>NC_041387.1:623074867-623089861 GCF_002162155.2 Triticum dicoccoides
AAGAAGAAGAAGAAGAAGAAGAAGAAGAAGAAGAAGAAGAAGAATAAGAATAATAATAATAATAATAATAATAATAATAATAATAATAATAATAATAATAATAATAATAATAATAAGAAGAAGAAGAAGAAGAAGAAGAAGAATAATAAGAAGAAGAAGAAGAATAAGAAGAAGAAGAAGAAGAAGAAGAAGAAGAAGAAGAAGAAGAAGAAGAAGAAGAAGAAGAAGAAGAATAAGAAGAATAATAATAAGAAGAAGAAGAAGAAGAAGAAGAAGATTTTTTTTCTCTTTCTTTTTCTCCTCTCCTCTTCTTTATCTTCTTCTTCTTCTACCTAAGGTAGGTAAAAATGCCATTTTATTGCAATCTGTCATTTTGGAGCTTAGTAAGGTTATTATGTCATTTTCGAGAAAAATAAGCTAAGTCTATATCATTTTGGAGGTAACAAAAATTATCATGCCATTTTTGACCTAAGTATGCTAAGTATGTCATAAATGAACTGAAGAAGCTAAGTATAGCTCATTTTTTTTAACTTAGATAATTATGCCATTTAGGAGGAAAGTAGGCTAAGTATGCATTTGTTAAGCAAAACACTAGAGAAAACTTACCCTCATCACAACAAATGCGATGAAGATCGAAACTAAGGTATCAATTGATCCAACGGCATAATGATACCAAGCCTCATTATCAATGGCATATTCTCTAATCTTCTTAATCTTCAAACGCATTGCATCCATCTTCAAGCGCATTGCATTCATCTTCATCTTGTGATCATTGACGACATCGGCAACATACAACTCCTATTTCATCTTCTCTTCTTCAATTATTTTAATTTTTTCTTTCAAACACTCATTTTCTTTTTCAACTAAATTTAACTTCTCGACAAGAGGGTCGGTTGCAAATTCCGGTTCACATACCACCTAGATTAAAATATCTCTATGTCAACTTGATGGCCATAATTGTCATAAATGCGAAATGCAACAAATAGTTATAAAAGAGGATTTACCACATCTAAATTATAAATTGGGCGAGGGCCAACGGGGACGGATATCAAGACCATGGAACTATGTATAACAAACAATCATACAAAGTAAGAAAATTATACAAGTAACTATATAGATCATGCAATCATGCAAGTAACTATATAAATCAAGTACAACATAAAAAAATGAATACCTAATAATAATCTGGATTGTCGGGTTCAATAAATGCTTCGGGATCAATAAATGCATCATCATCATCACTATCAGTAATGACGTGCTCATCATCATCATTAATAAATGCATCATCATGTGGAAGGCCACCTCTACGTAATCGGTCAAGCATTGATAGGTCATCCGCAACAGTAACCTCTTCTAGTTCAGGCTCTTCTTGTTCCGGCTGAGGGGTGAAGTCGGGTTCACTGTAGTTGTCTACTTCAATGTTCTAGGGAGAAGTAGAGAGGTTCTTGAAACATTTTTTGGAAAGACGTGTCTCTTGGAAGAATTCTCCTTCATATGTGTCTGGGTTAATGTGAGGTTCATAATCCTCTTCATTGGGTGGAGGTGGTCTAACACATGGCAGCACTTCATAAATGACATCCCAACCATTGAGATTAGGATCACTTTGATAGGCCCATGGTAGATAGAAAACTTGGGTTGCCTGTTTAGCCATAATATAGACATCGGGAACATCCAAATGGGTGCTTTGTTTGATTTCCACTAGCCCTATATGTTCATGAGTCCTTCTAGTCTCCTTCGGCTGGAACCAATAACATTTGAAGACTATGACGTTTGGTGGGTTTGCACCATAGAATTGAAGTTCATAAATTTCTTCAAATCTTCCATAATACTCGGTATCTCCTTCACCGATAGCAGAGACACAACAATTTGTAGACTTTCGGTCGGCTATAGATAGCTCTTTGCCATAGGTACGAAAGTGATACCCGTTGATGTCGTATTTGTCAAATGAACGGACCTTAAAGTCAATTAAAACCATTAGCGACTTGTCTCAATTCGGCGTCCATAAACTCTGAATTAGCCTACAAGTTTAATGCGAAAGGGATTGTTGCATTAGCCACAAATTAGACGAAGAAATGAAATGGTCTAATGGAAATTACCGTTTGTTTAAACCAAGAGATGAAACTGGGATAGCCGCCTCCATGCTTTGCCAGAAGCTCATACTCTTCAACAGGATCCTTTTGGATCACCGCTCCATACGAGAATTTGGCAACGTATCGACTGTATCAAATTCATCCAGGAATAAGGGCAGTTCAAAGGAATTAGAAGTTGCGAAACAATGTACCGAGAACTTACTCGATGTACGATCACACTTCTGTTAGGTTGTTGAAGATATACAACGAAATGGTCTGCCATTCTTTGAAATCCAATGTTAAGGAATTAGAAGCACCGGCTGGTGCCAGATCCCCTTTGAATAGGCTGAGGTTGGATCCACCCTTTTTAGGGTCGCCAACATTGTACCGAGGCTTCGGATTATGCAAATGATGATTTTTGGCTTCGTAGTGTGTTGTCACGAAGTTTGCTGCCTCCTCAATAATGAATGCCTCAGCCATTGATGCTTCAATTATACGTTTATTTTTACATTTTGCTCGAAGCGTCTTCTGCATCCTCTCAGTTGCGTAGCACCAACGATTCTGCATAGCACCCCCCCCCCAATGTTGCCTCAGTTGGGAGATGCAGAATCAAGTGTTGCATTGGATTAAAGAAGCCTAGCGGAAATATCTTCTAACTTGCAGATCAACTCTGGCACCAACTCTTCCATTATTTCTTCTACCAGGTCAAACGATAGTTCTTTCGCACAAAGAACACAGAAGAAATAGCTCGACTCTGCCAGTACTTTCCATTCATCCTCAAGAATGAAGGCACACAACATCACTGACATTACCCGCTCAATCCATATGTGCCAATCATGACTCTTGAGACCAAATATCTTCATTTTTTTCAAGACTCGCTCCCCACTTTAGATTCGCTGCATACCCATCGGGGAACATCAATTGCATTTTCACCAACGAGATAATTTCCCTCATAGCTGGCTTTCCAAGGTTGAACCATGCCTTTGGCTTTGTCCAGTTCTTCTTTCCTTTCGGTGGTTGCATGTCTTGTAACGGTCTATGACATAGCGCCTCCTGATCGACTCTTGCCTTAGGATTAAATTTTGACTTCCCATCTATGCCAAACAATGTACCAAAAAGTGCCTCGGTGATATTCTTTTCAGTGTGCATCACGTCAATGTTGTGTGGGCAAAGGAGGTCTTTGAAGTAAGGTAGATCCCACAAGCATGTCTTGTGAGTCCACGCGTGTTGCGAATTATACCCCTTGAAATACCTTGGATGCTCTGGATCTGGCTCGAGAGCATTTAACTGATCCAGGATCTCTTGGCCTGTCAAAGGAGGTGGTGCAGAGTCTTTGACAACTCTACCTTCAATGAAGTTCTGCTTGTCTTTCCTGAACTTATGGCGAGGATGCAGGAACGGTCTATGCATGTCGAAGCAAGAAAACTTGTGACCGGCCTGAAGCCAACGAAACTAAAGAGCTCCCTTGCATGTGGGGCATGGGAACCTTCCATGCACACACCAGCCAACGAATAGCTCATACGCCAGCAAGTCATGCGTCGAGTACATGTACTAGACACGCATTATGAAGTTCTTTTTGCTAAAGGCACCGTATGTCTTGAACCCATTATCCTAGGCTTCTTGCAATTCGTCCTTCAGCGGCTACATGTACACATTCATATTCTTCCTCGGATAGTCGGGCCCTGGAATTATCAACGTCAGGAAAATGTTCTTTCTTTGCATAATCTGTCCGGGGGGGAGATTGAGTGGAATGACAAATACGGGCCAACAACTGTATTTGGTTGCCGTCAGACCAAACACACTGAACCCATCCATGTTGATGGGGACTCGAGGATGCCTCGGATCTGCCGCTTTGTCGTCATGTAATGCATCAAAGCGCTTCCACGCTTCACCATCCAATGTGTGCACCATCATAAGCTTCCCATCTGCACCTAGTTGGATTCTTTTGCCCGTTTTGTGCCATGTCATTTGTCTTGCCGTCTCTTCAATCATGAAAAGACATTGAAGTCTTGGTACGATTGGCCTATACGGAAGAACATTAACGGCGATTTTGGTCTGCGTCTTCTCACCCATACCGTTGTCTACCACAACATACCTGGATGACTTGCAAATGGGACAATAGTTCAAGTCTGCATACTGAAGCCTAAATAAGGCACATCCATTCTCACAGGCATGTATCTTCTCATAGGGCATCTTAAGAGCATGGAGGATTTTATCATACTGGTACAGGTTTGCAGGTAGTACATGGCCTTTTGGTAGAAAACGTCCCAATATTGTCATCATCGCGTCTAGCATTCTCTGCCCAAGTTGAATTGAGCCTTTAGAGCCATTATTTGTGAGATGGCATCAGGCTGACAAAGCTTAGTGTGCTCGTAGAGAGGATGTTTTGAAGACTCCAACATTTCATTGAAGGCCTTTGTAGATTTCTCCATCTCATCGTCCGAGTCCCGACCATCATCAAAGTCTTGCACCATGTCTTGCATCTGGTACCATGCTCGTTGGTGCGACGATGAAGCGCCTCAGCTCTGGCACGTTGGGTAGACTCGCCTTGAAATGTCCACACTATATAATCTGGCGTAAAACCCCTCTTCTACAGGTGTTTGCCCATTTCATCCTCTGTCCTCTTGTGCCAATTGTTGCACCCGGCACAGGGGCACCAGTTTGTCCTCTGGCCATTTGCAAATGCGGCTCTCAGAAACCCCTTGGTTTTTGTTAACCATGCAATGGTCATGTCTTTCTGACTAGTGTGACCGATGTACATCCACGCACGATCACTCATCTTTCCTAGCTAATGGACACATAAGAAATATATATATATAAATTAATCAGCATGTATATATTCATCATTTAATGGAGTTTGTCACTTTTATTACGTCCATGCAACCTAGATGCTAATAGGTAAAGATAGGTCCTAATCCCACCCGAGTATGTGTAGATTGTTGGGGAACGTAGTAATTTCAAAAAAATTCCTACGTACACGCAAGATCATGGTGATGGCATAGCAACGAGAGGGGAGAGTATTGTCCACATACCCTCATAGACCATAAGCGGTAGCGTTATGACAACGCGGTTGATGTAGTCGTACGTCTTCACGATCCGACCGATCCAAGTACCGAACGTACGGCACCTCCGAGTTCAGCACACGTTCAGCTCGATGACGATCCCCGGACTCTGATCCAGCAAAGTGTCGGGGATGAGTTCCGTCAGCACGACAGTGTGGTGACGATGATGATGTTCTACCGGCGCAGGGCTTCGCCTAAACTCCGCGATGATATGACCGAGGTGGAATATGGTGGAGAGGGGCACCGCACACAGCTAAGGAACAATCCGTAGATCAACTTCTGTGTCATGGGGTGCCCCCCTGCCCCCGTATATAAAGGAGGGAGGGGGGAGGTGCGGCC
Organism: Triticum dicoccoides; assembly: GCF_002162155.2. Taxonomy (NCBI): domain Eukaryota; kingdom Viridiplantae; phylum Streptophyta; class Magnoliopsida; order Poales; family Poaceae; genus Triticum; species Triticum dicoccoides. The sequence continues at coordinate 623,080,338 of NC_041387.1, forward strand.
GGCCTAGGAGGGGGCGTGCCAAGGGGAGTCCTACTCCCACCGGGAGTAGGACTCCCTCCTTCCTTGTTGGAGTAGGAGAAGGGGAAAGAGGGGGAGAGGCAAAAGGAAAAGGGGGCTGTGCCCCTTGTCCAATTCGGACCAGAGGGGGGGCGCAGGCCTCTTTCCTTTTGGCCTCTCTCCTCTATTCCCGTATAGCCCAATAAGGCCCATATACTCCCCGGCGAATTCCCGTAACTCTCCGGTATTCCGAAAAATACCCGAATCACTCGGAACCTTTCCGAACTCCGAATATAGTCGTCCAATATATCGATCTTTACGTCTCGACCATTTCGAGACTCCTCGTCATGTCCCCGATCTCATCCGGGACTCCGAACTCCTTCGGTACATCAAACCTCATAAACTCATAATATAACTGTCATCGAAACCTTAAGCGTGCGGACCCTATGGGTTCGAGAACTATGTAGACATGACCTAGAACTATTCTCGGTCAATAACCAATAGCGGAACCTGGATGCCCATATTGGCTCCTACATATTCTACGAAGATCTTTATCGGTCAAACCGCATAACAACATACGTTATTCCCTTTGTCATCGGTATGTTACTTGCCCGAGATTCGATCGTCGGTATCCAATACCTAGTTCAATCTCGTTACTGGCAAGCCTCTTTACTCGTTATGTAATGCATCATTCCGTAACTAACTCATTAGTTACATTGCTTGCAAGTCTTATAGTGATGTGCATTACTGAGAGGGCCCAGAGATACCTCTCCGACAATCGGAGTGACAAAACCTAATCCCGAAATACGCCAACCCAACATGTACCTTTGGAGACACCTGTAGTACTCCTTTATAATCACCCAGTTACGTTGTGACGTTTGGTAGCACCCAAAGTGTTCCTCCGGTAAACGGGAGTTGCATAATCTCATAGTTACAGGAACATGTATAAGTCATGAAGAAAGCAATAACAACATACTAAACGATCAAGTGCTAAGCTAACGGAATGGGTCAAGTCAATCATATCATTCTCCTAATGATGTGATCCCGTTAATCAAATGACAACACATGTCTATGGTTAGGAAACATAACCATCTTTGATTAATAAGCTAGTCAAGTAGAGGCATACTAGTGACGTTATGTTGGTCTATGTATTCACACATGTATTATGTTTCCGGTTAATACAATTCTAGCATGAATAATAAACATTTATCATGATATAAGGAAATAAATAATAACTTTATTATTGCCTCTAGGGCATATTTCCTTCAGTCTCCCACTTGCACTAGAGTCAATAATCTAGTTCACATCGCTATGTGATTAAACACCAATATTCACATCTGTATGTGATTAATACCCATAGTTCACATCGTCATGTGATCAACATCCATAGGGTTTACTAGAGTCAATAATCTAGTTCACATCACTATGTGATTAAGACCCAAAGAGTACTAAGGTATGATCATGTTTTGCTCGTGAGAGAAGTATAGTCAACGGGTCTGTCATATTACAGAGTCGTATGTATTTTGCAAATATTATATGTCTACAATGCTTTGCACGGAGCTACTCTAGCTAATTGCTCCCACTTTCAATATGTATCCAGATTGAGACTTAGAGTCATCTGGATCGGTGTAAAAGTTTGCACCGATGTAACTTTTACGATGAGCTCTTTTATCACCTCCATAATCGAGAAACATCTCCTTAGTCCTCACTAAGGATATTCTTGACCGCTGTCTAGTGATCTACTATTAGATCACTATTGTACTCCCTTGCCAAACCAGAACAAGGTATACAATAGGTCTGGTACATAGCATAGCATAGCATACTTTATAGAACCTATGACTGAGGCATAGGGAATGACTTTCATTCTCTTTTCTATTTTCTGCCGTGGTCGGGATTTGAGTCTTTACTCAATTTCACACCTTTGCAACACAGCCAAGAACTTTTTCTTTGAATGTTCCATTTTGAACTATTTCAAAATCTTGACAAGGTATGTACTTATTGAAAAAACTTATCAAGTGTCTTGATCTATCTCAATAGATCTTGATGCTCAATATGTAAGTAGCTTTACTGAGGTCTTTCTTTTAAAAGAACTCCTTTCAAATACTCCTTTATGCTTTCCAGAAAAATTCTACATCATTTCTGATCAACAATATGTTACTCACATATATTTATCAGAAAGGCGGTAGTGCTCCCACTCACTTTATTGTAAATACAGGCTTCACCGCAAGTCGGTATAAAACTATATGCTTTGATCAACTTATCAAAGCGTATATTCCAACTCTGAGATGCTTGCACCAGTCCATAGATGGATCGCTGGAGCTTGCACATTTTGTTAGCATCTTTAGGATTGACAAAACCTTCTGGTTGCATCATATACAACTATTCTTTAATAAATCCATTAAGGAATGCAGTTTTGACATCCATTTGCCAGATTTCATAAAATGTGGCAATTGCTAACATGATTCAGACAGACTTAAGCATCGATACGAGTGAGAAAATCTTATCGTATTCAACACCTTGAACTTGTCGAAAACCTTTCGTAACAAGTCGAGCTTAGTAGATAGTTACACTACTATCAGTGTCCGTCTTCCTCTTGAAGATACATTTATTTAACATGGCTTGCTGATCATCGAGCAAGTCAATCAAAGTCCATACTTTGTTCTCATACATGGATCATATCTCAGATTTTATGGCCTCAAGCCATTTCGTGGAATCTGGGCTCATCATCGCTTCCTCATAGTTCGTAGGTTCATCATGGTCTAGTAACATGACTTCTAGAACATGATTACCGTACCACTCTGGTGTGGATCTTACTCTGGAAGACCTACGAGGTTTGGTAGTAACTTGATCTGAAGTTTCATGATCATCATCATTAACTTCCTCACTAATTGGTGTAGGAATCACTGGAACTGATTTCTGTGATGAACTACTTTCCAATAAGGGAGAAGGTACAATTACCTCATCAAGTTCTACTTTCCTCCCACTCACTTCTTTCGAGAGAAACTTCTTCTCTAGAAAGGATCCATCTTAGCAACGAATAACTTGCCTTCGGATCTGTGATAGAAGGTGTATCCAATAGTTACCTTTGGGTATTCTATGAAGACGCACTTCTCCGATTTGGGTTCGAGCTTATCAGGTGAAAACTTTTTCACATAAGCTTCACAACTCCAAACTTTAAGAAACGACAGCTTAGGTTTACTGCTAAACCATAGTTCATACGGTGTCGTCTCAACGGATTTAGATGGTGCCCTATTAAACGTGAATGCAGCTTTCTCTAATGCATAACCCCAAAACGATAGTGGTAAACCGATAAGAGACATCATAGATCGCACCATATCTAGTAAAGTACGATTACGATGTTCGGACACACCATTACATTGTGGTGTTCCAGATGGCGTGAGCTGTGAAACTATTCCACATTGTTTTAATTGAAGACCAAACTCGTAACTCAAATATTTGTCTCCGCAATCAAATCACAGATACTTTGTTTTCTTGTTACGATGATTCTCCACTTCACTCTGAAATTCTTTGAACCTTTCAACTATTTCAGACTTATATTTCATCAAGTAGATATACTCATATCTGCTCAAATCATCTGTGAAGATCAGAAAATAATGATACTTGCCGCGAGCCTCAGCACTCATCGGATCGCATACATCAGTATGTATTATTTCCAATAAGTCAGTTGCTTGCTCTATTGTTCAGGAGAACGGAGTCTTTAGTCATCTTGCCCATAAGGCATGGTTCGCAAGCATCAAGTGATTCATAATCAAGTGATTCCAAAATCCCATCAGCATGGAGTTTCTTCATGCGCTTTACACCAATATGACCTAAACTGCAGTGCCACAAATAAGTTGCACTATCATTATTAAGTTTGCATCCTTTGGTTTCAATATTATGAATATGTGTATCACTATGATCGAGATCCAACGAACCATTTTCATTGGGTGTGTAACCATATAAGGTTTTATTCATGTAAACAGGACAACAATTTATTCTCTTACTTAAATGAATAACCATATTGCAATAAACATGATCAAATCATATTCATGCTCAATGCAAACACCAAATAACACTTATTTAGTTTCAACACTAATCCCGAAAGTATAGGGAGTGTGTGATGATGATCATATCAATCTTGGAACTACTTCCAACACACATTGTCACCTCGCCTTTTTACTATTTTCTGTTTATTCTGCAACTCCCGTTTCGAGTTACTACTCTTAGCAACTGAACCAGTATCAAAATGCCGAGGGGTTGCTATAAACACTAGTAAAGTACACATCAATAACATGTATATCCAATATACCTTTGTTCACTGTTGCCATCCTTCTTATCCGCCAAATACTTGGGGTAGTTCCACTTCCAGTGACCAGTCCCTTTGCAGTAGAATCACTTAGTCTTAGGCTTAGGTCCATACTTGGGCTTCTTCACTTGAGCAGCAACTTGCTTGCTGTTCTTCTTGAAGTTCCCCTTCTTCCCTTTGCCCTTTTTCTTGAAACTAGTGATCTTGTCCACCATCAACACTTTGATGTTTTTCTTTGATTTCTACCTTTGCCAATTTTTGCATCGCGAAGAGCTTGGGAATTTGTTTCATCATCCCTTGCATATTATAGTTCATCACGAAGTTCTACTAACTTGGTGATGGTGACTAGAGAACTTTATCAATCACTATCTTATCTGGAAGATTAACTCCCACTTGATTCAAGCGATTGTAGTACTCAGACAATCTAAGCACTTGCTCACTAGTTGAGCAGTTCTCCTCCATCTTTTAGCTATAGAACTTGTTGGAGACTTCATATCTCTCAACTCAGGTATTTGCTTGAAATATTAACTTCAACTCCTGGAACATCTCATATGGTCCATGACGTTCAAAACGTCTTTGAAGTCCCGATTCTAAGCCATTAAGCATGGTGCACTTAACTATCAAGTAGTCATCATATTGAGCCAGCCAAACGTTCATAACGTCTGCATCTGCTCCTGCAATAGGTCTGTCACCTAGCGGTGCATTAAGGACATAATTCTTCTGTGCAGCAATGAGGATAAACCTCAGATCACGGATCCAATCCGCATCATTGCTACTAACATCTTTCAACACAATTTTCTCTAGGAACATATCAAAATAAACATATGAAAGCAACAACGCAAGATATTGATCTACAACATAATTTGCAAAATACTACCAGGACTAAGTTCATGATAAATTTAAGTTCAATTAATCATATTACTTAAGAACTCCCACTTAGACAGACATCTCTCTAGTCATCTAAGTGATCACGTGATCCAAATCAACTAAACCATGTCCGATCATCACATGAGATGGAGTAGTTTCAATGGTGAACATCACTATGTTGATCATATCTACTATATGATTCACGTTCGACCTTTCGGTCTCCGTGTTCCAAGGCCATATCTGTATATGCTAGGCTCGTCAAGTTTAACCTGAGTATTCCGTGTGTGCAACTGTTTTGCACCCGTTGTATTTGAACGTAGAGCCTATCACACCCGATCATCACGTGGTGTCTCAGCACGAAGAACTTTCGCAACGGTGCATACTCAGGGAGAACACTTCTTGATAATTAGTGAGAGATCATCTTAAAATGCTACCGTCAATCAAAGCAAGATAAGATGCATAAAGGATAAACATCACATGCAATCAATATAAGTGATATGATATGGCCATCATCATCTTGTGCTTGTGATCTCCATCTTCGAAGCACCGTCGTGATCACCATCGTCACCGGCGCGACACCTTGATCTCCATCGTAGCATTGTTGTCGTTACGCCATCTATTGCTTCTACGACTATCGCTACCGCTTAGAGATAAAGTAAAGCAATTACAGGGCGTTTGCATTTCATACAATAAAGCGACAACCATATGGCTCCTGCCAGTTGCCGACAACTTCGGTTACAAAACATGATCATCTCATACAATATAATATAGCATCACGTCTTGACCATATCACATCACAACATGCCCTGCAAAAACAAGTTAGACGTCATCTACTTTGTTGTTGCAAATTTTACGTGGCTGCTACGGGCTTTAGCAAGAACCGTTCTTACCTACGCATAAAAACCACAACGATAGTTCGTCAAGTTGGTGCTGTTTTAACCTTCGCAAGGACCGGGCGTAGCCACACTCGATTCAGCTAAAGTGAGAGAGACAGACACCCGCCAGCCACCTTTAAGCACGAGTGCTCGTAACGGTGAAACCAGTCTCGCGTAAGCGTACGCGTAATGTCGGTCCGGGCCGCTTCATCTCACAATATCGCCGAACCAAAGTATGACATGCTAGTAAGCAGTATGACTTGTATCGCCCACAACTCACTTGTGTTCTACTCGTGCATATAACATCAACGCATAAAACCTAGGCTCTGATACCACTGTTGAGGAACGTAGTAATTTCAAAAAAATTCCTACGTACACGCAAGATCATGGTGATGGCATAGCAACGAGAGGGGAGAGTATTGTCCACGTACCCTCGTAGACCGTAAGCGGAAGCGTTATGACAATGCGGTTGATGTAGTCGTATGTCTTCACGATCCGACCAATCCAAGTACCGAACGTACGGCACCTCCGAGTTCAGCACACGTTCAGCTCGATGACGATCCCCGGACTCCGATCCAGCAAAGTGTCGGGGATGAGTTCCGTCAGCACGACGGCGTGGTGACGATGATGATGTTCTACCGGCGCAGGGCTTCGCCTAAACTCCGCGATGATATGACCGAGGTGGAATATGGTGGAGAGGGGCACCGCACACAGCTAAGGAACAATCCGTAGATCAACTTCTGTGTCATGGGGTGCCCCCCTGCCCCCGTATATAAAGGAGAGAGTGGGGAGGTGCGGCCGGCCTAGGAGGGGGCGCGCCAAGGGGAGTCCTACTCCCACCGGGAGTAGGACTCCCTCCTTCCTTGTTGGAGTAGGAGAAGGGGAAAGAGGGGGAGAGGCAAAAGGAAAAGGGGGCTGCGCCCCTTGTCCAATTCGGACCAGAGGGGGGGCGCAGGCCTCTTTCCTTTTGGCCTCTCTCCTCTATTCCCGTATAGCCCAATAAGGCCCATATACTCCCCGGCGAATTCCCGTAACTCTCCGGTACTCCGAAAAATACCCGAATCACTCAGAACCTTTCCGAACTCCGAATATAGTCGTCCAATATATCGATCTTTACGTCTCGACCATTTCGAGACTCCTCGTCATGTCCCCGATCTCATCCGGGACTCCGAACTCCTTCGGTACATTAAAACTCATAAACTCATAATATAACTGTCATCGAAACCTTAAGCGTGCGGACCCTACGGGTTCGAGAACTATGTAGACATGACCTAGAACTATTATCGGTCAATAACCAATAGCGGAACCTGGATGCCCATATTGGCTCCTACATATTCTACGAAGATCTTTATCGGTCAAACCGCATAACAACATACGTTATTCCCTTTGTCATCGGTATATTACTTGCCCGAGATTCGATCGTCGGTATCCAATACCTAGTTCAATCTCGTTACTGGCAAGCCTCTTTACTCGTTACGTAATGCATCATTCCGTAACTAACTCATTAGTTACATTGCTTGCAAGGCTTATAGTGATGTGCATTACCGAGAGGGCCCAGAGATACCTCTCTGACAATCGGAGTGACAAAACATAATCTCGAAATACGCCAACCCAACATGTACCTTTGGAGACACCTGTAGTACTCCTTTATAATCACTCAGTTACATTGTGACGTTTGGTAGCACCCAAAGTGTTCCTCCGGTAAACGGGAGTTGCATAATCTCATAGTTACAGGAACATGTATAAGTCATGAAGAAAGCAATAGCAACATACTAAACGATCAAGTGCTAAGCTAACGGAATGGGTCAAGTCAATCACATCATTCTCCTAATGATGTGATCCCGTTAATCAAATGACAACACATGTCTATGGTTAGGAAACATAACCATCTTTGATTAATAAGCTAGTCAAGTAGAGGCATACTAGTGACGTTATGTTGGTCTATGTATTCACACATGTATTATGTTTCCGGTTAATACAATTCTAGCATGAATAATAAACATTTATCATGATATAAGGAAATAAATAATAACTTTATTATTGCCTCTAGGGCATATTTTCTTCATAGATTGGGTTCGTTTTCCCATGCTCTGCTCCGGATTCGAAGCAAAATTTCGGTAGCACCTCCCCGCTGTTCTCTTGATACACGTCTCGGCAATAAGTAGAGAGGATGTGTACCCGGAGAACAACAGGGAGGCACTGACGAAATTCTACATCGGATCCGGAGCAGAGCATATGGGAAAACGAACTCAATCTACACATACTCGGGCTGTCCATGGATAACATTGGACAATTCAAAAGAATCACGGTTATAAATATGCAAATGCATGCATATTTATAGATGTAACCCTTTCGAACGGGAGACACATAGTGGTCACGCATACTGATGATTGAAGACACCTATAGCTAGCAAGTTTCATCGGTACGAAGACTGGAACAGAGCAAATGAAGGGGGGAGGAGGAGATGTCATTTGTGCTCACCCACGAACGCAGGGCGGAGCTCGTCGAACACTAGACCCTCGCAGCAATGAAAAAACTGCACATTTAAATCGAAAGATGAGTAACATAGCAATATTGTTTTTTCCATCAACCTAACTAAATAATTACAATAGGACGAGCGGGTGAGGAGGTTCCTCGGTGTCAATGGAACCCTAAATAGCAAGTATCATCGGTGCAAGATACATGTGGCTCTCGGCGTTGAACACTAGATCCACGTCCCACAAGTGATGTCGGCGCCCGACGTCCCGCAACAATAGTTCTGGTGGCCGATGATAGTCGAACACCTTGGCGAATTTGTCTGGCAGCCTTTGCGATGAGGATTAAAGCCAAGTTTTGAAAGTTCAAACAACCAAACCAACTTGAATCAGTTTGGGTGTTTCAAGTTTCAACACTTGGCTTTTAATCGTCATCGCAGAGGCTGCAAGACAAATTCGCAATGGTGTTCGACCGCCATCGACGCCGAGAACTGTTGCTGCGGGACGCCGGACACTGGTGTCACTTGTGGGACCTGAATGTAGTGTTCGACACCGACAACCACATGTATCTCGCACCGAGGATACTTGCTATTTAGGGTTCCATCAACACTGAGGAACCCCCTAACCCGCTCGTCCCCGGGCGCGCCCTCGGGTATGGGCGACGGTGTTGGGACCGGCGGGACCCACTGGCTCCACCGCCTATCCCCTCGGCGACCGACGATCCACGACCGGTGACCCTCGACCCCTCTTCTTCTTCTTCCTCCTCTTCTTCTTTTCCTTCCTTTTATTCATCTTTCTTGTATTGTTAAAAAAGAAGAAAAAAACCTAAACTAAACTATAAATTAAATGTAACCTAAAATAAACTAAACTAACCTAAACTAAACTAAACTAACCTAACCTAAACTAAACAAACATAAATTAAATCTTAAAAAACAGGAAAAAAACACTTACCGCGAGGAGGGGTGGGGCGGCAGCGAAGTGAGGCGGGGTGAGGCAGGGCGGCCG
>NC_041387.1:623090460-623093217 GCF_002162155.2 Triticum dicoccoides
CGCCGGGGCGGGGCGACAGAGGCGGTGGGGCATGGGGGCGGGGCGGCAGGGCCGGGGCGACCGGGCGGAGCGCCAGGGCAGCAGGGGCGGCTCGGGCACGGGGACGGTGGCGCGGGTTTGGCGAGGGGAAGGAGAGAGAGAGGGGTGGGGTTGACCGCTTTTTAGTTTAGGTCACAGCTCTTTGTCGTTTGCTAGCAGACGACAAAGAGCCTAGCTAACGGACATTAGTTTGGCCACTTTCTTTGTCGTCTGGTAGCAGACGACAACGAAGCTTTGCCGTCTGCTAGCAGATGGCAAAGAAAGTGTACGTTAGGTGGTTCTCCCTAGTGGGCCACCCTTCCTCTTTGTCGTCCGCTAGCTGATAGCTGACGGCAAAGCTTCTTTGCCGTCAACTAGCGGACGGCAAAGATTTGGCCGACGGCAAACGTTAACTTTGCCGTCAGCTCATTCTTTGCCGTCAATTTTCTTTAAGCTGATGGCAAGGACATTCTTTGCCGTCAGCTGGCTGACGGCAAAGAGCTGGCTGACATCAATGATCCTGATTCCGGTAGTGGTAGGTACAGGGGCACTGAGTCCCATCACGCGTGTTTTTCTTTTGGCTTCCGATTTTTAAACTTTCATATTTTTTGAACGGAAAGTCTAAACTAACTTATGTTTTCATATTCGTGTTTCTGGTGATGAGGGCTTTCAAATGAGATCCATTTTGAATAAGTTTTGATGAGTTTTTATAATTTTGTGAAGTTTCAACTTTTGAAACTTAGTACGAGTGACAGATAAAACCACAAGTTTCAGTCCTGCGACTGACAAAAACATAAGTTCAAAGTTTCAACTCTGAAACTTGATACGAACGACTAAAAAAGTCGTAAGTTTCAGAAGCCGCGATCTGCAAAATTGGAAGTTTAAAAAGTTAAAGCTTAAAACTTGTTGTGTCTTCGTGCGGGATCCAACTATTTTGCAAACTGCGAGGCAATCAGGCGGCCAGGTAGGTGCGTGCTCCTGCACCTGCTAGCCCCTGCGAATTTCATGTTTGATTGAAACATCGAACCGTCTTGTAACTAATAACATACTACTCCCTCCGTCTAGGTGAGTAAGTCATCTTAGGTTGTGCACCGTGACCAAGGAGGAGGGGAAAACGAGAGAACTTAATGTTCATTTGCTAATTAATAGCATTGCATGCAATGCACTAACCACTGCATGTCGTGTTTGATAATCTCAAGTCATTAAAAACATGCACATCCCACATCTCTTATTGGTTGATATGTCAAGAAACAAGAAACGAGGTAGAATTTAATGCACCGCACCTAAGTGTTTTGAGATTATTTTGCTTTTATAAGATGACTTACCCACCTAGACGGAGGGAGTACACTTGATGGGCAAGTGATCATGCAGTCCCAAGCAGAACTGGAGTCCAGCGTATGTATCCAATCACAATTCTCCCCTTTGAGGATAATTTTTCTTAACACAGTACAGACGCAAGCGCTCATATGTACGCGCATACACTCACCCCTATGAACGCACGCACGCACACCCTACCCCTATGAGCACCTCCAAAAGACTGAGCTGGCATATCATCTTGAAATTTACGAAGTCTCCTTGCCGTCGACGGGAACGCCTCCTCCCACTGAATGCGCATCGCCGAAAATCCTGAAACAAATTCAGAAATAAATGCGAGTACCAGGACTTGAACCTTGGTGAACTAGGATACCACAGTCCATCTAACCATCCAACTACAGGTTGGTTCGCCCCTTTGAGGATAATTACCACACACACAGGAACAAAACAATGATACACTTTTGGTTCTTGGACCATCTACTTGTTGTAACCAAACCCTCAAAAACACGGATATATAGGTGTGAGCCCATGCAGAAAAGGGATTACGGACACAGGGCCCCACCGTTGGCGCAATTTGGTTGGGTGGGTCTGCATCATGCTCTCGCGACGGAGGTGACTATAATAATTCGGCCCTGCAGCAGCGACACATGCCCCCTTTTTTGTTTCCTCCTCACGACAAGAGAGAGAGAGGAAGAGGGGTCAAACACAGGGGAGAGAAAGTAATTAAGTAGACCATTGGCAGCTGCTAATCATCATGTAACCTCAAAACAATCTCACGCGCGCTAATCCCGATGACCACACTGGCTGGACCTAGCACGCACGACATGAGACGGGACATTCCCTGACCTGACTGCCGCCGCTTTTTGATCCCCGGACGACACGTCAGAAGTTCTCTGAAAAGATCACTCCCGGTTAAACTCTACTTAATTCAGTGGTACCCCGCCCCTGGTGACCCCTGATGTTCTTGCATCGGGTAGCATTAGGGAAGAACCTGACTGGCGGCAGTAATACTTTTCACTCGCCCTTTTTTGGTATACGGCAGACAATTCCATGTGAGAACAAATAGTGGTCTCCTGTTGCTTATTTACCACTGTCAAGAATGGTACTGATACTCCTGAATATGCAAACGACCTGACAATTGTAAGAAGAACACATGGCGGTGCTGTTAATTCTGTATATGTAAGAGCATCTCCATCCGCGCCCCCAACAGACCCTCTTCAGGCGTTTTTTTCGCGTCGGCGCCGAAAAAACGCCCCAGTTGCGGCCCCAAGACGCCGAATTCCGCCGACTTGGCTCGACCTTTTTTTGTGCCAAGCGATCGCAGGCCGAATCCGGCGCACTGGGGGCGCTCGGGGCTCCGGCGCAAGGGAAAAGCGTACCTGGGCCACACTGCCAGGCGAAAAGTCAAGCCGACCGTCCATATTC
>NC_041387.1:623093441-623133441 GCF_002162155.2 Triticum dicoccoides
CGTCCACCACCCACCACAGCTAGATAGACCATTCCCCACCGGAAAAAAGAAGAGCTTTCGCCGAGGCAGCCTCTCCACCGTCGTCTGGGCAACTTTTTTGGTGTTCCGGCCGCGTAGGGCCTGTACACCGGCGGGTGTGTGCCCACCTCGCCCGCAACGTGTTCTGTGATTTGCCCGGCCCGGCGATGGACTCGGAAGACGAGGAGGCGCTCGCGGCGTTGCTGGAGGAGGAAGCCGACGTCCAGGAGCAGGAGCATCTCATGGTGCTCGCCGCCCTCGTCGGCATGCTCGCGAGCAGTGAAAAGCCACGGCGAGGTGGCTCGGCGCCGGGGCGGGTGAAAGCAAAGCCGACATCGTCTGGAAGGCTACTGCATGCTCTACTCCGACTACCTCACCGACGCTCCATTACACGGCGAGAAAACATTTCGATGCCGTTATCGGATGAGCCGAAAGCTTTTCCTCAAGATTGTGAATTCCATCCGGGAGTTCGACAGATACTTCAAGTGCAAGAAGGATTGCACCGGCACACTTGGATTCACCTCAATCCAGAAGTGCACGACAGCTATGAGTATGCTTGCATATGGAGCTCCTGGTGATTCACTCGACGACTATGGACGCATGGCTGGGTCCACCACCATTGAGTGTTTCTACAAGTTCCGAAGGGCAGTGGTGACAGTGTTTGGACCGCAATACTTGCTAACAGCCAATGCAGAAGACACTGCTCGGATCGTAGCACAGAATGCAGCAAGATGATTTCCTGGGATGCTTGGAAGCATCGACTGCATGCATTGGAAATGGAAGAACTGTCCATTTGCTTGGCAGGGGTTGTATAAAGGTGCCAAAGGCGGTTGCAGTGTGGTACTTGAGGCAGTGGCCACACAGGACCTCTGGATTTGGCACTCTTTCTTTGAGATGCCAGGAACTCACAATGACATCAACGTCATGCAGTGCTCCTTGTCTTTGCCAAGCTTGTTGAAGGTCATTCTCCTCTGATGAACTTCCAGGTCAATGGGCGGCACTACAACAAGGGGTACTACCTAGCTGATGGCATCTATCCGAGATGGTCGACATTTGTGAAGACTATCTCAAACCCTGTGCCAGGAGGCAAGAACGCCTTCTTTGCGAAGGTTCGGGAGGCTTGCAAGAAGGATGTCGAGCGGGCATTTGGTGTGCTCCAATGTCGATTTGTTGTTGTCCGGTTCCCTGCTCAGACCTAGTCGAAAGATCAAATGTGGGAGATCATGACTTGTTGTGTCATCTTGCATAACATGATCATTGAGAGCGAGCAGGAAGAGCCAGTGTTTGACATAGAACCATATTACAGGCAGGGTCCTCTTGCTCAAGTTGATCACCAGCTATCAGCAACCTGGACTGACTACCTCAATATGCGTCAGGAGATCCGAGACCCACAGGTGCATCAAGAACTGCAACACGATCTGGTGGAGTACCTATGGAGGCTCAAGGGCGACGCCGGGAATGACGTGTGATGAAATATGAGTTTTTATTTGTTGAACTATATAATTTGTATTGAACTATTTGTTGAACTATTTGATTTATATTGATTTTCTGTGATGAACTATGGAGGCAAAAACACGCCGAACCACGCCGAACTATGTGATGAACTAATTGATTTCTATTTGTTGAATTATTTATGGAAGAATTCACGCCGAAACACGCCGAAACGCGTCAAATATGGGCCGATTCACGCAGATATCAGGCCGTTTTTTAACGAAATTGGGCCGAATAATGGGCCAAAATCGGCGCCTGGGGGCGACGGCTGGGTGCCCAACCGCCCCAGAGCTGAGTTTGCCATCGGCTCGCCCCCAGGCGGCGATTTTTATGCCTCCTGGGGTGGGTGGGGGGGTGGCAACGGCTGGAGATGCTCTAAGTACCAAAAAATTGTGAGGCACTGGCTTAATTGGCAATCTTTTATTTACTAATATATGAATTCGATTATGTTCATCACCTTCATGTGACTGCCACCATACACAGCAGCAGCCGGCCGTTCACCACATACATATTTTCGTCATAAAGACAACCGCTTTTCATCTGTCAAAATTCCTCACTACAGACCTTTCTAGCCACAGCATGGCCAGCAGCGCTCGACGGAGCGATCGAAGGAGCGGGAAACAGCATGCAGACCGATGGATCGGAAAGCTGCAACGGCACGCCATGCATGCATGTTCCGTTCCATTCTTGGACGGCCGGTTAAGGCTGATGGCCTGTCGCCCTTCCCTTCCAACGCAGCCAGCTTAACCATAACAGCATCTATCTACCCAACAAAAAGTGCACTTAACAATAACAGGATAAGCTTGTTAGCCTGCTACGCTTAGGCCGTACGTAGACACACGTATAAACTACAGACGTGCGGCGGCCAATCGCCGGGCCTCCAGCTATATACTACTATACAAATCATGCTGCTGGGATGATGCATTAGAACTACCATAGCACCAGTACAAAATATCCTGCTAGCTAGTACTCCTAGCACTAAGCCATGGCTTCCCATACATACATGTACTTTAAGTAACATATCCTGGAGCTGAACTGCAGTTCACCAGAAAAATATATCCGGAAACCCGGAAGTGTAGCAGTAGTGTAGTGCAATGTAATGCATGTAAAGCGAAAAAATGTGGGTGTGTGTACGTACGTGTCCATGGGAGAAGAAACGGGGGTGCAGATCGACCAGAGCTTGGTTGCTTGGGGCCGGTCATGCACCACCAAAACCGACCCTACCAGCTGAAACGATCGATGCGGTGCGACTCTTCGTTCATGGCCAGCCTCTGGACTCGACACGTACGTACGCGGCTGTCAGGCAAGTTGTAAAAGGGCGGCCGGCCGGCTTTACGTAGACGGTACACTACGCGTACATACGTATGTCTCTGTGTATGTACTCGACGGCATTTTGAGCTACGAGGATTTCCACTTGTGAAGAGTTTGTTGCAGGGGATTATTGCTCTGGGTTCTGGCAGAAAATGCACATGTACCATGCATGACAATAGCTAGCAAGCACAAATGGAGGATCCGTGGAGGTGGAGACATGTGGTGCAAGTACAGCTTGTGTTGCTACATGCATGTGCATGCATGTGATGTGCCCTTTTGTCATTGGCACAACTGTGCGTATATGATCAGTATGTTGATGTGTACACCGGAGCTGCATGCATTGCAGCCAATGAAGTGGAGATCGATATGGGGAAAGAGAAGGCCAAAAGGCAACCCGTATATATATGGAGTGCAAATTAACATCAAAAGGTACGGGTTTTCCGTGTTCGTCGCCTCCAATCTTCCCCTAATTTCTCCTAGCTAATTAGTAAAAAAAAGTTTTTCAGACGTGTACTCACATTGGTTGCCTCTAGAAACTGGGCCAGTGGACCAGCTGCAGGGCAGCAAAAGTCAAAAGACGTAGTACGCGCAGAACGAACTTTCCAAAGGGAGGCGTACTTTTGATGCGATGTGACGGGCATTGCATTACATTACATGGGGACACTACTCCTGGCTGCACGTTTTACTTTCTGCCGTAAGTTGATGATCGATGAGTGCCCCATATATACTCGATCGAAGGTATCCACAGCAAAGATCGACATGCATGGACAGAAAGATAAGGCCGGGGTAGACGGGAAAGGCGCGAAGCATTATGGGCATGCATTTCCAGAGACGACGGTACTCGATGCATGTATATCTATCTACCACACAAACCAGCTCGATCGATCACGGTTTATCTTTCTGCTTAGCTCTCATTGGCTGGTCCCGGTCCACATGATCGTGCCGTATCCTGTAAAATGTCACCTTTCTGTTAGTTAACTCAGAAATGGTGTTTACTTTGGAGTATGGGGCATCTCTCGGACTGATTGTATCCTACATCCAGTGCCCGCGGCGGCAGGCTAACCGTCGCTATCAAAATGACTTCACTGCCTATCATTAGTTACCTAACCGTGCTTGCAAGAAAAGCCTTTTGCCGTGTGAACTTGACCGTGCTTGTAAAGATTGTCGGTCGGACGTCAACTTTGTTTTTCACCAAAGTTTGTTTGGACTTGAGATGAATTCAGAGATCGAGAGTCAAACGAACATGCATGTCGTGGAACACAACTAATGAAGTGCATGCACCAAAACATGCATGCATGGATGCAATTCAAGTTACGCATGAGAACACGGTACTACTACCACTGCTGCACCAGCAGGAAGAGAGTGAAGTGTTGTGCCGATGGAGCAGAACACCAGTAGTGGGGCGGTGCGGTGGGGATGGGGATGGGTCGTCGCCCGCCCATGGCCATGCACGTCTCGCCCGGTCGGACGGCCCGAAAGGAGCCGCAAGTACGTCACCGCCGGTCCAATCATGAGCCACCCCCCGCGCGCCTCCCCTCCCGGCCGGTATCATTATTCCCTTCCCCGTTCGGCGTGTGCGCGACGCCGGCCGGCCGTCCGCCGTAGGCCCCGCCGCCCACCACCACCACTCTCCTCTTCATCTTCTTCCTTATCTCGCACAAGTTTAGCGTGCCGGCGCACGCTCAGGCGCACGCACCGGCACAAACTTACCTTGCTTATACTACCAAATCCACGTCCATCAACAACACTTACGAGATATCTTCACCGTTATTCGGGGTAATGGACACGACGCTGCAGGTTTCGGGCGTGGATAGGCCGGCCCGTCCCGGAGACTGACAGCTTGTACATGTCACTCCCTTTTGGGCGCGCACTTTGCTGCCTTTTCCCGATCGTTTGGTGAAGAAAGATATGTGTATTGTGTGGGACGATCGAGATCGATCCTTCCTTGGCGAGCTAGCTTGGCGTAAGCGGCAAAAAGGCTAAGGATAGCATGGCATAGCATGCATGCACAGCTACCTTGACAGTAACACCACAGTGCGGTCTAGTACTACTACTACCACTGCGGTACAGGATATACTCTATGGTATACTATGCTCGCTCGCTCGTCCTCTGCTTGAAGAGAAAGACTCTCTTTTACCTTTTCTTGTCAAAGCCACATGAAGTGCAACTGTACGTGCAACGTGATCAAAGTGCTAGTACTACTCTACTAGACCTTCAACTCACCAAGATTTTTCGAACACAAGATGTCTGCATACTTGCATTTGCATTGTGACTGCCGGCGCTCGCAAGGATTAACTTGGTGACACACAGATAGACATCGGTCCACGAAAAACATAGTCTTGCTAAATCTTAGTCATCAGTCGACTAAGACTTTGTTATGTCTTACTCGATGCTATAATGGTGACATGTTACATTGAGATATGCGCAATGTTTTTTAGCTTTTCTTATATGTTATGTCACTTGACTGAGACATGGTTAAGTCTCAATTTACTAAGACCTTGCCACATCCAAAAACATAGAGTACCTGGCCTTCTATCTAGTGGAGATCGAGGTTTACATACCGCAACAGATATACCTACACAACGACCAAAGGAAAATAGAACTTGTCGCTATTCATACCCTCCTACGTATTGTGTTGTGGGACTGTGGATCCAAGGAGGAATGGAGGTTGGTAAAGCGAAAGGGACGGCGCAGCACACGTTTCGGCTACCAAAAAAGGTGACGGATCGATGCGGGATAGATAGACATTACAGATAGAGAGCTAGCCAGATACTTGTGGCACACTCTTACCACTTTTGATACATGCATATGCATGTGATGTGAGCATCAAGCTTGTTTCCTCTCCATCTCTTTCCCTGGATTCGTCGATTCTTTCTCTTCCCGGCCTGTACTACATGATCTCCGCGTGCGTGTATGGCCTGTCCATCCTTCGCCGCCATCATTGCTAGCATCCGCGCATTCAGTTCATATATGGGTAATGGGTATGGACGGAGCGCCGCCCACCGGCCGGCCGCCATGGTTGCCTGCAAAGCTAGCTCAAGCTAGCATGGCAACGAACACGCGCATGCATGCATACCCGGAAAGTGCATGACGAATCGTCGATCCATTACAAAACGACCACTACAGCACTACTACCGCTGCTGCATGCATGCGTGCAGCTGGGACAGTGCGTGCATGCTTGATCAGATCGATCGATTGAATCGAGCAACCGAACACGAGCGAGGCGCGCGCGTATTACTGCCGGTCTGAGCGCGTCCACGGAACGGAATCATGGAGGGACTGGCTGGCTGGCCGGCCGGCAGTGTGCGTACGCCATCGATTGACTTCGTGGACTAATAACCGGCGGAATGATCGTCGATCGATGGGTCGATCTAGTGACGACGACGAACGTACAGTGAAGCTAGCGGCCGATCGGAATGATACGGCTCAGAAAAGTTGGTTCACAGCTACGTAGAGCATAAGTACTCCTTCATGATCTGGTCTAATGGCAAGAAGACAAGTGCGTGCATAAATGGTACAATGGTACTAGCGCTAATACGGTGCATGCATGCATGCATGCTCTCGCGAGTCACATTCACTAATTAACGTGTTTAATGACATACATGCATGCATGATGCATCCATTGACCGTGCATACTGCCATTACTGACGAGTTGATATCGACGTCAAGGGTTAACAGCGACTTGAGGCACAATCAGTATATATATATATAGCCGGAAAATGATCTGCTCGATCTGTGCCATCTACTTATGTTATGATCGAGAGCAGAGAGCAGTGCATGTGTGACTGTCACTGCCATGCACTCTGCTCTCCCTGCATCCGCAGTGGGTGGCCGGCCGGGGCGGTGCCGCGCTCTCGCTTGCCTTTCATGCCCTCTGCTCGAGCGCCCCATCGATCGATCACTGCGGCGTTGCAGCCTTGCCACGGCACGCACACGAGCGCGCGCGCGCCCCGTTCGATCGATCTCGACTCTCCACTCGCCCTGTCCACCGCGTCGTGGATCGGATACGAATCGTAGGCCTTACATCACGCCCGTACTCCTGCGCCAGATCGGTGGCCGGCCGGCCGCCCGTGCCGCCCGGCCGATCGACATGATTCGGCGCGCCTAGCCCGCTCGCTGTCACCGCCAGTTTTCCAGTGGTCTTTTCGATCGTGGATGCAGAGTTACTGTTACTCTCCTCTCTTCTTTTACCTTTTCTGTCATGGCATTCACACGCCAATGGTTGAGCGCTGAAAAGCTAGAGCAAGGGGCATCGATCGATCCATTGCAGCCCACTCCGGGGTGCCCTTGCGTTGCGATCTCGATCGATTGATTGCCACGCTCCTTATTGGTGCTACGCTACACCTTTCGTCTCTGTGACTCTTCTATCCGGCAATTATTCCCATCCAGTGATCGATAGGGCATGCACTGTTCTGCGTCTGTATTGACGTACGTGTGCTGCCTTTTGCTCTGCTAGCTCTCGCCCTATTCTGGTTTTACCTTTTCCCTTCTTTTCTTCTAGCTTTATGCAAAAGATGGATTTGTTGCTTTTTTTGGGATAGAGATGATGGGCCAGTAAATGCATTTTCTCTTGGAAGATAGGGGTGAGGTAAGTGTTGAAATATATTGTCCGCCTCTTTTCATCAGTTCAGACTGATGGATAAACAGGTTAATTGCATACAAATTACAACCAAGAGGTCCATGGTTCAAAATCCAGTAAACGCAATAAATAATTGCGGTTCGCCCCCGCTTCCGCAGCCCACGTCATAACTTCAAAAGACAATAGACGCAAGGAAGCGTGTTGGAGTATAATGTTCGACTCTCTCTCACAACTTAAGCTTTTAGGTGAACTGGTTGGTGTGTGCAGTTCTATATGGTATCCAAGCCAGGAGGTCGAATTCAAGACCATTAGGTGCCTACAACATACAACTAAGAGGTTCACCGTTCAAAACCCAGTAAACACAGTAAATAATTGCGGTCCACCCCCACTTTCGCTACCCACGTTATAGCTCCAAAGGAGCATACATGTGAGGGGGAGTGTTGCAGTGCAATGTCCAGCCCTCTCCCATAGTTCAGACTTTTGCATGAGTTGGCTGCAGCATGAATTCAATAATAAGAACCCTTGACTCGGAAATTGCCAATGGTGCTCGGGCACCTCGATGCCAGTTTCGAAAAAACCATTTTGTATAACACGAATTTCTTTAAATTCTTTTTGTAAACACACATATACGTACATGCATGCAATGTATGTGCAAAATTTCATAACATTTTACTTACATACTTGGCATACAAAAAAAAGACAAATATGTATTTTTAGATGGAACCTTTTTTTGTTGGGCTGGATTTATTTTTTATTCAACTTATAAATTATGTTTTAAGATAAAATTCATGGATCCATAGTGAGCGCATACAATTTCTTACATATTTTTTTATGATTTTTTAAACTCCTAATTTTTTTATTAAGTATATATTTTTTAAATGTCCTCCATGGTGCTCGAGCACCACAACTTCGCACTCATCCTTGATTCATCAATGTTGCCGCTGCGATCAAGATGAAAATTAAATGCACCTCTTTTTTCTGTGTGACTTTGCTTGAGCAGCTTAATTAGTTTGGCCATCCTTGGTACAACACTGATATCTTAGCCCAGAATCATCTTTCTATGCAAAGTACTATTCATGCCTTGCTTAATATGCATCACCCATGTGCAACCATGCCTTGCTTAATATGCATCACCCATGTGCAACCATGGAAATCGAGAAACTATTGTCTTTTTGCCAGAAAGTGCTCTCTTCCTTGTCAAGTTCATATTGATGTAGCTGCCTTGCTTGATCAAAATATTCCATTGGTAAACTCTTCTGATCCTGCTCCTGTTAATGATCAAAATCACATTCAAAGGACCAAAAATTTGATGCCGCTTCAAGGTTGCACTCTAAGGACTGATTTACTTGTTACATGAACTAAGATATTCCCTGCCGCCTCCTACAAATGTTTAAAACTTCCTGGTTTAGTGCAGGGTGTAGCAGCCACGGGCATTGGAGTTTTTCTAAACATTTTGCAGGGTCAAAAAGATGTTCAAGTACAGATTCAAGCCTCTGCTCTGATCACACATTCTCCTCTTCAAGCTGAAGCCCTAGGTCTTCTTCTTGCAGCCAAAGTGGCTCATATTTTGCAGGTGGATCAATCAACCTTTTGCTGGAATTTTTGTCTATTTGGGCCTAGCCCAATAGCAGTTTCAGGAATTCTTAATAAATCCTAGAGGCCCACGCAACCCATTCGTGCAAGGCAAGAGGTGGAACTAAAGTTTAGTCCCACATTGCTAGTTTAGAGGGAGTTGGACCTCTTTATAAGGGAGGCCCTTTCCCCACTTGTATGAGCATGAGAACAAGAGGGACATCCACGTGCGCTCCTCCTCCGCCGTCCACCTCGCCACGCCACGACCGCCGCGGGAATGAGCCGATGTTAAATTTTTGCCACGCACGACGGGTATACGAAAGGTCACGCGAGAGCTAAAACGTTTTTCGTAGTGGACACTGAATCCGAACGGGGTGCCTCTTCGGCAAAAGTTCATTTGCTTCGTTTTGCCTCCCGTCGTTGCCCTCTCGCCTCCTTCTCTTGCGCCTATAAAAGGAAGGTCGCTCCTCTCAGAGAGACGCGTTCCAATCTCTGAGTTGTTGTTGTCTTCCTCATCCCGGCTTGCGGCGTGCACCACGAGTCGGGACAGTAGGCCTCCGAAACCGCACCTCTTTGAGTCCTGTACGGGAGAAGGGTGATAAGGTTTTTAGGGAGCGCTCTGCCTGACTACTGACTTCTTCGTCACGGACGCGCCGGACTCCGACGACTACTTCCCCGAGGTCGACAACCTCCTCGACGACATGGTGGACACCGACCCAAAGTCCAGTGCCTCTGCTCCGGCTGTTGTCCAGTACGTGTTCTTGGTTTTCCTGTTACAGGTCCTGCCTGCCACAGTTTCTTATTCTAGTGTTTGCCCTACACATGTTAGGATCTATCTCATATATGCATCTTGATCTACTGTCTGCTCGAGAGATGATCGGTTCTAGCTCATATATGAAGATGTTATTTACCTTCACTTTGTCAAATCGCATGACTTGTTTTATCACTGCTATACTAGTCATGCTTTATCTAGTATTTCTGTTAATAAAATCATTTGGTAAATTGCTCATATTTCCAACAATCCAAAAACCTTATTATAGGCAATTTACCCCGAGTGGTTTTGCTGCTTCCATGAGACCTCCTATGTTTGAGGGTATCCACTATAAGAGGTGGCGCGTGAGAGCAGTCTTATGGTTTCAGACCATGAGCTGCTATGACGCCACTCTTGGCAAACCTGAAGGAGAGAAAGATGCCCAACAGGCACAAGCTTTTCAGAAAATGGATACCTTGTTTAAGGCTGCTCTCTTGATTGTTCTTGGTGAGAACATAGTTGATGCTTATGCGTCAATTGATAATGGAAAAGATATGTGGGATGCACTTGAGGCCAAGTTTGGGGTCTCGAATGCTGGCACTGAGCTGTACATCATGGAGTAATTCTATGACTACAGGATGACTGAAGAGCGCTCCGTGGTTGAGCAAGCTCATGAGATACAGTCATTTGCTAGAGAACTTGAGCATTTCAATTGTATCCTACCGGACAAGTTTATTGCCGGAGGTATCATCACTAAGCTTCCTCCCACGTGGAGGAACTTTGCTACTTCACTAAAGCATAAGAGGCAGGAGTTTTCCGTTCCGGATCTCATTGGTACTCTTGATGTGGAAGAAAATGCGAGAGCAAAGGACAATCGTGCTCGAGGTATTGAGGGAGGTTCTAGTGCCAATCTGGTACAGAAGAAGAACTTCCAGCCCCACAAGTTCAAGAACAAGGGCAAGTTTGATGGTAAAGCAAAGTTTGATGGGAAGAACAAGGTTGTGCAGCACACGAACTTCAAGAAGAAGAATGACAAGAAGAAAGGTGTTTGTCATGTGTGTGGGGATCCTGATCATTGGACTCCTAGTTTCCCTAATCGCTATGACAAGCGTCATCCTGGGAAAGGCGGCAAGACCGCTAATATTATCATTGGAGACACTGACATGAAGGATGCTGGGTATGGTATATTTTCCACTATTCTTTCAGTATGTCATTCTGTTGATTGACACGGGTGCTAATGTGCATGTATGCAGTGATATTTCCATGTTTTCGTCTTATCAGACCGCGGGGACTTCCACCGTGCTGATGGGCAACGGTTTAAGTGCTTTTGTTCGTGGTGTTGGCACGGTCGATCTGAAGTTTACTTCGGGGAAGATCGTGTGGCTGAAGAACGTGAATTATGTCCCCTCCGTCAGTAAAAATCTTGTTAGCGGATCTCTTCTGTGTAGAGATGGCTACAAGCTTGTCTTTGAGTCAAATAAATTTGTAATTTCCAAGTATGGAACCTTTGTTGGTAAAGGCTATGAGTCAGGAGGCCTGTTTCATTTATCCTTATCAGACGTTTGCAATAAAGTTGTTAATCATATTTGCAACAATAGTGAATCAAATGTGTGGCATTCACGTCTTTGTCATGTTAACTTTGGTTGCATGTCGCGATTAGCGAAGTTGAACTTGATCCCTAGTTTCACCATTGTCAACGGATTCAAGTGTCAAGTGTGTGTGCAAGCTAAGCAACCACGTAAGTCTCATGTGACTGCGGAAACGAGAAATCTTGCACCACTAGAACTCATACATTCAGATCTATGTGAAATGAATGGTGTTTTGACAAAAGGTGGAAAGAAATATTTCATGACATTAATTGATGAATCCACTAGATACTGTCATGTGTATCTTCTAAAATCTAAGGATGAGGCTTTGAACTATTTCAAGATCTATAAAGCTGAAGCAGAAAACCAACTTGATCGAAAGATCAAGAGGCTTAGGTCCAATCATGGTGGAGAGTATTTCTCAAATGAATTTGACTCCTTTTGTGCGGAACATGGCATAATCCATGAGAGGACGCCTCCCTATTCACCTCAGTCAAATGGGGTGGCCGAAAGGAAGAACGGTACTCTAACTGATTTGGTTAACGCCATGTTAGACACATCGGGTCTCTCCAAGGCATGGTGGGGGGAGGCGATATTGACAGCATGTCATGTCCTAAACTGAGTTCCCACAAAGAACAAAGAGATAACTCCATTCGAGAATGGGAGAAGAAAAGGTTAAAGCTCTCTTATCTACTAACCTGGGGTTGTTTGGCGTAAGTCAATGTGCCAATTCCAAAGAAGCGGAAGCTGGGACCAAAAACTGTGGATTGTGTTTTCCTGGGATATGCTTTTCATAGCATTGGTTATAGATTCCTTGTTGTAAAATCTGAGGTACCTGACATGCATGTCGGTACGATCATGGAGTCAAATGATGCGACTTTCTTTGAAGATATCTTCCCCCTGAAGGATATGGCTACCTCATCTAATCAGGAGATGCCTAGTTCATCAAATCAGGAACTAGTTACAATTACTGAACCTGCCATTTCGATGGAACACTTTGAAAGTCCTGTGGAGGAGAACAACGAAGTTCCTACTAGGAACAAGTGACAGAGGACCCCAAAGTCCTTTGGTGATGATTTTCTTATGTATCTCATAGATGACACTCCCAGTTCTATTTCAGAGGCCTATGCATCTGAAGATGCTGACTATTGGAAGGAAGCAGTTCGTAGCGAGATGGACTCCATCTTGGCGAATGAAACTTGGGAGATAACTGATCATCCTTATGGGTGCAAACCTATAGGGTGCAAATGGGTATTCAAGAAGAAGCTTAGGCCTGATGGTACTATTGAAAAGTACAAGACTCGGCTCATGGCTAAGGGTTATACCCAAAAGGAAGGTGAAGACTTCTTTGATACTTACTCACCTGTGGCTCGACTGACCACTATTCGAGTTCTACTTTCACTAGCTGCCTCACATGGTCTTCTCGTTCATCAAATGGATGTTAAGACTGCTTTCCTAAATGGAGAGTTGGACAAGGAAATTTATATGGAACAACCAGATGGGTTTGTAATAGATGGTCAGGAAGGGAAAGTGTGCAAGTTGCTGAAGTCTTTGTATGGACTCAAGCAAGCACCCAAAGAGTGGCATGAGAAGTTCGAAAGAACTTTAATAGCTGCAGGCTTTGTTGTGAACGAAGCTGACAAATGTGTGTACTATCGCCATGGTGGGGGCGAGGGAGTTATGCTTTGCTTGTATGTTGATGACATACTGATTTTTGGAACAAATCTGAATGTTATTAAGGAGGTCAAGGATTTCCTATCTCGTTGTTTTGAGATGAAGGATTTAGGAGTGGCTGATGTCATTCTGAACATCAAGTTGTTGAGAGACGATGATGGTGGGATTACATTGCTTCAATCTCACTATGTGGAAAAGATCTTGAGTCGCTTTGGCTATAGTGACTGCAAGCCCTCTCCAACACCATATGATGCCAGTGTGTTGCTTCGAAAGAATCTAAGAATTGCTAGAGACCAATTGAAATATTCTCAGATTATTGGCTCGCTTATGTACTTAGCCAGTGCTATAAGACCTGACATCTCTTTTGCTGTCAGCAAACTGAGCCGCTTTGTCTCAAAACCAGTTGATGTGCATTGGAAAGCTCTAGAGAGAGTTTTGCGTTATTTGAAGGGCACTGCGAATTATGGAATTCACTACACTGGGCACCCAAAGGTGCTTGAAGGGTATAGTGACTCAAACTGGATCTCAGATGCTGATGAGATAAAGGCCACGAGCGGATATGTATTCACTCATGGAGGTGGTGCTGTTTCCTGGAAGTCTTGCAAGCAGACCATCTTAACGAGGTCAACAATGGAAGCAGAACTCACAGCACTAGATACAGCTACGGTCGAAGTAGATTGGCTTCGCCAGCTCTTGAATGACTTGCTGGTTGTTGAGAAACCTGTACCGAGTATCCTTATGAACTGCGACAATCAAACTGTGATCACGAAAGTGAATAGCTCAAAGGATAACATGAAGTCATAAGACATGTTCAGAGAAGGTTAAAGTTTGTTAGAAAAATGGGAAACTCCATAGTTATTGCATTGAATTATATCCAAACGTCTAAAAATCTGGCAGATCCTTTCACTAAGGGTCTATCACGTAATATAATAGATAATGCATCGAAGAAGATGGGTATGAGACCCACAATATGAGTTGTTCACAGTGGTAACCTATTCTTTCTGATCGGAGATCCCGTGAATTAGATGTGAAAGACAAGTTGTTGGTCAACTGGGAGGAGAGTACCCTTACTATTAAAAATACCACTCTATGAAGATGCAATACTCTCCTAATCTGCATGCCAGGTTGATGTATATCTTAATGTGTTCTAGGTGGCTCTTTGAAGCAGAGATGTTGTCCTGCAGAACATCTTTTGAAGAACACACCTATATCAGTCTGATTGTTAAACGTCGCAATCTATGAGAGTAGGGTTCTCTCTAGTAAACTCATGAAAGGTCTCGGAGTATGACGCATAAGCTCCACCCACGGGGAAGACCCACGGGAGCCACGTACCGGTCAAGGCTTTATGTGAAGCTAGATTCGCAAAAAACTTGTAGTTCAAGGCCCAGTCCACTGTTCAAGTTGCTTACTAGTGTAGCATAGAGTTCTAGGTGGAAGTTCAACTTAATAGTATCCACTGCAGTACCGGTATATAAAATAGTGTTTTGGAACCAAAGGCAAATTTTGTGTGCCTCTAGGATCTGGCGGGGGATTGCTGGAATTTTTATCTATTTGGGACTAGCCCAATAGCAGTTTCAGAAATTCTTAATAAATCCTAGAGGCCCACGCAGCCCATTCGTGCAAGGCAAGAGGTGGAACTAAAGTTTAGTCCCACATTGCTAGTTTAGAGGGAGTTGGACCTCTTTATAAGGGAGGCTCTTTCCCCACTTGTATGAGCATGAGAACAAGAGGGACATCCACGCGCGCTCCTTCTCCGCCGCCCGCCTTGCCACGCCATGCCTCGTCACGACGCGCTGCGGGTTGCAGGAATGAGCCGAGCCGATGTTAAATTTTTGCCACGCACGACGGGTATACGAAAGGTCACGCGGGAGCTAAAACGTTTTTCGTAGTGGACACTGAATCCGAACGGGGTGCCTCTTTGGCAGAAGTTCATTTGCTTCTTCTCCCTCTCTTCGTTTTCGCCTCCCGTCGCTGCCCTCTCGCCTCCTTCTGTTGCGCCTATAAAAAGGAGGTCGCTCCTCTCAGAGAGACGCACCAGAACTTCTGCTTCCTCTCGCCACTGGTTCCAATCTCTGAGTTGCTGTTGTCTTCCTCATCCCGGCTTGCAGCGTGCACCGCGAGTCGGGACAGTAGGCCTCCAAAACCGCACCTCTTTGAGTCATGTATGGGAGAAGGGTGATAAGGTTTTTGGGGAGCGCTCTGCGCGACTACTGACTTCTTCGTCACGGACGCGCCGGACTCCGACGACTAGTTCCCCGACGACGACTACTTCCCCGATGTCGACAACCTCCTCGACGACATGGAGGACACCGACCCCAAGTCCAGTGTCTCTGCTCCGGCTGCTGTCCAGTACGTGTTCTTGTTTTTCCTGTTACAGGTCCTGCCACAATTCATTGTTCTAGTGTTTTCCCTACACATGTTAGGATCTACCTCATATATGCATCTTGATCTACTGTCTGCTCGAGAGATGATCGGTTCTAGCTCATATATGCAGATGTTATTTACCTTCACTTTGTCAAATCGCATGACTTGTTTTATCACTTCTATACTAGTCATGCTTTATCTAGTATTTCTGTTAATAAAATTATTCGGTAAATTGCTCATATTTCCAACACCTTTCTCACTGATTGCCTATCTCCCGCGAAGGCGGCTGCGACCAGAAGTATTTCAGATGACTGTATACCATGGACAATCAGAATTACTCTCGCCGATTTCTTCTGAGCAACTAACGACTTTCATGCGCAGGTCTACCGCATATCTAGGGCGATCAATGGGATTGCTCATCAAGTTCTCACTCGGGCATTGATGTGAAACAGATCATTGCGGTGGGAGGATGGTATCTATGGTGGGTTCGATGCCAGTATACTCATAACGGCTCTCCCCCACCACCTTTCAAATGGCCTTTAGCTGTTCTTGCTATATCCAATAATTTCCAACAAGCAAATGCAAAGAAAACTGCCCCAGTGCAAGATAGATGGGAGAAACCGAAGCCTAAATTTGTTAAACTAAATGTTGATGCAGCATACTATGTCGAAGAAGGTGTGGGAGCCACGGCAGCGATTATCAGAGATGTGAATGGATCCTTTCTGGCAGCCCAATGTATCTATATTCCCTTTGCATCCAGCGTGGTCACAACTGAAGCTTTGGCAATGTGGGATGGCCTTAAATTCGCAAGCTCTTTAGGATTCCCGCATGTGGAGGCGGAGTCCGATTCTTTGACAGTAATTGTATCTTGTGACGGTCAGACAAGATGGTGGGACGAAGCTGCTGCAATCTTCGCTGAGTGTGTTGATGTTTCGACTATTGGGAAGGTCAAATTTAAGCATTGTCCTTTTAATTCAAATAAAGCGGCGCATGTGCTAGCTAATTATAGTTATTGTAACAATTTTTCTGGTACTTAGACGGACGAGCCCCCGAGCTGTCTGGTCTCAAACCTCGTGGATGATGTAATCCATATTTAAGCCAATAAAGCTAGCCATGATGGCCTTCCCTCAAAAAAAAAAATTTTATCACTCAGGCATTGGAACCTATCTTTAGTTGCTTTGGTCAGCTCATAGGAACATGTCCTACCCTGTAATATCTCTTCTTTCTAACCTAAATCTTCAAGGTTTTGTACTACACGCTATACACTGTTATTGAGTTGAATGAAATTTGGCGTTGTTGGTGCATTTCCTTGTCCAAACAAAAAAAAAACCTTGACTTTTGTTTAGAGGTAGAGGCTATTATAACCAGGAGCGTCTGTATTTGTCTTTCTCGCAGCGAGACGGATGTATAGCTCACCTCAAGAAGCCACATAGTAGGCCGGCCCACCAGCGCCCGTTCCACTCGGTTTTTCTGCTTTCGTTCATATCGTTTGGTTTTTCTTTCGTTCACTCATTTTTTCCCTATTCTTTTTCACTTTTGTTTATATTTTTAAGTATTCCAGATATGTATATTTGCAAGATAGATTTTATTCAGTTTTAAAAGTGTTCATCACGAATTGCAAATATCCATGTAATGTCAAAATATTAATTACGGCATTTCCCAAAAATGTTTGGGACATTTAAAAAAATCACACATTTGAATGTTTTGTTAATGTTATTTTTAAATTCTCTGTTAAATTGTAAGAATGTGTTCAGATAGTTTGTAAAAGTTATAAATATCATTCACACAATTTTTCATCACATTAAAAAATATTAACATGTTTCAAATATTATGTTTCATGTTTTTTTAAGAAAACAATATACAAATGTACCATTCAAAAATATGCTCATGCTTTATAAAAAATGTTCTAACACATAATAAATGTTTGTTTGTTTTAAAATATATATTTCGAGAATTAAGGGAAAGTTTTCACAGTGCATTATGACCATGTATTCAATACATGTTCAATGTGTATTTGATGAATGTTCAACTTGTATATCAGAAAAATGTTCAAGATGTATATGAAAAATGTTCAACCTGTATGCGAGAACATGATCCACATGTATTCAAAAAAGAAGAAAAAAGGGAAAAAGGTAAAATAAAAAAGATGAACCGATAAATAACACATAAAAAAAGTAGCATGTGAAAGCTTCTAGAACCAGTTCATTTAAGTTTCCCCAAACCACACCTAGAAGCTAGACAAACACAATATTATGATCCGACCGTTAACAGGAGCGCATGAGGCAAGACAAGCTTAGGTCTCATGATCATAACCAAGCTTTCTTCCCCTATAGACAGGTCTGCTCAATCAGCTCCATACCAATGTTCGTAGTACCTTGCACCTTGGCCGAGACAGTGAGGCGAGAACTACTATCTGTTGCTCACTGCAAGCAGATAGATAGTTGAGCAAACTCACAAGGAGTACTCATGGGTTAGTGTGCCAGTACGAGCGCTCAGATTTCTTTTATTTGTTTTTCATTTGGTTACCCCCGCCCAAAAAAACTTATGGAGTTTTATAGATTTTATTAAACATACATACTTGCAATACTAAAATGTTTACATGTATAAAATATATATTTGTGGCTCTCCCACGCCAGCCCAAGGGCCTTAATCACCCATTCCTACCTCCCAGTAGTTATGGATTCTCAACTCTCAATTTAAAACTGGAAAAGGAAGGTTGGAATGTCTAAACGTATGTAGATCTCTTCATTGAGAGGTGGATTTTCTCTCAAGACGTTGGAAACCATTGAATGATAGGAAAAAACCTCAAAGCCAAGCAGGCACAAAGTTGTCCCAATATATCAAGAGGAAGGTCAATTGGATTGGAATATTTATTGATTTTTGAAATGGCACATTTTCTGTTATTTCACAACATATTAGTTTTTAAAAATAAATTTGTACTTGATTTAAAAATGGTCACATCTTTTAAAAATCTTCAAAAATTCAAGTAACCTTTGTAATTTTACTAAAATTATAAAAAAAATTGGTTTTTATATGCTAGCACATATACCCGTGTGTTGCAACGGGAGAAGTAATTGACATGTCCACCAAAACGTATATCAATGTGACATGACAACATGCGGACGGTGTCACCTAACGACAACAAGGATACACACACCGAGGTTGAAATCTACTCCCTCCTTTGTTGTGGTTATCTCACGAAAGTCATAAAAAATGGATAATTAACGCAAGATTGGTGGACTCCGGAATGATTAATTCATTAATTATAGGGTCTCCCCCTCATAGCAACAATCCCGAAATCTGGTCTTACATACAAAGCCGCTTAATTTATATTACCGCAACCATCCAAGGAAATCCAACAAATTTATTTATTTGGAGCCAATCAGGCATGCTAGCCCAAAACCATTTAATTCCTTCGCTTTCTCTGTTCCTTGGTTTCTGATGTGACCTCTCAATTTTCACACAATTTATAAATGTATATAAATTGATGTATTCTCTTGTAAATAGTCGAGGTGGGAATTTATAATCAACTAATGATCTTATATTTAGCACAAACACATGCAAGGTCAGCTGGTTGGGGCCTTTGGGGTCATGAGTTTCAGTTCCAGAAAGCTATATTTTTTGCTACTCCTTAGTGTGCAGGAAAAAGGGTGCAATGCAGGCCCTCCTAAAACTTTAACATATCTAGCCAATTTAAATGGGGTAGAAAGCATTTAATATTTCATAGCAATTAATTAGGTTAATCAAGGTTATGCGCTAAAAATAATTTTATATTGGTTAACATGAATGATTAATAGTACAGTTAGAAACTAAGCACTTTTTTGTCAAATCACATATATGAATTATTTTAATTCGAGTTACGTCTACAAAGTTGTAGCATGATCATTTCAACATATTATCTGTAAATAATAAAGTCCAGGGAGCTAAACGGACTGATAACAAAGTGGACTGGGCCTACTGCAGCTGAGCATGGAATGCTAACCAGCGGACAGGTGCGTGCGACAGTGGCTACAGAAGTTGGCCCGAAACCCAACAAATAGAGAAAGGAGAGGGACTTAATACTGGACTGCGGGTTATCTCAAAAAATACCAGGGGATTTTTATAAAATGTATGAAGTTGGACGGGCAGAAGCACTTCCTACTTTATTAGTAGGTATAGATTTATATATTTTGGAAAATATTCTCAGAATTTAAAATTGTTTTTGTTTTTCGAAAAATGGAAAAAGAAACCTAAAAGAGAATAAGAATAAGAAAAGTAAAACAATAAATAAAAAATAAAAAAACGAGAGGTAAAAGAAAACTGGTTTCATACCGAAACAATACAAAAAAGGTAATACCGGCAAAATCAAACGCACAGTGTGACACTGTAGTATGCGTAACAAGATGATATCCGTGTGAATGGGCCGTGTAGTTCGAGTGCCTTGTGCATCGTTCATATTCATAAATTGAAAAGATTTGAAATCGCAATGCTATATGCGTCTAGAGGAGTATTTGGAATAATATTCTTCTATAATCCATTATTGCGCATGGTCCTACTAACAGGACTTCGCTACACGGGACGAGTCTTCGTTGAAAAGCTAACTCCACCCGGTTGGAAGTGTATTTGACGCAATGATCGTTTAATACGAAAAACCCATCAAGCCCGATGTTAAAGCCGGGTGCTCCTATTCCCCGACCGATGCGGTGGGAAAAGAGGTAACACAGACCCCTCGCTCGCCCACGCACGATTTTGGTGCAGTCCATGTGGGGGCGTATCCCAGTTTTTTTACATTTCATTTTTTCCTGTTTTTTATGTTTCTTTCGGGATTTCAAATAAAATCCTAATTCAAAATCTTTACACATTTAAAAATGGTCTCAGATTCAAAAAAAATGTTTGTGTGTTCAAAGAAAATGTTGTCGAATTGGATAAATGCATGAATTCAAAAAAAATGTTCATGATTTTGAAAAATGTTCTTAAGTAAAAAATATTCCCAAATTTTACAAATATTAAGGAATTCAAGAAATGTTCAAGGGTTTAAAAAAATGTCCGCAATTTTCAAGAAAAATCCTATCTTTGAGACGAAAAAAATCATGATTTGAAAAATTGTTCATGAGTTGTAAAAAAGGTAATAAATTCGAAAAATGTTCATTATTTAAAAAAAAGTTTGTGGATTCCAATAAAGTTCATGACTTCAAAAAACATGTTCGCATATTTGTAGAAAATGTTCATTATCTCGAATTTGAATTGGATAAGCAATTTTTGAATTAGATGATTTTTTAAAATTCATGAAAAATTGTTTATTTGACAAACAAATTTTTAATTTGATGAAAACAAATGTTCACGATTTCCAAAAAGTTCACGAAAAAAAGGAAATTTAAAGGAAAATGAAAAATAAAAAGAACAGAAAAATCGAAAATGAAAGAAAACGAAAAAAATAAAAATAAAACTAGAAATAGAAACAAAAAAACCAGCCTCTGAAGGTCTAACCTTCTCAAAACCGGAAGTGTGATGCGTTACTTCAGCCGCCCAAAACGCATTTGGTCGAAAACTGTCGACCTACCTGAAGAATAGGTTTCCCGGTTAAAGTCATTTGTTTTGCCTTTTTATTTATTTTAGTTATTTTCAATAGTAAATGTGTTTTGAGTTAGAGAGAATACAAAGCTTCCTTTATACTGTACTATCTACTAAGATAGAGGGAGAGAGCGACGCGGGTGATGCAGAAGAAACAAAATTAATGGGGATACTATCAAGGTGTCACTAGTGACCGTTCCACTTAGATTTTCTTCTTTTGTTCGATCGTTTGGTTTTTCTTTCTTTCGCTCATTTTTTATTTTCTTTTTCACTTTGTTTTTTATATTTTCAATATTCCAGATACATATGTTTACAATATAGATTTAATTCAGTTTTTAGAAACGTTCATTACGCATTGCAAATGTCCATGTAGTGTCAAAATATTATAGACGCCACTTTCCAAAAATGTTCTGGAAATTTTATAAACATCACACATTTGAATGTTTTGTTAATGTTATTTTTTAACTTTAAAAAAATGTAAGAATGTGTTGACATAGTTTGTAAAAGTTGTTCATATCATTCACACAATTGTTCATCACATTGAAAAATGTTCACCTGTTTCAAAATTATGCTTCATTCTCTTAAAAACCCATTATACAAATGTACCATCCAAAATATGCTCATGCTTTATAAAAAATGTTCTAACACGTAACAAATGTTTGCTAGTTTGAAAGTATATATTTAGAGAATTAAGGAGAAAATTTTAGTTTGCATTATGACCATGCATTCAAAACATGTTAAATGTGTATTTGACAAATGTTTAACTTGTATTTCAGAAACAATTTCAAGGTGTATATGAAAAGTGTTCAACCTGTATGCGAAAACATGGTCCACATGCATTTAGAAATGAAGAAAAGGATGAAAAGTAAAATAAATAAAATAAAAAAGATAAAATGAAACATAACACATGAAAAAGAAAAAAAAACATGTGAAAGCTTCTAGAACCTGCTCATACAAGTTTCCCCAAACTGCTCCTAGTAGCTAGACGAACCCATGTTATGGGCCGACCGTTAAAGGGAGCGCGGGAGGCAAAACAAGCTTAGGTCTCGTGATCATAACCCTGCTTTCTTCCCCTATAGATAGGTCTGTGCAATCAGCCCCATACACTTTTTCATAATTCCTTCCACCTTGGGCGAGACAGCGAGGCGAGAACTCCTATCTTTTGCTCATTGCGAGCAGATAGAAAGTTGAGCAAACGTACAACTAGTACTCATGGGCTAGCGGCCCAGTATGACCGCTTTGATTTCTTTTCTTTGTTTTTCATTTAGTTTCCCACCCAAAAATAGCTTATGGAATTTTAATAGATTTTATTAAAAACATATACTTGTAAAACAAAAAATATCCATAGATATACAAAAATATTTGTGGCTCTCCTACGCCAGCCCAAGAGCCTTACTTGCTCATTCCTACCTCGCCATAGGTATGGAATCTCAATCTCAATTCAAAAATGGAAAAGGAAGCTTGGAATGACTGTACATATAAGTAGATCTCTTCGTCAAGAGGTGGAATCCCTCTCAAGACGTTGGAAACCATGGAATGATTGGAAAAAAACTCAAAGCCGAGTAGGAACAAAGTTGTCTCAAAATATCAAGAGGAAGGTCGACTGGATTGGAATATTTATTGATTTTATGAATGCCACATTTTCTATCATTTGACAACCTATTAGTTTTAAAAATAAGTTTATCATGAACTTAAAAATTGGTACATATTTTAAATTTTATGTAACATTTGAAACAATGTTACTAAAATTTTAGAAGTTTTTTATTTTTAATATATTTATATACTTGGAAAATATTCTCAGAATTTAAAAAAGTTTATGTGTTTGGAGAAAGAAAAAAGAAAAATAAAATAGAAGGAGAATAGACAAAAACAAAAGATAAAGGAAAAGAAAAAAACCGAGAGGCAAAAGAAAACTAGTTTGATACCGAAACAAAATAGAAAAGGTAATATCGGCAAAATCAAATGCACAGTGTGCCACTGTCCTATGAGTAACAAGATGATATACGTGTGCTTGGGCCGGGACAGTTTGTGTGCCCTGTGCGTCATTCATGTTCATAAGTAAAAAATATTAGAAATCGCAATGCTACTATATGCGTCTCCAGGAGTATTTGGAATAATATTCTTCTATGGTCCATTATTGCGCGGGGTCCTACTAACATGACTTCGCTGAACCGGATGGATCTTCATCGAAAAGTTAACTCCACCCGGTTGGGAGTGTAACTAAGGCAGTGATCATTAAATAGGCAATACCCATCAAGCTCGATGTTAAAGTCAGGCGCTCCTAGTCCCCGACCAATGTGGTGCGAAGTGAGGTAACACAGACCCCTCACTTGACCAGGTGCGACTTTGGGTCGGCCCATGTGGGGGCACGTCCCTATTTTTTTACCTTTCATTTTTTCCCTATTTTGTTTGCTTCATTACAAAATGTTGGGAAATTCAAAAAATATTCCTATTCCAAGATCATTACGTATTTACAAATGATATCAAATTCAAAAAATGTTCGTGTATTCAAGAAAAAGTTTCTCGAATTTAAAATCCACGAATTCAAAAACTTTCATGATTTTGGAAAATGTTCGTTATGTCAAAAATATTCCTAATTTTAAAATGGTCAAGGAATTCAAGAAATGTTCATGGTTTTTGAAAATATGTTCCTGATTTTAAAAGAAAATATCATTATTAAAAAACAGTTCATGAGTTGTAAAAAAGAGTCACGAATTTGAAAAATGTTCAGGATTTGAAAAGCATTGTTTGTGAATTCCTAAAAAAAAATATGTGTTCAAAAAAAGTTTCATTATCTCGAATTTTCAATTGGATGAGTAATTTTTGAATGAGATGAATGGTTTTTGAAATGCATGAACATTTTTTCTATTTGACGGACAAAAGTTGAATTTTATGAACAAAAAATGTTTACGAAAACAAAAACAAAAAATCAAAAAATTAAAGTAAAAAGAAAAATAAAATAAAAAAACGAAGATGAAAGTAAAAAAAATGAAAAAATAAAACAAAAAATGAAAACAGAGACAAATAAACCAGTCTGTGAAGGTCTAACCTTCTCAAAACTGGAACTTTGATGCATTGCTTGGGCCGCCCCAGAACACAAGTTCGAATTAGATGAGTTGTTTATGAAATTCATGAATTTTTTTTTGTATTTGATGAACAAAAAATGTTCACGAAAAAATAAAAGAAAAGAAAATAAATAAAGGAAAGCTAAAAGAAAAAGAAAAGGAAAATCAAACATGAAAGACAACGAAAAAAAAAGAATACAAATAAAGACAGAGACAAAAAAAACAAGCTATGAAGTTCTAACCTTCTTAAAATGGGCCGCCCAAAAACACATTTGTTCTGACAACATCGACCTACGCGAAGAATAGGATTCCCGGTTAAAGTCATATGTTTTGCTCAAAAAAAAAGGTTAAAGTAATATGCTTCGCCTATTTATTTATTTGAGTTATTTTAAATAGCCAAAGTGTTTTGAGTTAGAGAGAATGCAACGTGGGTGATTCAGAAGAAACAAAATTAGTGGAGATACTATCAAGGTGCCAGCAAAACAACCATCAATTCCTTGTCTGCACCTTTGCGCTACCACGGATCGAACAGTCTTATTAAAATGCTCGAAACTGCTGCCAGTAGATAATGATAGCTGAACGAGTCTCGACCCTGAGTATAAAACCGGCAGGGGTTGGACACGATCGATGTGCTTGCAAACCGGCGGGGGTTGCCATGGCATGGCATGTCTACACATGCTGGGCACACCACTGTGGCACTCAACTGCACATATTACTAGATCACAGGATATGGGAGACGAACACGATCAGTATATGGATCAATCTGTACCCCAGAGAAGCCACATCCCATGTGATTTTGACCCCAACGACCGCGCAGTAATTCGATTGCATCGATCGCCCCATGCATGCATATGCTTGGAGTCAAGAGGCCATCGACATCGATGATCGATATGGATCCATGCATCCTTCCTTGGTTCAATTTGCAGTGCGCACGCCGCATCAAGACCTGTGGCGACTCACGAGGACGTACGTACGGCGCACCGTGGGAGCACGTGAGCCGGCCGGCCGGCCGGCAGGCCCCCCGCCATATTGGAGTTAGGTAGGACCGAGCCCAACCACCACCCTCGGTGCTCCGCCAACCTACGTGGCCACGTACTGTGACATGCATGGCACGGCATCTGCAGGGTGATCTGTACGTACGCCCAACCTATGGCTGTGGAGCCGTAGAGCTATTTAGATGCATCAGAAATTATTCCGCCTGATAATTGAGTAGTACGTACGTGCACTTTGTGAGACAGCGATCGCTAGTTTCGACGACGGCGTCACTGGCCAAGGCCGTACAAGTCCGTGGATGATCCCGTCCCCGGCCGTGGTGTAAGTGGTCCGGCCGGCCGGCTCCAAATGCATGCAACGCATGCATTTCGCTGTCGGCCCAGCCACCAGCTTGTTGCTCGTAGGAAGGAACTGTAGCATTCATGGGGCGTGGCATAGTAGTACCAGTACTCCCTCCGTCCTGAAATAATAAGTGTCTCATCTTTGTATTAACTTTAGTATTTTGGGACGAGGGAGTAGTAATCTATCAGAGCAGCTAGGCTTGTAGTATCAGATATTCTATTCATGCAGGTGCTGTTGACCTTGAAGCAGTCTCTCTGGACGCAGATCGAGCAACACTATTCATAGCATTAGCACGGGCCCATAAGAATAGCCGCCCAATAATTCGTTTGTGCAGGCCGGCCGGGAGCCTAGTGGTGGTGGAGACAGACAGACTAAAGGCGATCGAATCGAATCGAACCCACCTCGATCGATCTACCGCGCGCGTTCGACCGTCCATCATCATCGACCGATCTTACTTACTGCATGCCCCGTCACGGCTGCCGATCGATCGAGATCGAGCGCGCGGCAAGGCACGGCAGGCACGTCGCGATGTGATGGATGGGCACCACCACCCCATGAGTGATGAGTCCACCACCACGTTCGCCGTAGAATATTCACCCGCAACTTCCACGGGGAGCTAGCTAGACGGCAGCGCGACCGTCGATCGTAGCGGACGGCGCGATCTCGGTGCAGTTGCAGCTTGCAGTCCACCACGGAGGGGGAAAGAAGAAGAAGAAGAAGAAAGACGAGCAGACCATGATGCGTCGCATGAATGCATGGGGCGCAGGCGGTGGCGGGGCCCACCGCTGCATGCATGCATGCATGGGCTTGGTGCGTGGGGTCCACGCGGTTTCCCTCTTTCTCGCCCGGAAAGCCGCTTTGGCAAGTCATCGTCTTCCTCGTCGCTTTCCCAACCAAAATCTCCCTTCCGTCCCGTTCCACACCGCCCTGCCTTCCATCGGCATCGGCTGCTGGCTGCTTTTCTGGGCGCGGCCATGTGTTTCCCTGCCCGCGCACTATATTCGCTCCATCACCTAGCTTAACTAGCTCGACAAAGATCGTGAGCTGCTCATTGATC
Organism: Triticum dicoccoides; assembly: GCF_002162155.2. Classification (NCBI taxonomy): domain Eukaryota; kingdom Viridiplantae; phylum Streptophyta; class Magnoliopsida; order Poales; family Poaceae; genus Triticum; species Triticum dicoccoides. Next base: position 623,119,795 of record NC_041387.1, read on the forward strand.
TATCTACGCGTGTCTTAGGACCAATTAAATAGCCCATCATATCATATAGTACATATAAACATGGTGGCGCTGGTGGTACGACGCGCACGTGATGTGTCGCCGAAGCGCACCGGCCGGCCGGCCGCCTGCATGTGGGATGCGCAAGTACAGCTCGGTGAGGTGACTGAGACTTGCCCACCAAGAAACCGGTCGAGCATATCCGGCATGCTCTACGTACCAACTGTTTGAGCATCTGGACCGACACTGTACGTCAGCCTAATTCGGCAGGGGCACCGCCTCCATAATAATTCGGTTAGGGGAATAACGAATTAGTGCTTTCCCTTTAACCATGGTTCGATCAGTCGGCCTCAGTGCTTGCATATGCATGCTCCATGGAACAAAGCGGCCTGACACTTGAATGTGGAGCAAGGCAAAAGTGGAAAAGATCATGTTCATCGATCCCATATAATTAGATACGCTTGTTTTGAATAATCGCCGTAGGAAAATATAGCAACTGAATTTCATGTTATTGTCTTGCTTCGCGGCTAAAAACATTATGTGCATTGCACCAGAAGAGCATACAAACTGGTATGCCAATTACTAGGAGTACCATTTTAAGAAAAAACAATATTAGCCGATGAAAACATGCGGGGAAACAACGCGATTTTATTAAAATAAAATCGAAAGTAAGTAAATAAAAACAAATAGGCAAGACGCCTCCACAATCAACCACATTCCACAATAAAAGCACAATAGCCGATGATGTTCTTTTTTTGCGAAAGACTGGTCTCCCTCCCCAATTTTCATTAAGAGAAACCATATGGTTCATAAAATAAAAGTGCCGGATAGGAGCAATGGATGTAGGCCAGCAACATACAATATTGTATAAAGGAAAGACTGGATAATATACAGAAGATTGGAAACGGAATAGAGGAAAGGGATCACGATTGGTAGGAGGAGATCTGGTCCGAAGGGAAGCAGATCATTTCAGCGGAGATAAAAGCGGCCGGGGAACCTATTTGCGCGACGGATGCGCTCGTCGACGGCGTGATCTGGCTCAGGAAGGATGCGATCGTCGACGGCGTGATCTGGCTCAGGAAGGATGCGCTCCGGATCGTCCTCCTCGACGCTGCTAGAGTTACGGTGGATGCGAGGTTCCTCTGGGAGGGCGAGACGATCGGCATCGGTGAGATTGTTCCTTTTCCATGTCATTTTTCTAGGGTTCGTGATAGGATTCTGGTGATCGCCGCGGCGGTCGGGCCGCGATGTAGTTCTTCGTTTCATGCGGGGTGCGCACCGGGTGTGGCTGGGGTTCATGGGCGCGATCCTTGGACACGTCCACCGCCTCCGCCGCCCCTGACGGATGGAGCAGGCCTATTGGGGCGTGGACCGCCTCCGCCGCCTCTGACAAATGGGGCAGGCCTGCTGGGGTGTGGACCGGTCCGACAGGAGGCTGATGGCCGCCACGTGGTGGGGAGGTGATCCGACCACCATGATCCACCCGGGCCTAGGGTTCCGACGTAGACGGCTGGTATAAAACCTGCATCCGCTCCCTTTTCCCCCATTTTGGATCTGGATGAATGCTTCTCCCACTTTTGGGACGCGGCGCACACCAGTTATAGGGTTCGTCGAGATTTCTCTTGGTGGGAAAGTAAAAATCGTGGTGATACTAGATCGTTTGCGCAAGTTGTTGCCCCCCTTTCCATTCCCCTCCAACAAATTCGTCAAATCTTGTGAGAAGAGGTGTTGAGATGAGAGGAGATGGCTTCGGTGCGGGCCGACAGGGCCGTGGCATGGGTCGTTTCGACCGTGGTGGCGGCCGCGGGCATGACCGTGAATCCAATGTTTTAAAGTGCAAGACGACGATGAGGGATTCCTCCTTGAATAGGGCTTCTGGATTTGGGGATTCTGGATTCAACAAGTGGGATGAGGCGGCGGAGGGCAGCCAGGCCATTCCTCCTCGCCGGGAACGGTGGGGAGGGGAGGATGACGACATGAATTCTTCCCATGGAGTGACGGAGGCCGAGGGTGCTCGTGATGCACCACCTCGCCAGGGAGATGACAGGGTATCCCGCGCTGTTGGCAAGAACACTTCACCACCGCGAGCCGGCAACCCCCCTGTGCGTGCTGGTAACGTTGTTCCATCCTCTGGTCCTGTCAGATCTGTAATCTAGCAGGGCACTATACTGCTTACTGCCCCCATGCTGTTTGCGATCGATGCAAGAAAAAAGGGCATCTATCTGCTGTCTGTACCGAGTTCATCCCTTGGGAATGCCTTCCTATGATGTGTGCTTTTCAAAGTAAAGGGCATGGGTTCCACTTTATTCCTGATTTCAGTGTTGAGAGACAGGCCAGAGAGCGAATCTAAAATGTGGTTGTTACTATTCTAGAGGGCTCTGCACCTACAAAAGATATCGAACATGAGCTTAGTATGTACGTAGGACAGGGTTGGAGCTGTTCTGCCAGGATCTTCGCCCCCCAAAAATTTGTCATGAGAATGCCTAATCCCATAGAGGTAGACCGAGCTCTGTTTGTTGAGTTTATCAAGCTTAAAAAGTGTGGGGTGAGTGTCAAATTCTTCTCCTGGTCTGATGATATTGATTCTGATGGTTTATTGGAAGTGGCTTGGGTTAGAATTGGGAGGATCCCTCCCAACAAGCGCTGTGACAGAACGGTTGCTTATGTTGGGGGGCTAGTGGGCGTCACTCTGGAGATAGACATGTCTACTATCAACCACCCTTCTTCAGTTAGAGCTAAGATTGGATGTTGTTTTGTGGACCAACTTCCTACCTCAGCTGAAGGAATGTTGGGAGGTCATTTCTATAGATTCACCTATGAAGTGGAAGAGGTGCTGGTGAGAAATCCTGTAGATGAGGGCATTGCTGCTGCTGTGTTTAAGGGTGATACAAACAAGCCTGACCAAACACCGAAGCGCAAGCGTGTCGAACATGAACAAAATGATGAAAAATCTGAGGCTTCTGACCATGGAAAAACTGGACCCTCCTCCCATGGTGGCAAAACCTGTCATTTGCTACCACAGGAGAGTGAGGTGTCTTTTTCTTCTGATAGTGAGGTTGATAGCACTTTACTCATTGAGTCTATGGCTAGAAACTAGGAAGAATCTGGGCAAGGGGAGATCCATGGCATTTCAGACTGGTTGGTCCCTGTGCAGCCTGCTCTAACTCATGCGTCTGCTGATCAGTGGACTCCGGCACATGTGGTACAGGTGAAAAAAAACCATATTAATCACACTAAGTTAACTTATGCTGAGGTAGTAACCAACTCTTCTCAAGTCATGGAGGTGGATGGAGATGTGGATCCTAAAATGAAGATTTCCAATGACTATGTGGTACAACATTCCTCTCCTGATTGCAATTATGAGTTGATCCTCACTCCCCCACTTTCTCCCGAGGAGTTGCATAGATTCAGCAAACGTAACTTGCAAGGTATGCAGGAACATGTGGAAGCAAAAGCTATGAAGCTCGCAAGCAAGAAAAACTTGGAAGGTAACAAACAAAATGCTTACACAAATTCCTTTGCTGCTCTATCAAATGCAGATTTGATTAGTAGAGCAACAAATATGGGGGTTTGCATTCCTAATAATGATTTTACTTGTATTGATGTGCTTAGAGAGCTTGAATGCGTTAGAAGAAACTTAGAGGAGAAAAATGATCTTGTGAATAATAAACAGAACCGCGAGGAGGACATTTTTGTCACAAATGAGTTGGGTAAGATGGCCCCTGTTAATCTAACTTTGCTGGACGAAGATGAGATTGTTCATGAAAAATAGACATCTGGGAAACCTAGGAGAAAATCCAAACAAAAATCTGTTGTCAAGCTTTCTAGACCTATGACTAGAAGCCAAAATAAAGAATTAAATCCCGAGGTGATGATAGGTAGCCCTACAAAGCCTCCTGGTAGGGCTACTAGGTCCCATTTTCATAAAAAACGTTCGAGATGAGAGGGCTCATCTGGAACTGCAGAGAGGTGAGCAAGGAAGGGATGGCCACTTGCCTCTCTGATATGATTAGTGACCATTCCCTAGACTTCCTGGGTCTCCAAGAGACCATGAAAAAAATTTCACTCCTAAATGTCTAAGGAGAATAGACCCATGTTACCAATTCAAATGGAACCAGATTTCGTCTGAAGGAAAATCAGGAGGCATCTTGTGTGGGGTTCGCCAAGATACTCTGGAAATTGTGTCTTGCAACAAAGGCAAGTACATTCTCCAAGTTATCCTTAGTGACAAGAAAAGAAAAAGCAAGTGGGGTCTAATTGTGGTTTATGGGTCGGCCCACGATGAGTTCAAGGAGGATTTCTTGCTTGAACCAGCTGCCATGTGCAGTAATATGCAAATTCCATATATAGTGGGCGGGGACTTCAATATTCTTAGACATTCATGACAGAAGAACAAAAAAATGACGAACCATAAATCCACTGACCTCTTTAATTCCATCATTAATACTCCGCCCTCAGAGAAATTCATATTTGCGGGGGCTAGTACACTTGGACAAATAATCAGGCTCACCCAACCTTGGAAAAGCTTGACCGCGTTCTGATGTCAGAGAGCTGGGAGGACTTATTTCCCCTAGTTTCTGTCAAAAAATTGGTGCGTGAGATCTCGGACCACAACCCCCTGCTGCTTTCTTTGGGGGAGGAAGGACGTGAGGCCCCCAAACCCTGTGAGTTCCGCTTCGACCTATCCTGGATCAAGGATGAGTGCTTTGTGCCGCTAGTGAGTAAGATTTGGGGTAGGAGGGTGTTCTCCTCAAACCCCATTGATATCCTGAATATAAAACTTAGGAGATTTAAGACCTATTTTAAGGGCTGGGGTTCGGACAAATTTGGGCATAACAAAAAGATCAAAGAAAACCTTAGGTTGGAGCTGGCTGAGCTGGAGGAGCTAGAGGAGCTAGGACCTCTATTGCCAAAGCTGTATAGTAGAAAGATCGATGTCTGCCTTGAGCTCCATGAGCTATTGGTAAATGAGGAGATTTAGTGGCTCCAGGAGTCTCATGAGCGTTGGCTTTTGAAAGGGGACTTAAATACTGACTACTTTCATAAGATAGATAATGGTCGCAAACGCAAAAACACCATTCATTCTTTGAAAGCTGGGGATGTGGAGATAATAGAAACGGATAACTTGATTGCCCATGCCATGGATTACTATAAAAATATGTTCGGTCCAGCACCAGGTAATCAGTTCCACTTGAATCATGATACTTGGTCAGATGATGAAAAGTTGAATGAGGAGGACAGTAAGGACTTATGTCGCGAATTCACAGAGGAAGAGGTGAGGGAAACTCTGTTTGCCATGGCCCCCAACAGAGCTTCGGGATCATACAATATTCTAGTGGAGTTTTATCAAGCCTGTTGGGAAATAGTGAAAGGGGATATCATGCTTCTATTTAAACATTTCCATAATGGGACGCTGGATGTACAACGTCTCAATTATGAGGTGATCACTCTTCTACCCAAAGTTTCTGGGATGATAAAATTCAGCAGTTTAGACCTATCTGCCTCCTTAGATGTGCATATAAACTTATCACCAAAGCCATGGATCGTAGAGTTAAAAAAATATGTTGACAAATTAATCAGCCCCACCCAGAATGCTTTTGTGAAAGGGAGAAATATCATGGATGGGGTGTTATCTCTTCATGAAATCCTTAACTACACCCCGTTAAAAAAGGGTGGGCATTGTGTTGAAACTCGACTTTGAAAAGGCCTACGACAAAGTCAATTGGAACTTCCTTTTGGAATGTCATAGGTTACGAGGCTTTAGTGAAACCTGATCTGTTGGGTTAAACAAATTTTACACAATGGCATGGTTAGTATTAAGCTCAACAACTGTGTCGGTCCATACTTTCAGAGTGCTAAAGGGGTACGCTAGGGGGGCCCCCACTCCCCTTTCCTTTTTAATCTCGCTGCGGAGTGTTTAACCAAAATGATCAAGAATGCTAAAAAAAACAAGTTGATTGTTGGCCTAGCCCCGGATTTGATCCCTGATGGGGTTGCAGTGCTACAGTATGCGGATGATACCATTATCTATATGGAACATGATGTGCGTAAGGCAGTTAACCTGAAGTTGCTGCTATACATGTTTGAAATGATGTCTGGTCTCAAAGTGAATTTCCAGAAGAGTGAGATTCTAACTGTTGGTGGAGATGAGAATATCATTAAGAATATGCCGAGGTCTTCAACTGTGACATTGGCAGTTTCCCAATTAAATACTTGGGGATGCCACAACCTTAGAAACTTTGACTGGGAGTTCATCATTGTTAAATATCTCAAAAGGTTTGAGGCTTGGATAGGCAATGCTGCCTCAATGGGGGGCAGGCTCATTTTGCTTGATTCAGTCCTCACCCAACTCTCTATCTTTCATATGTCTATGTGGCTCATGAAAAAAACATTCATTGAAAAGCTGGATAAACATAGAAGGAGATTTTTCTGGCAGGGGTGTAATAAAAAAGGAGATACCACCTTGTCAGGTGGAACAGGATCTGTAGATCCAAAGAAAAGGTGGCCTAGGGGTTAAGGACCTCTGAAAACAAAATATTAGTTCGATGGTGAAATGGGGGTGGAAGCTCGAGACCCAGAATGGGGTATGGCAAGATATAGTTCGTGCTCGTTATCTTAGAAACAAGACCGTTGCTGAGGTTGGTCCTAGATTTTTGGATTTGCCATGTTGGAAATCTCTACTGAAGGTTAAAGAGGTGTACATGGTGGGGAGAAAAATCAATATAGAATCTGGTAACCTGGCTCGAGTTTGGGTGGACCCTATTAATGGAATGCCTCCATTCCAAGAGCGATACTCGTAGCTGTTCTCTATTTGTAACAATCCTAGGTGCACAGTGGAGAAGTTTCGCCATACAGTAGAGAACACTTTCTTCCGGCGCAGGCTGACGCCTGACTTATCTGAGCAATGGGGTGTGATGCGTGACACTGTTAACACGCTTCCTCTTACCAATAATAATGACATGGTTACTTGGGGGCTAAATCGTAATGGCAATTTCTCTACCAAGTCTATGTATAAATGGCTGGAGAGCCCCCTTAGCGGGTGCTATTATAGATGGATCTGGAGAGCTAAACTGCCTCTCAAGATTAAAATCTTCCTATGGCAAGTGTCACAGGATGCAGTTCTTACTAGGTAAGTGATGCGTAGGAAAAATTGGCCAGGCAATCCTAGTTGCTCTTTCTGCAGTGATGCTGAGAGCTCTCAGCACCTATTCTTCGCTTGCCCTATTGCTAAGTGTGTTTGGCGCTCCATTGGGGTGACACTGGGGACTGACAAATTCCCCAACAATTACTGGCAGTTTTTTGCTTGGTGCTATGCTTTTTGCCCTGGTGGCGAGAAGTTCTATACGGTGGGGCTTGCGTTTGATTGCTGGGCAATTTGGCTTGCCCATAACCATGCAACTTTTGAGAAGAAGCTGATCAAAAACCTTTTGAGATACTTTTCTCCATGTGTTCGTTCTTGCTTTGCTGGACAGGGTTGCATCAGGGGGAAGATGCTAAAGAGCTGCGTGCGGGAGCTGATGCTGTTAGGGCGAACACGATGCAGCTGATGAAGATGTGCGACGCCATCAGACGACCAATCATTGGCAAATGATGGATGCGGGGGAGTGATGCAGAGTTGTGCGGCACCTAGTTGCGTTTTGCATTTGCGTGCTGCTAGTCGTTGGTTTTAGACTTTTGGCGTTTTGGTGCTTGCTCCTGGTCGGTGGTGTAATAGTCTTGCTTAGTCTTGTCTGAACTTGTAGTGCTACTTAGGTTTTCACGCCATAGCATTTGTCATGATGTCGGGCGAATGTGGTGGGCTTCCTGGTAGTGCTTGAACTTGCTTTCCCTCTTTCCTTTCTCCCTAGATGGTTCCGGAACTGTTGTATTTCCGTTCATTTGCAATGGAAAGGGGTAAAGCCCGGTTCAAAAAAAACCTATTTGCTTACACTTGCCAATCAAACATCACCAGTGACAAAGGAGAACCAACCCAACCTGAAAAACAAGGAGATCATGAAGCAGGTGGAGGCAATTGCGTCCAATGGCAAAGAGAGAAACAAGAAGAACCACTGAGGCGACTCATCCCGTGGTGGTGAGGTCCGCATGACAGAGGGACACAGTGTGGAGCTGGGGTACGGTGCCCCCACCCCGCCCCTTCACTGAATGAATCAAGAGTATGCTGAACGAGAAAAGGTTGACCTATGTCGCGCAGCGAGCAATGCACCCTTAAGGAAGATAAGCATGGAAATTCATGACCGTGAAGGTATGTCCTACAACCCCTGTCTTTTGCACTTGAATTGCTTAGAATAGTTGTAATAGTATGTGTGAAGTATTGAAATGGGAATAAGTCTTGATAGTAAAAAATGGTTTTGTTCTAGTAGATAAAATAATTTGGTAACATTTGTTCTGCTTAATCTAGATAGCGAAGACTTGCTGTGGGACTAATTTTTTTTAAAAGGAAGTGATATTGACAAAGAATAACCACGCATAAGAGAAACTCTCAAAAGACTTGTTTGTTGAGGGGAAAATGTAGAGAAGATGATGTTAGAGATACTCAACCCTATAGTGTTACTTTTAATAGACTCGATAACCCTTATGGATAAAGTTGTCCATAGGAACTTAGGTGAAAGGTGAATGAGATTATGCCAAAATCTATGTTTGCATTTTTACATGACACTTCAGATTCTCGCTAGTGTCATGACCTTGTCACTCAATGTGCGTTCACGTGCGTAAATGTGGCTTCATCACCTTTCTTAATGTTATATGTTGAGAACTTTGCTGGCCAATGAATGATGCACCAGTGTTTTGGCCTAGATTTCGGCTATGAGTTTGTTACCGTGCATAGTGGGAGCACTACGTCAAATATTATTCAGGTTTCTCTTGAATGTGTGTGTATATGGTAATAATCAAATACTGATCATAAGAGCTCAAAAGACACAACATATTGGTCGATAGTACTCAAACTTAAGCCAATAGACAAAAAATTCCGGCATGCAACGACTGAAGTAAAGTGCTTGAGAGCCTTCATGGGGAGTCAGTTGTGGGTGTTAGAGAGTTACCCTAGTGTTGTGTTCTATTTACATACCTTTCGCTCCCTAATTCATGTTTTCATTACTAAAAAAAATCTCTTCTGCGCGTTCCTGGCAAGAAAGTGTTAACTAGGCTAAATAAAATGAAAGCTAGTTTTGTATTTTGCCTAGTTAAGCAAGAACTTTGTGTTGATTATCTCTACTTCACTAACACTTGCATAATAACCATATGCCACTGCTACAATTATACTAACTTTTCACGTGAAGAAGCGAAGGGCTATCTAGTCATACCGATAGTAAGTGAACTAAAACCTTCTCGTTATTTCGGTTTAAACAACTGAGTTCCTTATGGTTTGGATTCCTATGTTGCTCGAGGATGATCAAGTTTAAGCTTGGGGGAGTCAATGAGTGTTAGTTTACACCCATCACACCTTAGTTTAAACCGGTTTATTTAATAAAAAACGAGAAATCCGCTCCGATGTTGCTACTAATGACTAATGAATGCAAAGGATCCCAAAATCCTCTCTTTATTTTGTTTTCATGGGAAATTGGGCTAAACATGGCTGAAATAAAGCATATACATGGAAATGAGTAAACTGGAGATAATATAGATCAAGTGGGAGGCGCACCAGGTGCAAAAGAGTGCAAGCACTCGTACCAGCGCTCATACCATGGACCTGCGGCTCTAGGAGGTCTAACCCAGCAACTATTACAAAGGGGCCTTCGTCTAGTTCGCAAAAGAGCACCGTACAGAACCTCATATGTGCAACAGAAGCCATTCATCAACCCTAGCCACCGCCATTTCCCATCTTATCTCCATAGCCACCACCATCTTCGCCACCACAACAAACCACCTCCAAGTTAGCCATACTTGTAATCGTGTATCGCATCTGGCAACCATTGTAAGATATATTATCAATAAAGCATTCATATTGATGTGTTCTTCAATGATTTCTTCTTGTGAATCTATCACCATGTGTTAGTAATTTGGTAAGGTCATGGTTTGTGGCATAGCTAGCCTTCCAACCCGATGTATGTGTTTGAGGGGTCGATGGAATGACTTCAAACTAACATCATGTATGTGTGAAATAAAATTGCATCATAGTTTTCTCTTATCTCTCTCACATTCTTCGTCCCTGCCGGTACCTAGGATCACGGAGTTCAATCCACGGGAAGGCTAAGGGCAGGGAGAATGTGAAGTGCTATTCTGAACACCAATGACATAAATGTTTAGTACAATAGCATGGATCCAATCTCTGGGATGCATGAGGTGTAGTCATTAAACGCCCAATGATTTTATCTGATTTATCTTAATAACCGAGGTAACCCCGCGCGATGAAAAGGGCCTACGGTTGGACAACTTACTCTTGATGTAAGGCGCATTCTAGTCAAGACGTGATTTGGACACATCCCCTACTTCGATACATTGCAAGCACATCTTAACAGTTATCTTCCAGAGAACAAGTTAAGATCATCATGATCACGATCATAGATATATTGTTGTAAGAATCAAGTCCTCGTACCCATGCCTATTTTTTAGAAGTGTTTTCGATTGCAACTTGATTACGATCCGGTCAAAAAATTGGAATTTAATACTCTTGCGAAAGCTTGGTACAAACCTCTGTCACAAGTGCACGTCATCTCATGGGTTCGATAACTCAGGGTCACTCCTTGGGGAAGGAGGTTGGGAACCTTTCAGCTATCTATTACTGGATCAACAAAGGTACGCACCATCTATGTGTTGATGTATCCTAAAGTTGGGACGACGAAAGATGGCGGCGGTGGATTCTAGAGTGTGCGCAAGCGGTGCACGCTAAGAGTCTCCTAGACTGGCTGGTCCCTCACATCGGTTGTTGGTGATTATGAGACTAGCTCAATTTTTGTTGGTGATCACGTTCTCCGGATCTTAGAATATTGTTAAGTGCAACGATGATCCTAAATAACATTGATATTATGACGTTGGAAGAACAATCATATTGAACTGACCCAAACTTGTTTGTTGTGAATTGAATTAATATCATTTGTATTCAATTGTAATAACATGGAGTGTTAACATGTGATATTGATCCTTAGACCATGAGAGTATTGTTGTCACTTCTTACCATACTATGGGCTTTGGGGTTGCTCAAACATCACCTGTAACATGGTGATCATAGCGACAACTTAATTTCAAGTTCATCCGAAATTTTGGGAAGTCACCGGATAGCTCGAGAGTGGGATTTGCTCCTCCAACGATGGAGAGATATTATTAGGGCCCTCTTAATGTTACGACGATCATCGTATGGACAGACACAAGTGACTTCATCACAGGAATTCCGGAACACAATAACAAGAAAGAAGAACAAAACCGGTAATGAGGATTTCAGTATAGTGAGCATGGTGATGATTCAGTAGGATCCCGATGCATCTCGGGTTTTGTGAAGTATCGCAAAGCAAAGGGAACATCACATGATAACCAAAGGTTCACTCGAATATCATCCTTGTACTCACAGGGACCAATATGGATGCCCACGGTCCCTGTGTTGGTCATTGAACGAACAATTTTGTCCATGTCTATGAGTTACTGAACCTACGGGGTCACAAGCTTAAGGCAATCACAATCTGCTAAATGTTAGTAGGACGGGAGTCATGAGAATATATTTGTGGAATTATTTCATAAATATTCAGAATAGTTCAGAGAGGATGTGGAAGCGTTTCGGGGTCACCGAAAGGGTTTTGGTGAGTATATGGTAATATCGGGTATTATCGATAAATTATATATAGGTGGAAAAAGTTTCTGGATATATATATATATATATATATATATATATATAATGGTCTAGAAGTATTTAGAATATTTTATATTTAATTTAAGCATCAACGGGACTAAAAAGGCCAAGAGGTGGAAGGCAACTTGGGCCAAAAAGGGCAAAGTGGGAAAGTGCCTCTTTCCCTAAGGAGGCAAAATTGGGAGTAGGGGAGGAGTCCAGCTCCTCCCACCCTTAGACATGCTCCCCAAGGAGGGTTTCCCTCCTTGGTGGCAGCCCTCCTCTTCCCCTCCAACCTACATATACTTGAGGTATTGGCCACAGTTGAACACAAGTTTTGGAGCACTACTGCAGGATGGTCCTAACGCGACAGTACAATCAAAGACCCTTCAACGAAATTGTGTGTGATGCATTAATTGCAAATGATGGTGTAAGAAAATAGTCAAAAATGATACGAACTGTTTGCGATGGCGTAGACATCAAACACGGTTCAGATCAGAGTTGCATGTGCGATATGTGGCATACGGTTGGTCCATACGAACTGTTTGCGATGAGCATAACAACAGAAACATTCCGCCAAATGAGGGTGTGTGCGATATACGGCATACCGTTCACTTGGAGGAACTATTTGTGATTAGCCAACACAACAGAAATGGCCAGCTAGATCAAGGTGTGTGAGCTATACGGCATACCGTTAACTCGGATAAACTGTTTGCGATGAGCTAAGACAACATAAACGGTTCAACTGAACAAGATGTGTGTGATCAGTAATGTGTGCGAAGACCGATAATAATACAGACTATTGCTTCTAATAAGCCGTGTGTGTTGTGGGCAAACGCTTGCTAGTATACAATTGTCAGTGATTGATGAAATCATCACTGACGGGTTCCCTAGTTTACTCCCTCTATGGTGTGATTTTGTCTGTCTACATAAGAACAACATATATAACCAAAATTAACATCCAATTAGATAAGTGACTATACATATCATTCGCACACACCTCAATAAACAATTACATGCATTCTAAACTAGGAGAAACGATCATCTAATCATCTACTTCTTGTGATGCTACCGCCACTGCTCTGTGGCTCGATTCCTCGTCTAGGGTAGGACGAAGGCACTTCCTCATGTCAACAATCCGCCTGTACATATTGTAGCTTGTGTACTGATAACCCACAAGTATAGGGGATCGTTTGTAGCCTTTTTCGATAAATAAGAGTTTCGTACCCAATGAGGAGCTAAAGGTAGAACAATCATTCCCTCAAGTTCTATCGACCACCGATACAACTCTATGCACACTTAATGTTTGCTTTACCTAGAACAAGAATAAAACTAGAAGTACTTTGTTGGTGTGAAGGGATATGTTTGCAAGAAACTAAAGAATGTAAAAATAAAAAGTAGGTGATGTTCCAATTAAAATACAATTAAATTAGTATAGCGAGTGTGGATTAGTAGTGGTAGGTTTGGCGGAGTTGTCTAAGCAATTGCCTGCGTTACCAGACTGATAGCAAGTTTTTATGTGGGAGAGGCCACTGCTAGCATGTCATCCCTTACTTGTAATTTTATGCACTTATGATTGGAACTATTAGCAAGCATCTGCAACTACTAATGTTCATTAAGGTAAAAGCCAACCATGACATTAAGATATATATTGGCCCCCCTTCAATCCCGTATGCATCAATTTCTATGTTAGGAAGAAGTTTCTGTCACTCTTGCCCTCCAATGCACAGTCCTATCAGCATACAACTAACCCTATGGTGTGGTCCATGTCGGTGTCAAAACCGGTGGATCTCAGGTAGGGGGTCCTGAACTGTGCGTCTAAGGTTGATGGTAATAGGAGGCGGGGGACACGATGTTTACCCAGGTTCGGGCCCTCTCTATGGAGGTAATACCCT
>NC_041387.1:623135941-623155599 GCF_002162155.2 Triticum dicoccoides
ATAAAATGGAGAGTTTAGTCCATAGGACAAGAACTGATCGTAGGCTAGCTTCTAGGGTTAGCCTCTACGGTCTTGTGGTAGATCAACTCTTGTAATACTCATATCATCAAGTTCAATCAAGCAGGAAGTAGGGTATTACCTCCATAGAGAGGGCCTGAACTTGGGTAAACATCGTGTCCCCCGCCTCCTGTTACCATTAGCCTTAGACGCACAATTCGGGACCCCCTACCCGAGATCCGCCGGTTTTGACACTGACATTGGTGCTTTCATTGAGAGTTCCACTGTGACGTCGTAGATAGGGCTGATGGCTCGCCTTGTTATCAAGGACAACATCACCTCTGGGGGAGCCCTGGCCTCAGGCCATACCCTCCGACTGGGCGGCTTCGTTATGACTGCCCGTTCGGCCGTCGGGCCGATGATGACCTCTTAGGTCATCAAAAATTGTCTCCACATCAGCTCGGAATACGACGAGCAGATGGATCCGACGGAGTTATCATCTTTGAACAAGCTCCTGGATCGCATCGCCGCCTTGGGAGTCGCTACGGACTACGATCAGATTGGGCTTAAACCTGATCAAAGGGAGATTAACTCTCCACCGATCACCCATCAGATAGCGGTGGTGGAGGAGCAACGCAACAACTCTTCCCCTATATTGAGGACGGACTATGTCCGGATTACCGAGCTCACTGAGCCGGATACCCACTCGCAGGAAGACATACGCCACACTCCGGACTTAGAACCGGACTGTGGGGCAGAAAAATTGGTTGACATCCCGGAACCCGAACTATTAAGCTCGATAACTCCTGAAGCTCTGGGTTCCAGATCGGGTCAGGATTCGGACTTAAATCCGCCCACCCACCCAGATACAAGCGATCTTCCCAACATCAGACAACAGCCCCAAGAGACAGTACATCACTTTTGGGCTAGATTCCTCCTTGCAATGAACAAGGTTAAGGACTGTCACGACAAGGACGCAATCTCATTATTTGCAAAAATTGCACGGACAAGGGGATCCTTAATGCCATCAACCGCCATCACGTATCACACTTCGCTGACTTAGCGGCCATAGTACAGAAGTACTGTGCGATGGAAAGCACCTGGAAAACCCAGACAACCATTTGGGACCCACCGGCTCTATCTAAACCCCTCGTCCAAACAAAAAGGGTGTAACCCCGCAGGACACCCGATCCAATTATGAAGAAACCGAAGCCCACCGCAGGGTGCGGAACCGTGTTGGAGGGATGGCTCGATAGGCCATGAAAAATACACACCACACCGGATACAGTACCAACACATAGCCTTAGAGCATGTTGGATACTTCGGCAGGTGGCCAAGAGCGGCGAGGATCTCCTCATCAACAACACCGCAGAGCATCATCCCGCCGAACAAAACAATATAGTCTTGACAGTCTTCAAGACTTTCGCCTCAAATAACAGGCGCAAGAGAGCACTCCGCAGCCTTGCCGAAGTTTGCCAAGTTGCAGCAGTAAACCCTTGGAACGACACGGCTATCACTTTCAACGCCAATGACGAACCGCAATTCAGAACAGGCCGGGCACCAGCCACTTTGGTCCTTAGTCCTATCCTGGACGGCTTTTGGCTTACCAAAGTTCTCATGGACGGCGGCAGCGGACTAAACCTCATTTACGAGGAGACTCTCAATAAAATGGAAATAGACAGGAGCAGCATTGAGCCAAGCAGCACGACCTTCCGGGGAATTATTCCCAGTCGGGAGGCACGATGTGTGGGAAAAATCACACTCGATGTGGTATTCGGCACACAGGAGAATTACAGGTCCAAAGAGATAACATTTCAAGTGGCCCCTTTCAATAGTGGATACCACGCCCTGTTGGGGCAGGACGCATTCGCAAGCTTCCAAGCTATACCCTATTACGGGTACATGAATCTCAAGATGCCCGCGCCCAATGGAATCATCACTCTCGCCAGTGATCCGGACGTAGCACTCCGCGCCAAAAATAGAACCACCGCCCTGGCCCTCGAGGCACTATCCGAAGCCCTCAGGGCCGAAGAATTAACTGCATTACGCTCCACAGTGGACAGGAACGACGTGATACTCGATAAATGATCCAAGTCCACCTCCTTTAAACTAGCGGAGGAATTTTTCAAATTCCAAGTCCACCCAACGGACTCCACAAAGACAGCATCCATCGGGGCACATCTAGACCCCACATTCGACGCTGCACTGCAGGCGTTTCTATGCGAGAATTGGGATATCTTCGCCTGGCACCCTTCAGACATGCTAGGAATCCCACGCAGGCTGCCCGAGCATAGCCTCAACATACTGAAGGGATATAAGCCTGTCAAGCAGACACTGTGGCACTTTTCCGAACCCAAACGACAAGCTATGGGAGAGGAGCTAGCCAAGTTACTCGAAGCCGGATTCATCAGAGAAATAAAACACCCGGATTGGCTAGCAAACCTGGTGATGGTACCAAAGAAGGACAAATCCTGGCGCCTGTGTGTCGATTTCAAAGACCTCAACAAGGCTTGCCCTAAGGATCCCTTCCCTCTCCCTTGCATTGATCAGATCATCGATGCTATCGCAGGTCATGACGCGCTGTGTTTCCTCGATGCATACTCCGGATACCATCAAATCAAGATGACGGAGTCGGATCAAGCCGCAACGGCATTTATCACCCCATACGGCCCCTTTTGCTTCAACACTACGCCTTTCAGGCTTAAAAACGTCAGGGCTACCTACCAATGCATGATTCAAACATGCCTGGAGAAACAAATCGGCAAAATAGTTGAAGCATATGTGGACGACGTGGTCATCAAGACCAGACACGTCGAGTCTTTAATAAACGATCTGAGGCTCACATTCGACAATCTATGAACATATGACATTAAGCTCAATCCGAATAAATGTGTTTTTGGCGTTCCCGCCGGAAAGCTGCTGTGCTTAATCATTTCCAATAGAGGAATTGAAGCAAACCCGGCCAAAATCCGAGCTTTGTCACAGTTGGCTACCCCAAAAAACCTCAAACAAATCCAGAAACTAACTAGATGCGTGGCAGCCTTAAGCCGCTTTATTTCCAGACTGGGAGGAAAGGCACTACCACTCTATCGCCTTCTTTGATGAACCGAACACTTCGAGTGGACGGACATAGTGACAGTCAGACCGGAAGAAATAAAGGCTCTTCTAGCAAGCAACCCAATCCTGGCCGCACCAAACGTTGGCGAACCCATGTTGTTATACATAGCCGCAACACACCAAGTTGTCAGCACAGTGCTCGTCGTCGAACGAGAGGAGGACGGACACAAGTTCCCGCTTCAAAAGCCGGTATACTACATATCCACTGTCCTCACACCATGCAAATCTCGGTACCCCCATTATCAAAAAATAGCATACGTGGTCTTCATGGCATCCCGGAAACTACAACACTACTTTCAAGAGTGTTCAATCACGGTGGCCTCTGAAGTACCACTCAATGACATAATAAACAACCGCGATGCAACGGGCCGGATTGCTAAGTGGTCCATCGAGCTCCTCCCATTTGACATCACATACAAACCACGGCGGGCCATTAAATCGCAAGTACTGGCTGACTTCGTCGCCGAATGGACAGAGGCCGAACTCCCTAAAGAGTACGACGCATACTCCAATTGGATCATGCACTTCGATGGCTCTAAAATGCTGGCAGGTCTGGGAGTAGGCATTGTCCTAACATCCCCCACTGGAGATACTGTCCAATACGTACTCCAAATATTATATACAGACTCCAACAATGCAGCCGAATATGAGGCTCTATTGCATGGTCTTCGGATGGTCGTCTCCATGGGCATTCAACGCCTGGAAGTGCGTGGGGATTCAAACCTCGCAATATCTCAAATAAATGGAGACTTCGATGCCAAAGATCCGAAAATGGCAGCTTATCGAAATTCTATCCTTAAAATGTCAGCTCGATTCGAGGGGCTCGAATTTCATCATGTGGTTCGAGAAAACAATCAAGCGGCAGATGTTCTTGCCTGCATCGGCGCCAAGCGCGACCCAGTCCCACCTAACATCTTTCTGGAAAGGCTTTTCAAGCCATCTGTGGTGTGGCAAGGGAAGACCGGCAATACCAGTCCGGATCCGACCACAACCCCAAATTCCGAAGACACTGACATAATCGGGGGCTCTGCCACCGAAATAACACCTTCGGCCCATGTCATCATGGCTGTCATCGCCCCATGGACCGAACCCTTCTTAGCCTACCTTAATAGGCAAGAACTCACCAAGGACCAAAATGAGGCACGCTGCATAGTCTGGCGCTCTAAAGCCTACAAAGTCCATGAGGGAGAGCTGAAAGTGCAACTATCCATAGGTGGTTTTGGTAATTCATAACAACATATAGCTCATTCAGCTAATGCTATTCCAAGACTATTGTTTCAGGAAAGCTCAATGAATGGCATGGCATGGATGATGAAAGTGGATCCCTCAAAATACTAAGGACAAAGGATTGGCTCATGCTCAAAAGCTCAAGACTCTTCATTTTACATTTTAGTGATCCAAGATCACATTGAGTCTATAGGAAAAGCCAATACTATCAAGAAGGGATGATGTGTTGCTTAATGAGCCTTTTGCTTCATGTGCTTAGTGATATGCTCCAAAAACTCTCAACTACTTTCCCACATCCACAAATGACCTAAACCTAAAGCCAAAATCGGTCACACCGATTCTTCCAATCCGGCGCCACCGATTCCAAAAGTCATAACCACTGCCACAAACCCTAAGCAAATCGGTCTTACCGATAGGGATCTCGGTCTCACCGAGATTGGATTGTAATTTCTCTGTTTCCCTTCGTAACGTTTCGGTCTAACCGAAGTGAGCGATCGGTCCCACCGAGATTGCAATGCAAACTCTCTGTTTCCTTTTTGTAACATTTCGGTCTCACCGAAAAGAGCAAATCGGTCCCACAGAGTTTACCTGACCAACTCTCTGGTTAGCTAATTACCAAAATCGGTCTCACCGAGTTTGTGTAATTGGTCTTACCGAGATTACGTTATGCCCTAACCCTAACCGAATCGGTCTCGCCGAGATGCATGTTAGTCCCACCGAAAATCACTAACGGTCACTAGGTTTACTAAATCGGTCCGACCGAGTTTAACGATTCGGTCCCACCGAGTTTGTTAAATTGTGTGTAACGGTTAGATTTTGTGTGGAGGCTATATATACCCCTCCACCTCCTCTTCATTCGTGGAGAGAGCCATCAGACCAAACCTACACTTCCAACTTACCATTTCTGAGAGAGAACCACCTACTCATGTGTTGAGGCCAAGATATTCCATTCCTACCATATGAATCTTGATCTCTAGCCTTCCCCAAGTTGCTTTCCACTCAAACCCTCTTTCCACCAGATCCAAATCCTATGAGAGAGAGTTGAGTGTTGGGGAGACTATCATTTGAAGCACAAGAGCAAGGAGTTCATTATCAACGCACCATTTGTTACTTCTTGGAGAGTGGTGTCTCCTAGATTGGCTAGGTGTCACTTGGGAGCCTCCGACAAGATTGTGGAGTTGAACCAAGGAGTTTGTAAGGGCAAGGAGATCGCCTACTTCGTGAAGATCTACCGCTAGTGAGGCAAGTCCTTTGTGGGCGACGGCCATGGTGGGATAGACAAGGTTGCTACTTCGTGGACCCTTCGTGGGTGGAGCCCTCCGTGGACTCGCGCAGCCGTTACCCTTCGTGGGTTGAAGTCTCCATCAACGTGGATGTATGATAGCACCACCTATCGGAACCACGCCAAAAACATCCGTGTCTCCAATTGCATTTGAATCCTCCAAACCCTTCCCTTTACTTTCTTGCAAGTTGCATGCTTTAATTTCGGCTGCCTATACACTCTTTGCATGCTTGCTTGAATTGTGTGATGATTGCTTGACTTGTCCTAAAATAGCTAAAATCTGCCAAACTATAAAATTGGGAAAAGGTTAAGTTTTTATTGGTTAAGTAGTCTAATCACCCCCCTCTAGACATACTTCAAGGTCCTACAAGTGGTATCAGAGCTTTGGTCTCCATTTGCTTTGATTTCCATAGCTTTTGGTTGTCATAGCCTTGGTTTCACAACCTAGGAGAGTATGGCGTCTAGCGAGGGAAATTATCACCGTAGAGGTCCTTACTTTGATGGTACTAATTTTGCTAGTTGGAAGCATAAGATGAAAATGCATATTCTTGGACATAACCCCGCCTTTTTGGCAATTATTTGTATTGGCTTGCAAGGTGAATTCTTTGATAGGAGAGAACCGAACCGTGAAGCAAATGCGGAAGAATTGAAGATGCTGCAATACAACGCTCAAGCTTGTGATATCATCTTCAACGGGTTGTGCCTCGAAGAGTTCAACAAAATCAGCCGTCTTGAGAATGCAAAGGAAATTTGGGATACTTTGATTGATATGCACGAAGGTACCGAGTCCGTCAAGGAATCCAAGTTGGATGTGCTCCAAAGTCAGGTTGACAAGTTCAAAATGAAGGATGGTGAAGGTGTCGCTGAAATGTACTCTAGGCTCGCTCTTATCACAAATGAGATTGCCGACTTAGGGAGTAAAGAGATGACCGACAGATTCATCATCAAGAAGATCCTAGGAGCATTGGATGGAAAGTATGATACCGTGTGCACATTGATCCAAATGATGCCAAACTACAAAAATCTCAAGCCAACGGAAGTCATTGGAAGAATTGTTGCTCATGAGATGTCACTCAAGGATAAGGAGGAACTTCACAACAAGTCAAGTGGTGCTTACAAAGCCTCAACTGAAGCCCCGACATCATCAAGTGAGAAACAAACCTTCAATGAAGAATTGAACTTAATGGTGAAGAACTTCAACAAATTCTATAAGAGTAGAAGCAAAGAAAGAAGCTTCAAGTCAAGGTCTTATCATGACAAGAGATCTTCTAGTCGAGAGCGCAATTGCTACAATTGTGGGAAGCCTGGACACTACTCCAATGAGTGTACGGCACCCTACAAAAGAAGAGAAGATTCTCCAAAAAGAAGAAGCAAAAGAGAAGAATCACCACCAAGAGAGAGGAGGAGTAGAGATGATCGTTATGAACGAAGACCCTCACAGAGAAGCAAGGATTCGGAAAGGAAGGACAAGTCATCAAGGAGCTATACAAAACGATGACATCAAGCTCATGTTGGTGAATGGGTATCCGGCTCTGACTCCGACAATCACTCCGAGAGAAGCTATCACTCCGACTCCGAACATACTCAAGATGAAGGTGTTGCCGGTCTAGCACTTGTGTCAACCAACTCCTACGACATATTTGATTCACCAAATGAAGGAATTGGAAGATGCTTCATGGCCAAACGTCCAAAGGTAACACATCCTGAATATGTTGATTTTAATAGTGATGAAGATGACTTGCTTGTGGATGATGATTTACTTGTTGACAACTCTAGTGATGAATACTATGATGAAACGTCAATTAATGATGCTAATCGAACGAATGACAATGATAAGGAGAAAATCGAGCTTCTAACTAAATAACTAAACACTCTTAAGTTGGCTCATGAAACTATCTTCAAAGATCATCAAGAACTTTTAAGGGCTCATGAGAAGTTACGCTTTGAAAAGCTCAATCTTGAGCAAGAGCATGAGTTCTTAAAGGCAATCAATGATGATCTCTGCAAGAAAAGTTCTTCTTACATTGCCAAGCGTTTACTCTTATCTACTTACATGCCTCAAGTCAAGTCTAGTAACAAGTACAAGAAAGATACTTCCTCTAGTAGTAACAATAATAATGTCAAATCCAATGTTGTTGCTTCTAGTAGTTCTCTTGATTCCACTAATGGTTCTCTTAGCCAAGTTACACTTGAGCAAGAAAATAGTTTATTGAAGGGAATTATAGAGAAAGGTGTTTACAAGAGCCTTGCCGGGAGTAAGCAATTCGAGGAAATTGTATGCAAGCAAGGAAGACACCGGAAGAATCAAGGTGTTGGTTTTGAACGAAAGTTCAATGCAAATGGAGTTGAGTGGGAAGAAGATCAATACCCCAAGACAAAGTTTGTTCCTCAACAAGAGAAGTATGATCCTACTTCCTTCAAGGGGACACAAGCTCAAGATGATCTTCCACCACAAGACCACAAGAACAAAGGCAAGGACAAGCTTCAAGAAGAGATTGATGCTTTTGAAGAAGCACCTAAGGTCTCGGTCAAGTGGATTCCCAAGACTTCGTCAAGTTCTACTTCATCAAGTACAACTACAACTCCAAGGATTCCCATCAAGATGATGTGGATCCCGAAGAAGAAGAACTAGAGAGTTCTTGAGGGTGACTCCGCCAACATTCTTCACTCATATCATTTTGGCAAGAACAAGTGCAATCAACTTTCACATCTTGCACTAGTTCAAGGAGTCACAAACCCTCATGTTGGTAAGGCAAGGGACAAGGTAACCTAATGTTTTCATGGACATCATCTTGTGTGTGCATCACTCTATGTCTATGGATATTCTTGTTTGTTCCTTGTGGGACTAACCCGTGTAGGCAAGTTGAAAGTGCAACTCACTCCAAAGGATTGCTCCAAATGATCTACATCAACATTGAGCATCTACATCTTCAAAACCTACATGAAGTCATCATCGACAAAACCCATGGTTAGTACATCCCTCAAAGGGGGGATCTCACATCTAGGGGGAGCTTAACTCTAAGAATTGAGTCAAAGCAACTCTAATGGTGTGAACACATTAATGCATTATGTAAAAGTGGTAACCCCACTTGAGCTTAAACGATGAGTATGACCTATGATCAAATGTTCTCATTTGACTCCTAAGTCAATATACTCATATATAGATGACCTAGTCATCGCCAATTGTTTGATAGATGCTATAATTGGTTGTGCATGCTTTGCCACATATTTCATTAGCCATTTTATTGTGTGAGCATGTTGGTGCATATTTTACTCATTCAAGGACATCCACTTGTTGTTTTGATTGTTTGGTTCTTTCTTCTTTCGGCCAAGTGGATGGACAAGAATGCCTAAGAACCTTCTTTAGCTATCTATGCTTTTCTCGTCTCAAACTCTATTCATGCTACATCACAAAATTTGATCAAGTCAGATCGAACCACTCTTTGTGAGGAGCACTCGGAGTCCCCGATTCGTCATAGACTTAAACTTCCAAAACCTCTTTGTGATTCTCGGTCCGACCGATTCCTCCATTTCGGTCCTACCAAGATCATCAAGTTGATCTGAGTTTTCAATCTCGGTGCAACCGATTTGAACTTTTCGGTCTCACCGATTTGCTGTAACTGAACACAGTTATGCATATCGGTGCCACCGAGTTGTTCCACTCGGTCACACCGACAGGGTCGGGCTATATATAGCCACGGGCAAAATTTTGGAAATTTCTCCGAAACCCTTCGCCCGCGCAACAGCTCGCTCTGCCATCGTGGTCTCCGGATCGTCTCCTCGTCGCGAGCAGCCTCCTGTCGCTGGTCTCCGTCGCCGTCAACGGATTTCGTCCCTGCCGTTGCCGCCGTAGCAAGTCCACCGCCAAGTTAGGGTATGGACTTGATCTTTGTGCTATCCACATCTGATTCCTAGCACATTGTTTTCTTATTGATTCTTGCCACGATTGAAACAATCCTATCCAGCCAAAGTTGTTCATAGATTAGATGTGATTCAAATTTTTAGGGTTAGGTTTCCGCCGAAACCATCTCGGATCCACCGAGTTGAAAAACTCGGTCTCACCAATTTGGCTAATGCCATTGCACTAGTGACTCTCGGTCTGACCGAGAATTACTAATCGCTGCAACCGATTTGAGAATTCTGTGAAACCCTAGCAGTCTCGGTACCACCGAACTAAAACTCGGTCCAACCGAGATCATCAGTTTAGGTTCCAAAACTGCTTCGATATCTCCGAGTTTGAAAATTGGTGGATCTGAAATGCTTTCTGTGGAAAACTAAGACTGAACTTTTGAGTCATTCTTTTGCAAAAACCTCTGCATTTTGTGATGCTCATCTTTTCTATCTCATCTATAACTCTTCACAGGGTCAGCAGTCAGCTTTTGCAGTATGTCTGATCAAAGTGACAGCCAGAATAGGGCAGAAGAGCAGATGGACTTGAGTGAGGGCACTAGTCCCTCCAGTACTTCAGATGAAGGGAGCAAAAGTACTCCTAGCAATTTGCCTAAGGCTGCAACTAGGCAAAGGAGGAAAAGAACTTCAGATTCAGAGGATGAGGACTACAAAGCTGAGGAAGATGAGGCTACTTCCAAGAAAGTGGTTCTCAAGAAGGAATATGGCTCAGCAAAGGATATAAAGCCAGGCATGAAGATTAAAAGGCCTGCAAGAAGGCAGCCTATGCCCAAGGCCAGAGCATCAACTCAACTGCCTGAAAATCCTGATCCCAAAGAGCCACCTGATGAAAGCAAGAAGAGGAAGGAAAGGGTCAAGAAGACCATGGCCAGAGTTGTTGGGCAACCTTCCATGATGGAAGAGGAAGAGCCTGCTGCACCAGCACCAAAGGCACCTAAGCTTATGGGAGATGCAATCAGATCAGGGGCTGCAACATCTAAGCCCAAGGAAGCACCCAAAGCTGCCCCCAAGGCCAAGTCTGCACCAAAGAGGAATACCAGGAGTATTCCAGCTGCTGAGAAGAACAAGGCCGCAGTGCCTGAGATTGCTGAGGAGGAAGATGAAGAAGGACAGGTTCTAAGGAAGCTCAAGCCAAAGTTACCAGACCACAATGATGCCCATCCTGTGGCTGAGGACATGAGAATCAGGAAGGATTCAGGGCTGAGACTATGGAGGATGGCAGATCCATATTCCACAAGGAGAAGAACTGCTGTTGATTACAGGTTCCATACAAAGGAACAGTAGGACTTCTATGAAACAATTCTGTTGGACAAGAAGCCCATAGTTTGTGACATGAGATGGGTTGACTGGAAATTCATCAAGGAAAATGAACAACACTATCCTGGAGTGCAAGACAACTTTGTTGCTTGTGGAGTTGTAGATTTTGTTGGGGAAAAGCTCACAAATTGGAATGATGAGCTTATCATGCAGTTCTACTCCACGGCACATTTTTATCCAGATGGAAGAATTGTTTGGATGTCTGAAGGTACAAGGTACCAGTTCACTGTAGAAGAATGGGCAAGTCTGATAAATGCCCCAAAGGAGAATGAGGATGACCTAGACATTTATGCAAAGAAATATATGGGTCACAATTCAATGGCACACATGTACAAGGAGATCCCAGACAAAGCCCTAGAGACTTTCACTTTTGGATCAATCCATTTTCTGTTGTCAGGGCTGCCAACCATAAATTGGATTCTGAGGCACACTTTGTTGCCCAAGTCTGGTGACCATAACATGATCAGAGGGCATGCCATCAACATGTTGCATGTGTTTGATGTGCCACAAAAGTTCAAAGTCATGAGCCTGATCATTGAAACAATCAAGAGGACTGCAGCAGATCAGAAGAGGAGCTGTGGATATGCACCTCAGATTCAAGAATTGATAAACTCAAAGATGGGCACAGGAAAATATCTGTTGGATAAGGAACACTTTCCACTCTATCCAGACTTTGAGGACAATGAGGTTGTCATGTATGAGGATGATCCATCATCAGTTCAAGCTCAGGAGAAGAAGGAGAAGGCAAAGAGGGAGAAGGCTGCCAAGATGCCAACTCAAGAGGAGGCATCTGAATATTTCTTGAAAACCAAACAGGAGCAGCTTGGTTACTTGATAGCATCATCTCTGAGGATTGAGAAGGGGTTGGCCACCCTAACTCAAAACCAGGAGAGCCTGGAAAGAATCATGGAACAAAAATTCTATGATCTAGATGTCAAGGTAACTGAGATTCAGTCAGTTGTGGAGCAGCTCCAGGATGACATGCAGGAGAGGAAGGGCAAGACTACAACCAATGTGTTTGCCAGAGTGCCCAGAGCCCAGAGGTCAGTTGCAGTGCCAGTGACAGACACTAGAGCAACAACTTCGGCACCAGCTACTGCCCCTTCAGCTCTAGTGCAACCAGCTTCAGCATCAACTCCAACACCCTCTACATCAACTGAAGCCTTCGTCCTTGGAGTTATCAGGACACCACCACCAGAAGATCAAGCCTGAGAGTCGATCTAGCACTATGCATTTTCTATGAACTTTTTGGTAACTTGTTGCCAAAGGGGGAGAAAAATGTATAGATCATAGGCTTCGAGAGAGAGAGTGTTGCTTTTGTTCTCTCTTTGTTCTCTCTTGCTTTATTTGGTGGTTTTTCAATATTTGATTGCTTTTGGTTGAGATACTATGCTTGTGAGACATTGATGATCATGTGTTTGATCATAAGCTACACTTATGCATGTTTGATGATATTATCCTATCTATCTTTTGTGATCACTCACTATGCTTGGTGACGAGTGCATATATTCATTGTTTATTATTTTGAGCGCTCCACCAAGATGTATGTGACATGGAAGAGTAACCCATGAGCCTAATTCATTATGCATTTGCAGTCCAAAGAAAATCTAAAACTATGCACAAATTTAGGGGGAGCTCTTGCTTATCACATACTTCTCAAAGCGAAGATGTTATTTAAATTTTATTATCATTTGTCGAAGCTTTGATCTATATGTTGTCATCAATTACCAAAAAGGGGGAGATTGAAAGTGCAATTATTCCTAGGTGGTTTTGGTAATTCATAACAACATATAGCTCATTGAGCTAATGCTATTCCAAGACTATTGTTTCAGGAAAGCTCAATGAATGGCATGGCATGGATGATGACAGTGGATCCCTCAAAATACTAAGGACAAAGGATTGGCTCAAGCTCAAAAGCTCAAGACTCTTCATTTTACATTTTAGTGATCCAAGATCACATTGAGTCTATAGGAAAAGCCAATACTATCAAGAAGGGATGAGGTGTTGCTTAATGGGCCTTTTGCTTCATGTGCTTAGTGATATGCTCCAAAACCCTCAACTACTTTCCCACATCCACAAATGACCTAAACCTAAAGCCAAAATCGGTCACACCGATTCTTTCTATCCGGCGCCACCGATTCCAAAAGTCATAACCACTGCCACAAACCCTAAGCAAATCGGTCTTACCAATAGGGATCTCGGTCTCACCGAGATGGGGTTGCAATCTCTCTGTTTCCCTTCGTAACGTTTCGGTCTAACCGAAGTGAGCGATCGGTCCTACCGAGATTGCAATGTAAACTCTCTGTTTCCTTTTTGTAACATTTCGGTCTCACCGAAAAGAGCAAATCGGTCCCACCGAGTTTACCTGACCAACTCTCTGGTTAGCTAATTACCAAAATCGGTCTCACCGAGTTTGTGTAATTGGTCTTACCGAGATTACGTTATGCCCTAACCCTAACCGAATCGGTCTCACCGAGATGCATGTCAGTCCCACCGAAAATCACTAACGGTCACTAGGTTTACTAAATCGGCCCGACCGAGTTTAATGATTCGGTCCCACCGAGTTTGGTAATTTGTGTGTAACGGTTAGATTTTGTGTGGAGGCTATATATACCCCTCCACCTCCTCTTCATTCATGGAGAGAGCCATCAGACCAAACCTACACTTCCAACTTACCATTTCTGAGAGAGAACCACCTACTCATGTGTTGAGGCCAAGATATTCCATTCCTACCATATGAATCTTGATCTCTAGCCTTCCCCAAGTTGCTTTCCACTCAAACCCTCTTTCCACTAGATCCAAATCCTATGAGAGAGAGTTGAGTGTTGGGGAGACTATCATTTGAAGCACAAGAGCAAGGAGTTCATTATCAACGCACCATTTGTTACTTCTTGGAGACTGGTGTCTCCTAGATTGGCTAGGTGTCACTTGGGAGCCTCCGACAAGATTGTGGAGTTGAACCAAGGAGTTTGTAAGGGCAAGGAGATCGCCTACTTCGTGAAGATCTACCGCTAGTGAGGCAAGTCCTTCGTGGGCGACGGCCATGGTGGGATAGACAAGGTTGCTACTTCGTGGACCCTTCGTGGGTGGAGCCCTCCGTGGACTCGCGCAGCCGTTACCCTTCGTGGGTTGAAGTCTCCATCAACGTGGATGTACGATAGCACCACCTATCGGAACCACGCCAAAAACATCCGTGTCTCCAATTGCGTTTGAATCCTCCAAACCCTTCCCTTTACTTTCTTGCAAGTTGCATGTTTTAATTTGCGCTGCCTATACACTCTTTGCATGCTTGCTTGAATTGTGTGATGATTGCTTGACTTGTCCTAAAATAGCTAAAATCTGCCAAACTATAAAATTGAGAAAAGGTTAAGTTTTTATTGGTCAAGTAGTCTAATCACCCCCCCTCTAGACATACTTCAAGGTCCTACAAGAGCTTTATAAGAAAAGCGCTACCGGAGTACTTCAAAGATGCATCTCCGAGGAGGAAGGGCGGCAGCTCTTGGTTGAAATTCATGCCGGACTCGGCGGTCACCACGCTGCAGCTCGGGCCCTTGTAAGCAAGGCCTTCCGTACAGGTTTCTATTGGCTGACGGCCCGGGCAGATGCACAGGACCTTGTCCAACATTGCGTTGGATGCTAGCTTTTCGCCAACCAAAGCCATATGCCGCCCACTACTCTCCAAACACTCCCCATAACCTGGCCTTTTGCGGCCTGGGGGCTTGATATGGTCGGACCCCTTAAAGGGGGAAGCCATAAGAAAAAATACATGTTGGTCATGGTGGATAAGTTCACCAAATGGATAGAAGCCAAACCGGTTAAAACGGCCGAATCCGGACCAGTGATAGACTTCATATCGGGTGTCGTGCATTGATATGGTGTCCCCCACAACATCGTCACCCATAATGGCTCTAATTTTACAGCCGATGAGGTGAAAACTTGGTGCAGCAACATGGGCATTAAGCTCGATTACGCCTCTGTCTATCACCCTCAAATAAACGGTCAAGTCGAACGAGCCAACGGTCTTATTATGAGCGGCATCGAACCCCGACTAGTGCGATCCTTAAAAGAATCAGACACGCACTGGGTAGAAGAGCTGGACTCCGTACCGTGGGGGCTGTGGACCACGCCGAATCGCACTACCGGATATACACCCTTCTTCATGGTGTAAGGCACAGAGGCTGTATTGCCTTGCGATATTATTCATGACTCACCTCGAGTGCGCATGTATGAAGAGAGAAGCTGAGTTGGATCAGCAGGACAATTTAGATGCCCTGGAGGAGGAGCGCAACGTTGCAAAAGCCCGTTCCACATTTTATCAACAACAGGCTCGCAAGTATCAAAGCATAGAAGTACGGCCCAAAACATACAATATTGGTGAACTCGTTCTACGCCTACCGGAGAAGAAAAAGGACAAGCTCAAGCCCAAGTGGGAGGGTCCCTTCATTATTGACAAAGTTCTCACCGGAGGAGCATACCGTCTGCATGATGCATCAGATAATCGACTCGAGCCAAACCCATGGAACACGGCGAGACTCCGAAGATTCTACGTCTAGCGCCGAACTCTTTGTTTGTCTCCTTCCCTTCACTCTTTTCTATTTATTCTCAGCTCTCTTTTTGCTCTTTCTTTCACAGCTTTAAAGCTCTAAGTGTGGCTGGACCACACACTCGCGACGCACTAATCTTCAAGTACGTGCGATTATTATACCTGGGGGCTTCTTATACAAAAGCTTATTGCAAACACGTTTCGATCATAAAACTCGTCGCATATGAGTCCTTTTTTTCCATATGTGCCTTTACTCTGCCATTATATGCATCGATATGACTTAAGTTTTGGCCAAGATGGGTTGCCTGGCTCCTGTGTTTATGCCCTGCGTTCCCGTTAGTTTGGCTAGGGCATAAAAGGGAGCACCTCTGCGATTGTTACTTCCGGGTACTCCGGATGTGTACCTCAGACTGGGTGAAGCCGAAAGCTAGCGTTCTTAAGGGAATATTCAGCCGGTGGACTAAAGACGTGTATTATTTGTAACACTATGAACCCCCAGATGTCAAATATACTGCGATTTTTTAATCACAGATGGGACATGCACGTTAATGCATGCACACCCAGCGAAAGGAACCCTTAACGGAACTATTCTCCCTAGAAGCTGTTTCTTACTATCGATGTAATATAACATAGCTAGTTGGGTACTTATCTGTTCAAGCAACTATGACCCCTACGCCTGGTTTCCACGCGTACCTCGGTTTTACATTACTAAGCGGGTATTCGGAAACACTCCGGACTGTTGGGTCTGGAGGCCAAAGCGAAAAGGTCTGCCATGACAAATGATTTAGAATCCGGCTAGGGACAATACTTGTCCTTTGAAGTACATAGTCATTTCGACTTAAAAACTTCCTCTTCTATGCCATCCAACATGTTGTCTAGCTCACAATCCTGTTGGGAATACTTGGCCGCTAACTCTACCTGGTTGTATACAAGATTAACTGGAATTTCTTTTCCATCGAACCCTACAGGTCCGACTCGGGCCATATGGTTCGGATCGAGCTTGGTGTACCGTGTTTTCACCATGGCCCAAGCCTCCCTCGCACCTTCTCGACATGCTGATATTTTCCATAGTCGTAACCGCTGCCGCGCTCCCTTGAATAGCTGTACAAGCTCCTCCATACTTGATGGCAGGGAGGCGGATGGCCACAAGGCCTTGGCCACACTCCCCATCACCCGTCAAACTTGCTCGTGTAGTTGCAAAAGCTCTTGCAGCATATCGCCTGAGGATCCGAGCATCTGCTTTCCAGGACGGCTAGTCAACATACCTGCAGACATAACTCTGTTAGATCGTTTCTTCGCCGAACTATAAAAATGTTCGTTTGAGCACATACTAAAAATGCCGCGTCGAAGCCTTTTATTTTCCTTCATGGAGTCAGCCAACTGGGCCCGAACATCTTTCAATTCTACGCCCAGCCGGGTATTGGCATCTAGGAGATCGTTTTTCTCCTGCCTGACCCATGTAAGTATACGCTCGCCAGCGTCTTGATGCCGTTGAGCTCTTTGATCACCCTCTTGTTCTTGAGACAACAGGTTATTCTTCTCTGTAAGAAACTATTCATACAATGATCCTTAAATCAGTTGTACCAACTGTTTCAAGTCTCAGGGGCTACTGATATACATAATTATCAGATTTTACTTACCCGTATATCTTTCAAATACTGGTCTGTGGCTCTATCAAGCCCATCTCGAGCAGCTCGGATGTACGCATCACCCGAGTTGAAGGCATTGAAAGCCTCTTTGAAAAAACCAGGGTCGCGGAGCGCGGTCCGCCGACACCGATGATTCATGGCGCTCTCCACTTCGGAATATGTAGCGGATATTCTATCTGAATCCTCTATATGAGGACTATTCGGTGTCACCCCCGTGTTAACCTCTGTCCTTGAGACCGGTTCTGGAATCCAGCTGGTGGAGGCATGACAGGTAGGATCCCCGGGCATAGTTCGGCGGATGTTCTTTCTGCCAAGACATAATGGATAGTGTCATACTTTAAGATGACAACCATAGAGCACGTTTAAAACCATACCTCTTTGATGACGTCTCAGCCGCATTTATGTTCGCCTTCCTTTTTGGAAGCCTACCCGGCTTAGGCACTCCTTGTTGGTGAGTTGCCTCGGGTTCGGCATGGTGCGCCGACTGCCTTCCCTTTAAAGCATAAGAATTGTGTGGTGGGTAAGGCAGAAAGAGTGAATCCTTTTTGGAAGATAAGTCTCCTGTTTACTTACGTGTGATACAGGGAGGAGGCCGGGATAGCCAGCGATGATGGCCACTTCGGTGCCGTCACAGCTCGCCTGGTAAAACACCCCTTCTACAAGCTCCACGAATATATCCGGATCCTCTTCAAATCAGGGGTCAAGGGCCCGGTTGTGGTCCTCTGGCTATGGAGCCGGGCCATGGATCTCCGTGGTAAATTTCCGCCATTCTGCTAAGTCCTGAGATTGCGTTGGTTTTCCATGAAGAGGAAAGGGTGATGCAGCACAGTAGCGTAAGTATTTCCCTCAGTTTATGAGAACCAAGGTATCAATCCAATAGGAGGCTCCTCAAAAGTCCCACGCACCTACAAAAACAAATAAGAACCTCGCAACCAACGCGATAAAGGGGTTGTCAATTCCTTCACGGAAACTTACGAAAGTGAGATCTGATAGAGATAATATGATAAGATAAATATTTTTGGTATTTTTATGATATAGATTGGAAAGTAAAAGATGCAAATAAAAGTAGATGGGAAACTTATATGATAAAAGATAGACCTGGGGGCCATAGGTTTCACTAGTGGCTTCTCTCAAGATAGCATAATTATTACGGTGGGTGAACAAATTACTGTCGAGCAATTGATAGAAAAGTGCATAGTTATGAGATTATCTAGGCATGATCATGTATATAGGCATCACGTCCACAACAAGTAGACCGACTCCTGCATGCATCTACTACTATTACTCCACACATCGACCGACTCCTGCCTGCATCTAGAGTATTAGGTTCATGAAGAACAGAGTAACACATTAAGAACGATGACATGATGTAGAGGGATAAACTCATGCAATATGAAATAAACCCCATCTTTTTATCCTCGATGGCAACAATACAATATGTGCCTTGCTTCCCCTACTGTCACTGGGAAAGGACACCACAAGATTGAACCCAAAGCTAAGCACTTCTTCCATGGCAAAAAGATCAATCTAGTAGGCCAAACCAAACTGATAATTCGAAGAGACTTGCAAATATAACCAATCATACATAAAAGAATTCAGAGGAGATTCAAATATTTCTCATAGATAAACTTGACCATAAACCCACAATTCATCGGATCTCGACAAACACACCGCAAAAAGAGTTACATCGAATAGATCTCCAAGAAGTGGAAGGAGAACTTTGTATTGAGAATCAAAGAGAGAGAATAAGCCATCTAGCTAATAACTATGGACCCGAAGGTCTGTGGTAAACTACTCACAACTCATCGAAGAGGCCTTGGTGGTGATGGAGAGGCCCTCCATGGTCGATTCCCCCTCCGTTGGAGCGCCGACGAAGGCTCCAAGATGGGATCTCGCAGATACAGAAGGTTGCGGCGGTGGAAATAGTTTTTTGTGGTGCTCCTGGATGTTTTCGGGGTATGTAGATATATATAGGCAAAGGGAGTCGGTCAGGGGAGCCATGAGGGGCCCATGAGGCAGGGGGCGCGCCCACCCTTACTAGGCGCGCTGGCCACCCTCGTGGCCGCCTCGGCTGCTTCTTGACGTCCACTCCAAGTCTCCTGGATTGCATTTGTTCCAAAAAGATCGCTCCCGAAGGTTTCATTCCATTTGGACTCCGTTTGATATTCCTTTCCTTCGATATACTGAAATAGGCAAAAAAACAGCAATTCTGGCTGGGCCTCTGGTTAGTAGGTTAATCCCAAAGATGATATAAAAGTGTAAAGTAAAGCCCATAAACATCCAAAACAGGTAATATAATAGCATGGAACAATAAAAAATTATAGATACGTTGGAGACGTATCACATTCTTGTTATAGATGGATGGAGTAAATATTTATAATAAAAGACTGGGGGAATGAATAGAGTTGAGGAAGAGATAGCAACTCACCCAGCTGGGAGGGTTGTACATGGAAAATCCATCCCGTGGATTAATGCGGATGAACTCCTCTTCTTCTCCTTTGTTTAAATTGGACAGTATATTCACCAGAGCGGTGGTGGAGTCCGGACCTTTCCGACCGCAGCGGGTGGCGTCGTCTTCTCCATTGAAGTGCCACATGGGACGGCCCCGGTACTGGAG
>NC_041387.1:623155804-623157506 GCF_002162155.2 Triticum dicoccoides
CATTATGCATATTGCCATAACCTCGATTATTATTAATCCGGATTGAGCGAGCGTCTGTATCTTGCTCATCAATTGAAGGACCTCTCTGCTATCTTCCTCCTTGGGGCTCCCGGGATGCCAGTTGTGGCACTTCTCCAATGGAGTGTTTGTGAACTCAAGAAGACCCATTCTGATTGGGTCAGGAAGGGAGACGCCCTCTATATAAAACCACTCGGAAGGCCATTCTTTGGATACCTTCCTCGGTGTACCGGATAGGTATCCGGTCTTGGCGATGCGCCATATCTCGGCTCCGCCCACGTGGAATATCGATCCCTCTTGATTACGAGGGATGAGGCAGAACAACTTCTTCCATAGCTCAAAATGGGCTTCACAGCCCAGAAATAGCTCGCAAAAAGCGACGTAACCTGCGATATGCAGGATGGAGGCTGGGGTGAAATTGTGCAGCTGGAGGCCATAGTACTCCAGGAGCCCGCGGAGGAATGGATAGATTGGAAATCCGGCACCCCTCAGCAAGTAAGGGACAAGGCACACTCGCTCCTCCCTGGATGGATTGGGGACATTCTCCGCTTGCTCCCCGCCGTCATAAGAAGCATATCCGGCTCGGATGGGGACTAGGTATGCAGGAGGGAGAAACCCCTGGGTCTGCAACTTCACCAATTGACCGTGGGATACGGTACACTTCTCCCAATCGCCCGGCTTGACCCGTGAGGGAAGGAGGAGGAGCTGCGAGCGCTGGCCATGATGGAATGGTTTTTTGCGGGTGCGCTATGATGATTCCTCGCTGAGGGAAGATGGTGTGGATTGGATCTGAAGATCCCCATCTCTTTAAATAGACGATTTACTTACATGGTTAGGGTGGCAAGCATAAAAATGCCCCGACTTCTCACATTTGCTCGACACGTGGAAGCTGGAATTATTGGAGTACAGAAGCCGATGAAGAGTAACATTAAATGAGGAGCCGGATACTGCTCTTTATAATAGGTTCTTTGGAGAATTAGGAGAAGGAACCCGCCTTGCAATGCCGAAGACAATCTGCGCGCCGGGCTCATCGTCATTGAAGCATGGTCGGGGGCTACTGAGGGAGTCCTGGAATAGGGGGTACTCGGACAGCCGGACTATATACTTTAGCCGGACTGTTGGACTATGAAGATACAAGATAGAGGACTTCGTCCCGTGTCCGGGTGGGACACTCCACTACAAAAAAAAGACACATCCGTGACATTTTGGGCCGAACGGATTTTTTTCCTGTCATACATATGACACTTCTATGACGATAATTATGACAAAACCCGGTATCATCATAGATGTGGTGGGCTCCTACTTCTATGACAAAATATCATGACAGAAAATGGGCTTTTCGTCCTAGGCAGACCGGAGACGCAGCTGCATGACATTCTTTGGGCCGTCCATGACGGAAAAACCATGGTAGAAGCGAGGGGGAGGAAAATTTTGGGGAGTTGCCGGTTATAGTGGGAGGTCGGGGGCCGAGCGATGTGCGTTTCTCTCATACACATACGCGCGTGTGTGCGAGGCGTTGGCTCTAACTGAACCCGAGCGAGGCGTTGGGCTCTAACTGAACCCGAGTGATTGCACTACAGGCTATGCGTTACTGAACCCGAGCGATCGATCGATGGCTGTTAACTGAACCCGATGGAGCGATTCCTTCGCTACTGCTGCTAACTGAAGCCGATCGATTGGATGA
>NC_041387.1:623157855-623172473 GCF_002162155.2 Triticum dicoccoides
AGGGGTGGTTGAACAGGACCCCGTGGTGTGGAGGGCTGGATGAACAGTAGACGGTGGAGGGCTGGATGAACAGTAGACGGTGGAGGGGTGGTTAAACAGTAGCCGGTGGAGTAGCGCGCGGTGGAGGCTGGATGAACAGGAGCTCGTGGAGGCTGGAGGAGGTCGACGGTAGCCCGTGGAGGCTAGAGGAGGTCGACAGTGGAGATGAACAGTATCCCGTGGAGTCCCGTTTTGTGGTACGCCACACCCCGCCCGATGAACAGGACCCTCGTTTCGATCGTAGCGCTCCAACACAAGTCTGTTTCGTCCGTTTTGCGGCACGCGACACCCCTCCTGATGAATAGGACCCCTGTTTCGACCGTAGGAGGTCCATTTCCTCTGTTTTGCGGTACACCACACCCCTCCCGATCAACAGGACCACCGTTTCAACCGTAGGAGGTCCGTTTCCTCCGTTTTGCGGTACGCCAGGCCCCTCCCGATCAACAGGATCCCGTTTCGAATGTGGCCGGTCGAACACAAGGCCGTTTCCTCTGTTGTGCGGTACGCTAGGCCTCGTTTCCATCGCCTGTTCCGTCCAAGCCCTCCCGATGAACACGACCACGCATTCTGTTCCGACCCAGCCGGTTGGCTCCCCATGAACACGACGACGCTGTTTCTCCATTCCGACCCAGCCATGTACATATGCGCGAGTAGGCGTTCGAGACCCTGTCCGTATCTACGTACGTGGCCGTATTTTCTTTCTTGCACCCTCGCCGCTGTACATACGTGTACATGCTACGTGCGCGCCTCTACTACGACATGTGCGCGCCTCTACTACGACACGTGCGTGCCTCTACATCGACCAGTATGTACGTACACTTTCGCGACCAGAATGACAATGCTACGTACGCTTCGACCAGGTGGGTCCCGACTGTCAGGCACTTCCTTGCCTGCAAAAATGTAGCTGGTGGGTCCCAGCAGTCAGGGGGGCGAATCGTTTTGGGTTTTTTTCTGCCCGGACGCACTTCCTTGCGTGCGAAGGTGTAGCTGGTTGGTCCCAGCAGTCAGGAGGGAAACGTTTTTTCACGAAATACGGTGGCCTGTCCAGTGGGTCCCTACTGTTAGGTGGAGGAATCATTATTTTCCGCGTAATAAGGAGGCACTTCCTTGCTACGGCCGTGGACCCAGCTGTCAGCCTCTCGACGTACAATCCACGTCCGATGGAAGTTGTTCCTTGACCACGTTGACCACGCCGCGCCGAGAGCACCAGGGCGGTGGATGACGGCGAGGCCTAGGAAGGGGACAACATGGAGCCGGTGAAGACGCGACAGTGGATGCCCACGCAGAGAGGGGTATGAGTATTCACTCGTTCGACTGCGGTGTGAGGCTGCCGTCGCTGTAGGGCCTGGCCTAAGGTGGGAATAGTAGGGGGCGGTGAGGCCTCCGCAGCAGCACAGCCGGCCACGAGAGGCAGGAGCAGGCGGCACAACCGGCGCTACTTTGGGTGGCTGGAGCAAGAAGACCAGAGGTTGAAGAAGCACTACGGCCGTTGGATGGACATCGTACGGTCACTGGATCTAGAATCGTTCATATTGACTAAGTTGACAAAGCCCTCTGTCCCCGTCAACTTAGTAGGCCCACAAGTCAGCTTCCCACCATGGTGAGTCCCAGCTAGCAGGGGGAGTATTCATTTTTTTGTGCGTAATAAAGAGGCACTTCCGGTGGGTCCGAGCTGATAGTGGGGGGAAAGTTTTTTCATGAAATACGGTGGCCCGTCCGGCGGGTCCCAGTAGTCAGGGGGGAAACGATTTTTTCGCAAAATAAGGTGGCCCGTCCGGTGGGTCCCTGCTGTTAGGTGGAGGAATAATTATTTTGCGCGTAATAAGGAGGCACTTCCTTGCAGCCGCAGTGGACCCAGCTGTCAGCCTGTCCACGTACAGTACTCTTCCGATGGAAGTCGGTCGTTGACCACGTTGACCACGCCGCGCCGAGAGGACCAGGGCGGTGGACGACGGCGATGCCTAGGAAGGGGATGACACGGAGCTGGGGAAGACGCAACAGTGGAGGCCCGCGCAGAGAGGAGTACGAGGGTTCACTGGTTCGGCTGCGGTGTGAGGCTGCCGTCGCCGCCGAATAACAGGGGGTGTGGGTGAGTGGAGGGATGGCCTGGCCAGCGGTGGGAGTAGTATGGGGGCGGTGAGTCCTCCGCGGCAGCACAGCCGGCCATGGGAGGCAGGAGCAGGCGGCACGACCGGCGCTGCTTTGGGCGGCTGGACCAAGAAGACCAGAGGTTGAAGAAGCACTACGGCCGTTGGATGGACATCGTATAGTCACTGAAGCTAGAATCGTTTATATTGACTAAGTTGACAAAGCCCTTGGTACGCTCCAACTTAGTAGGCCCACAGGCCAGCCTCCGAAACGGTGCGCCCCAGATGTTAGTGGGAGGAATCATTTTTTGGGCGGCCGAAGCTAAGAATATCCGAGATTGAAGAAGAAGCACGATATCCGTTGGATAGATATCCAACGGCCACTGCCGCTAGAACCGTGTGTTGACTATAATAAGTTGACAAAGCCTTGCATACGCGTCAACTTATTTTTTTAGGGGATGCGTCACTTAGTAGGCTCACAAGTGTGTGGCAGAGAACTTATAGCCCATTTGCGTTTTGTAAGAATGTACAACCCATTTTTGAATTCTAATGGAATTTACAACAGCCCATTTACAGTTTGTTAAAAGTACAACCCATTTTCTAGCTAGGACAACGACTAATAATTTCAACCAACCATTGAAGATAGAATTCAATAAAATTTCCCACATTTTGATTGGATCCGAAATATTTTTATCCCGAAATTTGTATTACGTAAAAATCCAACGAAACATTGCGCGCGCAACAATGAAAATTTAAGATTTTCAAAATCCATAAATAATATTTTATAAACTAGTTTCGTGTTTGGTGCATTTTTTTATAGTTACTACCAAGTTTTTATAATTACATCCCATTTATTCTTTTTAAAGCCCATTTTCCTATTAAGCCTAATGCATCCCTCCTAGAAAAGATTTGCAGCCCAGCGGGGTGGAGAATAACAAGTTGACCTTGCCTGGGTATTCCTCAAAAAGACGTATAGCTGGGCTAGCCATTTTCATCTTGAAAAAAGTAGTATCTGGGCTGGATATCTGGCCTAGGCTAGACGGGCCACAGCCTGCCCAGTTAATACCATGCTCTCCTCTGAACAACAACGAAATCATCGCCAAGAAAAACTCTGCAGTGCTCACGCCTCAAAAACACAAATACTGCTCGAGCTGCTTGGTCCAAGCTATCGGCCGCACCTTGTGCAATTCTCTCGTTTATATTGACTACATAGGTTGACGATGGTGTGGGACCATGATATCAGGAAACCAAGAGAGAGCAAAAAAAATATAGTTGTACATAATAAGGAGGCACTTGCGTACGTACGGCTATGGCCCTAGTGGGTCCCTAGTGTCATCCAGTCAAAATAAAGTCATCTCCTGAATCCTCATGTTCGTTGACCATGTTAACAATGCTCGGCGCCACGGCGAGCGCAACAACTCGAAGGACAATGGAGAGGGCCTCGTGGGCCCTATGGAGGTCTGATACAGCGCCCGCTGCTCATTCACGAAGCCAGGATCATCGGACACCTATGAGCACCTTCGAGAAACTGAGACGACATGAAACGGTAAGGCCGCGATTGGGAGCACTGGTTTATTTCAAACCTGTATTAACATACAAGTGTAATTTACTCGTCATCGGAAGTCCCGAGGTCTGTAAGTAAAACTGGCGGGTTACGCGTGTAATTTGAGAGACCAGTGTATATTTCACGAGCACTGCTATATGGACGACATTACCAGGCGATACATGCACGACGTGCGTATCATGCCATCCATGGGCAATGCTAAAATAGCAGCTAACGGCTGGATTAGCAATCGTCCGAGTGTCGTTTAGTGTTTTTATTGTGTGTGAAGTACTTCCGATATTTACTAGTCGAAATCGACCAACCAAGCACCTTCGCCCGAGACCATCTGCTTTAATTTACAAGCGTCAGTTTTACAAGCGGTTCTGGTTGGAAAATGATGATCCAATCACGGCCTAATATCATGAGTTGGTCGGAAGATCATATGGTTTCACGTCTAACCTACCCGACATGTCGTATAGGCTATGAATGAAACATCAGACGATGAACTTCTTACGCACGGAAACAACAGAAGAGGATGATCTTTTTAACAAGCAAATCACTGGCATTAGATCGACATGCAAAACAATACGAAGCATTATTCTCAAGAGGCACGGTGAACAGCTCGTGATGCCGCATGCCACAACATTCCAAGCTCAGCTTTGCAATCAAACACAAGGCCTCGCATTACATAGACAATATTCAGAACAAACTCTTAACACAGGAATATCTCAGCAGAGTAACTATTTACTTCTAAACTGAACACATGAATAGGAAAAAACACTCGACGTTGCTCACAGCAAGGGCATCCCACTCAAAAATATCAAATGCATGTCTTCTGGCTAACATCAATGAGCAAATTTTGACAAGGTTTTCCAATTCCAATATATTAAACTAACGTCTTCTTGCTAACATCAATGATTAAACTTTGACAAAATATTTAATGCCTATGATCGTGTCCTATCGTAGCTTCTTGTACTTGTTTGGGCACTTTTTGCCCAGGGCACTCCACGTGTTGTTAAATTGCCAATGGTCTCTGCAGACTAGTCATGTCACCGGTGTCTAATAATACTCTGTAAAGCTTCTCGGTCATTCCTTCTATAATGTACCCCAACCAGTGACTGCTTCTTTCTGCAAAGTGGAACGACCAACTGGACCCAGTAACGCAGCAGTTTGCCTTGGACACATTGGCTCCTTTTGTGCAGTTCAACTAAAATCGAAGTCGGAATAAAACCGACCTTTAATTTTGATATCCCTGTAAGCAACAATAGGTATAAGGGAAACAATTACTGAGAAATAACGTTTGATGACTTGTCTTAATGGGAAACAAAGCAGGAGAGTAGCAATTCTCCATCAGTGTGATTCATTCATATTGACTGAGACATTATCTTAACAATGCCTTGTTTCAACATGTATAAAGAACGACAAAGCAGAAAAGTACCATTCCTAAAACAATGCAACTGATTCATTTTTAAAGAGACATTATCTTAACAATACCTTGGTTAAACATGTAGAAAGAACTACAAAGCAGGATAGTACCATTCCTAACAAGTGTTGCAGTTTTGAACTAAGATTCAGTAGTTAATTAATTCTGAGAGTGGCATTGCTTAATTTTACCAAAGGCATTAGATTAACGAAAAGCATAAACAGTTCCAGGGGAGAGTGGGCGCAACAACAATATGTGCTTCCATCTACTTATAAAGGGGGTGATGCAGAGTTTGTTGTAACAAAGCAACAAGCATCATGTCTGGGTTGGTCCCATTTTTGTTCACTACTTAATGGGAAAAGACAGCAATGCAATAGCTTCAATTCAACATTTATTTAAGACAGTACCAATACAGGTAGCACAACATCTCAAAGCACACTGCACAATCATGTGGATGAAGGCCTGTACTTACCATTCATGAGAAAACCAGGATAAAATACGAATCAGCTAACACGAATAGGAAAACCAATCTTCTTTTGTGCAATTGCACTGAAATCAAGCAAAGTGTTTCGCGTAGCGAAGCAAAATGTCACAATAGAAACGAGTTGAATAGATATCATGTGGTTGAGACCAAGATTTTAAACAACTCGACAAGAACACTGGAAACAAATCTCAGATCTCCTTTTGTGTAGTTCCACCAAAATTAAGCAAAGTCATCGGTGTGACATTCAAGTTGAACTGCACAAAACACTCTTAAAACATAAGTGTTTCGAGTAGCGAAGCAAAATGTCGCAATAGCAACAAGTTGAATCGATACCCCTGTTTTAACAGAGGCAAAAAAGGAAACAATTACTTGCCGATAAAGGAGGATGAAACAAACGGTGACAGAAAGAAGCATCTAACTTATCTTGGATGGAAAACAAAGTAGGATAGTAGCATTTCTAAAATGGTTGCATTGATTCATATTAACAGAGACACTCTCTTGAAACAACATTTGTTAAAAAATGTAATTTACTTTTAACAGTGGCATTACTTCAATTCTCCGGCGGCATTCTTAGATTAACAACAGCAAAATAGCTGTATGGGACATGCTAGCACCATGTGCGTCCACACGTATAAATGGGTGATGCAGAGTATGTAGCCAAGCAGCATATCTGTGTTGGTCCCATATTTGTTCTCTTTGAACTTTTTTCCTATGTGAGGGCAGAAAATCTAGTCCTGCACAAACTACCCGACCCCCCAGCCCCCAGTTTCTTTCCCTTTTCAACAAAGAGATCGGTTCCTTACAGATGTGTGTACTGTGTTACCCCTTTTTCCCTTTTCGACCAACAAAGCGGCTTGATAGCCAGTCTATACTACTTTACCTCCCTCCTTTCCTCATTGAACCACGTCCTAGATTCATGCTTCACCCCACCCCACCTTTCTTTCCTCTTTGAACCAAGACCTAGATTCGACTACAGATAAAAAAAGATCCACATGCAGCTAGAGCAATGACGGTTTCAGAGAAACTTATACCTTAGGGTCGTCGGGATGTGGCAAGGCGTGCGGCGGGAGGCTGGATCTTCCCACACTACGTACGGCAGCGAGGAAGAAGGGGTGGGTGGCCCTCCCGCACAGGTGCTGGGTGAAAGAGAACAACGCAGCCGGCAGTGGATTGCCTCCCTCGCCGAAGGCGATAGAGTTAATGTTGCACCTCCTCCCCTTCCCGGTGCGACGGGATACGGACGCCTCCTTCACCAGCTGTGAGGGGGGAGAGAGAGACAAGAGGCCAACACAGTCTTGTTTAGATCTGGTGAAGAGAGGGTGAGAGACTATGAATATATCAAACCCTAGCAAATGAACGCTGAGCCTCCAGCGTGTAACATATATGTATTGCGGCGAGCGTGTGGAGAGTGCAAACCCTAGCGAACAAGCGCTGAGGCTCCCGCTTATATATATATATATGTACTAATGTAGTACGGACTGAGCTCCGGTGCCTTCACTCCATCTTCTTTTGGTTGTATGACAGGTGAGCCAGCCACATTTTGGGCCCACCTGTCATAAACCCAAAGACAGGTGCACTAAGTCAATGAAGCTGCATCCATATAGTGCTCTCGTGTGTATACGACTAATATATAGTGGAGTGGTTTTCTTATTCTCTCCATAACAATCGTTTTAAATTGTGTAAGTACGAAACGAAACTCTTTATTTAATGTACAGTGAAGAAAACTAGTACTACTTCCGATGAACTAACGATCCACGCCCACACGTCCTGGTCGCACTTCCTATCCTTCACGTGTGGTACACTACCCTCCCTTAAGTGAACAACCACACATGCGCCAAATTATCGGAAACATGTGAGAGTGTGTACAAATAAAGAATTTTAATTTCAATTATCGGAAAGGTTTGAGAGTATTACAAAGTTTGACTTCAGCCAAATCTAATATGCGGAGTAAATAAAAATGGAGGGCTACTACGTCCATCCAGGTTTTTAGTCCACACCATTTTTTAAATCAAAGTTAATAGCTGGACAAATAAAATTACAGGGGAGCTGGAGACAAAGTTGTGAGAAGGCTTAGAAATCAATACAAAACTTATGCTCTTAGTACCAACGTCGATCCTTCTTCGAGGAAACATTTGGTTCATAGCCAATTGTGTGATAAAATTGCACCAACATGAAAGACGACTGCGTCTCCAACGCAACCAAGGTGAACTGACGAAGGATATCATCTTTGTGCATAACAAGCAAAGAGCACTGATGGAAGACAACTTTTTTTTCATTGAAAATCGATCAGCTTCACCAGCCACGCAACCATGAGGCGCAACCATGAGCATCGATAGGTCATCGTGGTGATGCATCATCCATTTGGCATCAAGTTTGGGTGAGGCACCTATGAAGTTTGACAAATCCTCACTGTGGTCTGTTTCTTCTCAGTAATCAAGCTCGAGGAAGGAAGAACCACGTGGCAGAGGACAGTGAGGCAGAACAACAATGGCCATCCAATTTTGTGCAGTTCCACTAAAATTGAGGAAGACATGCCCGAGTATGGAGACACGCATTGCTGTTTCCAAAAATATAAAAAAAGGGTTAATGAAAAGTACACCAACAAACAGAAGCATCATAATTATATGTTGATGGGAACTAAACCAGGATACCCGAGAAAAAAGCATTTCTGCATTTAACCAGTGATAGTACTACCACCATATGGACAATGACCGCACAACCACCATGTACTTTTTGTCGAAACAACATGTATACCTCCACCAAGGCATAATTCAGGACAACTTCTCGAGTGGCATTTCCTCTATAATAGTGCTAGTAGGTGATGTTGGACCAGCCGACGAACTCTAGCTACTATGCATGGGGAGCTGGGGAGTAGTCGCATAGAAGAAAACCCGCACGCAGCGACCTGGGGAGCTGGACCAGTACAAGAAGTTATACCTCAGGTGAGCGAGATGTCGTTTAGGCGGGCGGGCGGGATCTGCCCACACGACGGCAACGAACAAGGGCGCGGAGGATCTTCATCCGTGCCAGCGCCGGCTCCGAGAGGATGGTGCGCATCGGCTCCCTCCGTCGCTGACGGCGACAACGTCAATGCTGCACCTCCTCACCTCCCGCAGCGGACGGGATTCGGCCGGATCTGTGACCACCGGTGAGGAGAGAGATAGAGTGGACACTGTCATCTTGTTTTGATATGGAGAGGGTGAGAGAGCGAGACGCGAGAAACTCTATCAAACAAGAGGCTATAATGGAGTAAAAAAATCTCTCCATAGCAGTGGTTTTAAATAGAATACACGCGTTCCCGGAAAAAGGAAACGAAAACTGGCAGACAATTTTTTAAGGGTCTGTCTAGGACACATCTAGATGTCTAAGTTGATGTCCACTCTGTTTGTGGTCTATTTTTTTTGTCCTAGTTTTTTTTGTTTCTTGTTGCTACATTATATACTTGTGGGAGCTTAGATGTGATATCTAAATAACATCTAGATGTGAATTAGACAAACTGATTTTCTAATGTACCAAGAAAGAAAACTCGATCAAAAACACGCCCCCGCTTCCAGGTCACGAGAGTCGCCGCGCACACACACATAGACATAGACATGCATATCCGTGTTTACGTAAAATTCCATTTCCATCTCCATCTCCAATCATATTTGTCCAACTGGCACATTATTTACGTTGTTAATTATATACGCAGCAATATTAACATACAACATCTCTTGTTTGCGCACGTTCGGACCGCTGCAACGGCCGGTCCTGACCAACCCGAACCCTCTTCATCACCCGCGCGTGCTTCCCGCCCGAAACGGTCAGTGCCGCATTCATGCCCGGCCAGAGCGGACGCGACCTCTCACTGGCGCCGGCATTGAAGCAGCGTGTCGGTCGAGAGAGCGTCGCCCGCGCCGCTTCCGGGTGC
This sequence comes from Triticum dicoccoides, assembly GCF_002162155.2. Taxonomy (NCBI): domain Eukaryota; kingdom Viridiplantae; phylum Streptophyta; class Magnoliopsida; order Poales; family Poaceae; genus Triticum; species Triticum dicoccoides. The sequence continues at coordinate 623,167,342 of NC_041387.1, forward strand.
ACGCGGCTGCTCCGCGTTCAAAGGTCGCAATAGCCGGCTACAATATGCATGTAAAAAGTTCTTGGGAGTCTGTGCTACAGCTAGCTGTCCTCCTCCAACTCATCAATCTCTTCTAGTAGTGCTAGTAGTACTCCATGGCATGATCCATCGACAAGCAGGCGGGAAAGTTATCGTATACTCGGTTTGCGTTGAGTGGCATGCCGAGCGACCGTGTGGGGTCGAGCCATGGAGGAGGGTGAGACACGAACACGACAGACGTGATTTAAATGTTGGTTTTGCTGGATGGCGCGATCCAACGAAACGAAACGTTGGTTTCTCTCCGTTTCCAATATTTCTCCGGAAAAACGGAAACTTTCCACTCCATTTTCATTCCTATTCCAAGGTTGCCCCTTTACAACATTCCATCAAATACAAAGGAAAACTAACACACATGCTGATGCATCTCAATGATTCACAGATCATAGCCAATGTTTACTTCACAACTAAAGAAAAAAGTTGTGAGAGCTTGTACGAAAGAAAAACTATTGATGGGGTCACTACGACTTAAACCCTAAACCCTAAACATGATTTAATTCCCTGGCCAGGTAGAACCTGTCGAAGGAAAGACGGCTGGCACCCTCGGATCATACGATGCTTTTGTGCAGTTCCACTAAAATCGACCTGAGCATCCCTGATGGCAAAGATATTGAAGAAGTGTGATTAGAATAATAGTACTGGCACTAGTTCATGAGACATAAACTCATCACAAGTAGAAGCCGGTAGAAGTAGGGAAAGATCGACATGGAGATGGAGCTACGGCAGTGGAGCAAGCCAGCTCCAAAAGGAAGATGGACTACCTGGGACGTTGGGCTGTACCTAGAAGGGAGGTTGGGATGCGGCATCGGCCCATACCGCGGTGACCCCCGATTGGGACGCACCGACTGTGGGTTTTCTCCCTCGCCGATGTCGACCGCGTCTACGCAGAACATTGTTCCCTTCCCCTAGCTGCGGGATCAGGCCCGTCGTTCTATGGTTGTCAAGAGAGCAACCTTAGCCAGCAGGCTCCTGCTAGTGTATATATAGTGGTTTTCTTTTTCTCTCTATGTCAACCATTTTATATTGCGTACGTGTCATTCAAGAGTGAAATGATGGTTGCTTCTTTCGACTAACTTACTATGTGATTTGACTGCTCCTTAGTGGCCCCTACACGTACTCCCCCTACGTGTATGCAACAGTCACAAATACACATGGATGCAAAAACGCGCACGACGCCCTAATGCATGCATGTCCGAGCACACGACGGAACACACACGGTCACGCTAAGTGCTCAACCTACACGCGCATGCACACACATACTCAGTCAGGGTGAGATAGTGACCGTATAAACACCGGAAAATATATATATTGAGCGGAATGAGCGTATTATGAAGTCCACTGACCGTATTTTTACAAATATACAGTGACAGACAGTGTATTTATCTTGTTTGAAATTAATCCATATTAACCGGAGAGGAGGCAGTATGGACTAGCATTACTTGCGCGCGGTGGCTCGCAGGACAAGGAGAAACTTTTGACTAATGCAAGCTCTCCCTCTCTCAGGAGGTGGACGTGCAACAGTTAATTCGGTGTCAGATTGCCAGAAGCATACACTATACTACTAGTGCTACTATTGTTCGACTTCCCGAATAGGCGAACAGCCAAGCGCAAAGTTTACTAGTACTAGTACTACTAATTAGTCTATAAAGGTACGTACTAGTACTCCCTCCAGTCCTCTTTTGTTTGCGTCTAAGGTGAAGCCAGGATACCAAGGAGCAATTGTTTCATTTGAAATTGGATAGTTCTATCCCTGATGTGCTACCGAGAGAGGTTGGGGTTAGTTTTTCTAGGCATGCATACCATTGGTTGAGCCTGCCCCACACCAGAATTCTCGCGCTGCATGCGTCTCTCTCTCTTTCAAGTCTGCATGCATCTCACTCTTCCATGCCTGCGCACGGTAATTCTGGTGAGATGCGCACGCCTGAATCTCACTCTATCTGCATGCGCACGCCTTGGGAAGGGGCGATTGGTATGGGAGAGAGAGAGTTGGGAGTTACTGCGGCTGCACATGCAGTTAAAGTGGAACAGATGGGAGGGGTACCAGTGGAAAGAGCAGGGCAGAGAAGCTAAGGCGCAGAGCTTTGAGGGAAAAACTGAATTTTCTTAGGCGCAAACCAAAAAGGACCGGAGGGAGTACTAGGAACCGGATGGAGGAGCATCTGCACTCTTATTATAATTTTAAAATGTGATAAAGCAATCTTCAACACATTTGGTTTTCTTCGAGGGTTCTCGCATGTGATAATGGAAGTTGATTGCATGGAACACTCGCCACAATTCTCACTTAATTCTGGCTCATATCCTGTTACAAATAGTAGCGCTCGGTAATATTTCCTCTTTTTTTGTTATTCAGCATGTAAACAGGTCAGCAAACCTTGCGGCGCATCTTCGTGCGAACCATGCTTGCTGCACTTTGAATGTGGCCGAGAGCTGGCTTGATGAAACACCTCGCTTCCTACTTCTTTTTTTGCGGGGTACCTCGCTTCCTAGTGAGCAGTGTCTTGGCTGATCGTCCTAAGAATGCTTATATATGAATAAAGCTCTCTCATTTACCTGCAAAAAAGATTAAGCCATATTAACCGAAAAGGAGGGAGTATGGACTAGCACTACTTTTTGGTGTGTCCCGTCAACTCGCAGAACGAGGAGAAGCTTGCAGGACAAGGTGAAGCTCGCTTACGCCTTTTGACTAATGCAACCTACCCTCGGTGGACATGCATCAGTCCATTCGGCGTCAGATTGTCACAGGCATACACTGTAGTACCCAACATGTGGAGTACCATCATTGTTCGACTTCACGAAGAGGCGAAGAGCCAAGCACAGTAGTACGAGTCTAAATCGACAAGGCATGTTGGGAAAAAAAGTAGCTGTCTGGAGCATGCAACATTCTGATCATTTTGTGCAGTTCCACTAAAATGGAGCTGAGCGTCCCTGTTCCAAAGATATTAAGTGTGATTACGATAATAGAGGATTGCTGATGAAACAATAAACACATAAATAGAAGCGGTCACCTTTGCAGTCTCTCTTAAGACTAACTAGTTGGAGAAGATTAGGCTCGGAGTTGGATGAGGAGGATAGAGCAAAACCAATCTCCCTTTGTGCAGTCGCACTGAAATGTAGAGACGTTGCCCATGTGACATTTTAGTACAACTGCACAAAACACTCTTAAGAAAAAAGTGATTTGTGCAGTTCACCAAAAGGTCGCAATAGCAACGAGGTGAAATGGATAGCCCTGTTTGCAAAAAATAGGTAGAAAGGAAACAATTACTGGCCAATAACAGTTGATGACACATGCGACGACAAAAAAGAAGCATATTCCTTGCCCTAAGGGAAGATAACAACACAATTGTGTTTTTCTAAAATGGTGTGAGGACAAGAATGCAATATGGAAAGTACGCTGGACGAGCTACATTTTGGGCAAAGAACTATGGAAGATCCACATGCAGCGACGTGGGAAGACGGGAAGTGGAGCAAGGCCGGAGGGGATACCTGGAGGTCGTCGGGATGTAACTAGGTGAGTGGCGACGGGCGGAATCTGCGAGCAGGTGGCGTAGGCCCTGCCGCGCTGGAGCTTGGTTAGAGAGAATAGCGTGTACCGCAGATCGGGACGTGCTGGGATACCTGGAGGTCGTCGGGATGTAACTAGGTGAGCGGCGGCGGGCGGAATCTGCGAGCAGGTGGCGTAGACCCTGCCGCGCTGGAGCTTGGTCAGAGAGAATAGCGTGTACCGCAGATCGGGACGTGCTGCCTCGGCGCCATCGAACGGAGAAACGATGCACTTCCTCCCTTTCCCCCGGCATACGGGATGCAGCCGGATCAGTGACCAACGGTGAGAGAGAGATAGAGGCCACCGCAATCCCTTTCCCCCGGCGAATGGGATGCGGCCGGATCAGTGACCAACGGTGAGAGAGAGAGAGGCCACCGCACTCCCTTTCCCCTGGTGGACGGGATGCAGCCGGATCAGTGACCAACGGTGAGAGAGAGAGAGGCCACCGCAGCCTTGTGTGAGATACTCTGAAGAGTGACAAACCAGGCACGCAATGCTCCATTGTATATAGTGAGCGGACTACCTTTTTCTCCATAAAAATCATTTTATATTCTATGTACGTGCCATTGAGTGCTATAACTTTATTTAAAAATAATGCGGCAATGCGTCAAGTTGAACTTTGTTTCGTGCAGGCATGGTACACGACCTCCCTAGGTAAACAACCGCTATAGGCATTCAAATTAGCACGTGGGCTGCCATTTCGTAAAGAAATGAGCTCCACCGTGTACCCGCGCGGGTGTGGCTGGGCACGAAGCGTGAGTACGTGCACGGTGCACCTATTCTCTTCTTGTATACGTACACCACCTACGTGGTGTTGGGTGAGAGAGATACAAACCTAGAGAGATATAGTGTGTGGGTTCTTGAGAGTTTTTTTGGGGGGGGGGTCAATCAAAAAATGTAACATATGCAATGTGTGTGAAATAGAGTCCTGGATATAACATATATATAGAGGGGGCGATCCACGAGAAGAGAGTGGAGGTATCACCGGCTTGAGGTGTCCATAGAATCGAAAAGAGGGATGATGTGTGTGTGTGTGCGCGCGCGATCGATAAAGAGTGCCATCGAATTTGTGTGTGACCACGTCAAAGATATAGAGTGGCTGGCCTAATGGAACATGATAGGGGACATGTGCAGTTTGTCTCTGTGGCATGGATACCTACCTGCAGCGCTCGACTATTGGTGTGTGGTGGGGGAAGAGGGAGGCCCAATTAACTATAGAGGTAGAATGGCCGGTATATGCGTGGAGGAGGAGAGAGGCCTACCTCATGTATTAAGGAGATCGATCGGCCTCATGTATTAAGGGAGATCGATCGACATCCATGCATATGTGCACGAGAGGAATAAGGTTGGGAGAGAGACAGAGCTAGAGTGTTGGAGGGGGTGGTAGTGGAGTTGCTTCTAACAAATTGTGGGATAGGCTTGATAGACAAACGGAGGGCACGCCCGCAATATCAATAAGAGAGGAGATGGCTGCTTGTTGTCTGTGCACGTGCGTGTGAGAGACGGGTCAGGAGGC
>NC_041387.1:623172868-623175207 GCF_002162155.2 Triticum dicoccoides
TTAGATAAAGGAGAGACATAACTTGTGAGGTACGTCGATCGATGGGGGGGGGGTAGTTAAAGTCGATCCAGGTATATGTTGGGAGATTGATCGGTATACATGCATGTGTGTGTTAGAAGCAAACAAGGCACGAGGAGAAGGATAGAGATAGAGGGATGCATGTAGGAGGTGGTACGAGAGGCATACTATATCGAGCGGGGAGGAGTGTACGAGTACGAGAACGATGAAAAGAGTGGTGGGAGTGAGGCATGGGCGGTGACAAGAGAAGAGGGGAAGCTTGGCACACCTGGCTAGAGAGGCATATCGATCGATGTGTGCTGTAAAGAAGGATCTGGGGGGCCTACACACACCGTGGGTGAATGACCTAAAGTGAAAAGACGAATTTGCGCGATGGAGCTAGAGAATGCTGAGGAGGGGTGAGAGGGATGCGGGCGTGTGCATGCACAAGAGAAAGTTAGCGCTAGCTACAAAGATAAGAGGGTTGTGTGGGTGTAAAAGACGAATAGAGATCATATATACTTCATTATAAAAAGTGAATTCGGATATTTGAAGAATTTATCATAGTGTTTTAAACCGACACATGGGTGAATATATATAACGGTGATACACATGGTGTGTTTATGAACATGTTATACTACATTTAATATATTTTATCTCTACTCTTATAAAAAACGAAGTTGTTGATGATGGTGTGCCTGCCATCCTGCATTATAGGCCGTCCGATTTATATCTGGCGGATAGCAAGGAAACTATGATGGTTGAAGTTGGCAACAATCATGATTGTAGATTCTTATTGAAATAGAGAAACAAATTCAAATTTAGTTTGAATTGCAGTGGTAGTATAGACATTTGGAATGCACTAAAATGTTAGTATGAGTAGGTTACATGCATTATACAACAAGCGAAAAAATTTAATCAGACATAACATGGATTCATACTCCCTCCTTCCATCTATATAGGGCGTAATGAGATTTTTAAGACCGCCTTTGACTATTGACAAGATTAATAGTACATGACATGCACAATGTGAAAATTATATCATTGAAAGAACCCTTCACAGACGAAGTTAACAGTGTGCTTTGTGTAAGTTGCATGTCATATATCATTGCTCTAATATTTGGTCAAAGTTAGCATCGAAAAACGCATTAGGCCCTATATAGATGGAAGGAGGGAGTAGCTTTGAATAGCATTTGTATAGTAAAACGGGGCAAGACTCTCTCTTTGTGTGGTGTGAATAGTTTTATTTTTTTCATTTTCTTTTTGGTTGAGGGAAGTGCGAATTGTTGGTACGTAAAAGTACAATATTACTACACGTTAGGCTTGTCCCTAAAATTCAACCCGCATCTTGTTATATCCCGAAAATTCAGATATCGTGCTCCCAAAACTGGCGCCTTCACAACCCGCGCCTTGCTATCCCAAAATTACAACGCGCGCGAAAACTCCCTCTAGCTGCCAAATACCGACACGTGAAATCCCCCTTCTAACCCTGAGCCGAAAGGGCCGGTGGTTCAAATCGGTGAGGGGTACTTTTGTAACACACCCTACATTTTGGACAAGCGCGTCCCTAAGTCATGCTTCACCCCTCCCATTGCCCCCTTTTCGCCATTCGAAATCCCAGGCCGCCATAACCTCTCCGCTCCAGCCGCGAAACCCCACCCTCCTCCGTCCGCCACGTCACCGCTGCCCAGCCGGAGCCTCTTCCCCGACGATGTCGTCCACCGCAACAGCTCGACGTCCCTCGTCCACCTCCCCGGATGAGGATCCGTCGTCCATCTCGCTGTCCAGCCGGTTCAGCCGCCCCATCCTACACCTCCAAGGAGCTGCTCCAACGATCGCCTCGTCTATTGTGGCTGCTCCATCCCCACAACGCCGCCTTAACCTGCTCCACCGGAACCGCAGCATCCTCACTGACTCCTCGGATGAAGCCGAGGCCTACTCGGCGCCACCAAAGAGGTTGTACACTCATCGCATCGCACCTTCTCCTTAACTCGACCTCCCGGCGCCGACGGTTCTCCATCCCGCACCCCCATGGAGCGGCTACCTTGAAGCGGGCGCCGTGGGCGACATCTCCATGGCGGCTCTCCCCCAGTGCGAGGCCCCTTCGGTGGCGGTGTCAATACCAGCCGGATCTGCTGCTGCTGCTCCGGCTCTCGCTGGCTCGCTCGCGCTGCTGCTGCTCCTCTGGCTCTCGCTGGCTCGCTCGCGCTGCTGCTCCTGCTCCGGCTCTCGCTTGATCGCTCGCTCTCCCAGCTGCTGCTGCTGCTCTCCCCCTCGCTTGTGCTGCTGCTCTGCTCCGATTAATCCACACTTCAGTCGACTGAATCGACTTTTGGGTCAGT
>NC_041387.1:623175604-623221408 GCF_002162155.2 Triticum dicoccoides
CGGAGTTAAGGAAGAACCACCTGCAGCGGGGACGGGGGCTCACCAGAGAGGTACCCCACTATCTATCTTAGGGTTCAGGGTGGGGGCGGGGGGCCTAGAGGGCTGGCTGGGGCGGCGGTGGCAAGTTGTTTCAGAGCGGCGAGGCGGCGCTGGGGCCGGCGGTTTGGCCGGTGGTGGCTGGCGGCTCAGGGGGGTGCAGGTTGAAGATGAACTGCAGGCCCTCCCTAAACTACATGTCAAGTGCCTCTCTGCTACCATTGCGTTCAGTTTCGACAGTAGCATTCAGATTCCAGAGTAAATTTTAGTTTCGACAGTTAAGTTCAGAGTCAACAGTTTTTACCTCATCTCTTGTAGTCAGGTGGTTTTTGGTGATGTTAATTTTACATCCATTTTACATCATCTACTAGAGATGCTATTAGAATCCCACTTGAGATTGACGATGTCTGTCTTGTGCTGCTTCAGCCTTGACGTCTTGCGGCTCACCGGAGCTGCTCCAACAACAGAACGATCCATCACAACAGAGCAGTGCCCTGGATGCCGTCTACAGATTCCTCAGATCTTCCTCCACATCTCCGACAGCCACCTCTGCCTCAACTGCTTCAGCGACCAACCCAATGATGCTGAGGTCAACACGGCTACGGCAAAGAGGTTGTACACTTGTTGCATCACTTATTACTATACATTCACGTCGATCCATTAGGGCTATTTTGGTTCAACGAAAAAAACATAGCAATAGGGAATTTTCCAATGGCACTCTACTATTCAATTATTCATGCATTTTGTTGAAAGGAATGAAGCAAAACATTCACCTGGACCTACTTTTCAAAATCCTATGCATGAAAACAAGACCAAGTGCATTAATGCCAGAATAACATTCTAACTATACACGCTTTCATATGGTTTCTCTTTATTTTGGCCATGTTTCTTTGCATTCCTATGCTCTTCCAATTCCTGTAAACCAAACACGCAAGTTGACAGAAATCCTGTGTTTACAAATGCTCCGTTTACCATGTGCATTTTCCTATCCTATTCCGGTGTTTTCCTATCCCTGCGTTTTAAGAATCATGCAAGCCAAATGAGCCCTTACAGAATTACTTCAGTTACAGGTATGTGTCAAAGGGAACTTTGTGTGGTTTGTCCTGCTCCTGCCGCGACATCGTCCATGTCACCTGAGCTGCTCCATCGATAGAAGCATCCACCAAACCAGACATCATGACTCCTAACCGTCTTTCGCCACCTCAGATCTCCTTCCCTGCCACCGGCACCCACCCCAACGGCATCACCATCATCGACTCGGCATATGAACCTGAGGAGTACACGGGTCCACAAGAGAGGTCACACTCTTTTGTTTCTGCTTATGTTATGCATTGCTTAAACTTACCTGCTACTTTATCATCCTGTTCAGCTCTTGGACTCCCAACTCAGGTCCAAATTAATGTTCAAACTTGAGTTCTAAATTAGCTGTGGGGCACATATCGAGGCAGCAATGAATAGTATGTCTGTCTAATATCTGGTTCACCTAGGGTATGCCTATGTTGTTCATCTTGGGTGGGAAACAAATAGTAAAGCAATCATCATTTGTCTTTTTATTAATTTAAAGCAATCATTAGCCTGCTATCATTATTTTTGGATCCATCCACTGGTTGTTACCATCACTCTAAATTTCTGCATGCTCTCCTTACATAATCTCACCATATTTTTTCGTATGCATGTCAGATATTGTACACAGTCATGCTGAACATGTAGAGAAAAAGAGAAGAGTTTTGCACGGCAATACAATGTCATGCAGACATTGCTCCATGGTGGGTTCAATGGCAAACCCTCCCCACCCCTCTCTAGATTGTAATCCAGAGGAAGATATCTGTTCTGAGGCGGATTCAGACGCCGCTGACCACTCCTATTTACCCCCAAGGTGTTTGCTCTACCTTGGCATGATGATGTTAGTCATATCATGCATATGTTGCCTTGCAGTGCCTACTTTTGACATCATATATGTCATCTGCTTAGTTTAGACATGTTCTCTAATGCCACCTGTTTAGTTTCTATATCATATATGGGAATTATACAGTCTCATGTCTTTTAGCCAGCCATAATATATGTGAAATGTGCGATGCCATCCTGTTTAACCAGGCATCATATATTTGAATGACATCTTGCCCATCCTTTTCTTCATTACATTTCCATTTGTCGACAATGTTCGTACATTAAACTATTCTTCCTGTGAATCAGCCATTTGGATGGGAGATGGAAAAATCTGGAGTGAAAACAAGGCCTTCAGAGCAGACAGTGCTACCTATCGATGTAGATCTCTTGTTGGGTCCCGATAGCTCCTCAGAGATGGATTCAGAGACAGATGGCCAGTCCTATTCCCCTACTAAGGTGTATGCTCTAACTTGGCATGGTTATACTGCTCATATCATGCATACAGTGTCTTGCATTGCATAGTTTAGACATCATATACACAATATTCAACACCATGTTCTTAGTTCAGACATCATATCGAATGCCCTCTGTTTAGCATATAAATCACATATGTGAATTAAATGATGCGATCCTGATTACTTAGATAACATGTAGGTGAATTATGTCATGCGATCCTGTTTAGTTATTCATCATATCTTTGAATTATGTTATGCTATGCTATCCAATTTAGATAGACATCATATATGTGAAATTATGTCATGCTATCCGATTTAGTTAAACAATATACATGTCAACTATTTCATGCCCTCTTTTTTCCACACTATCTATTGCATCTGTCTCTCATACAATGTCTGTACATTCAACTATGTTTCCTGTTTATCAGCCATTTGAATTGGAGCAGGTGATGCCAATATCTAGCGGAATAAAAACACGGTCTTCAAATAAAACAATGCTACCTCTTGGTGGAGATAGAACCCTGGTTGTACATGCACAAGAACCATCCCTACCACACATAACCCAAACTCTCACAGATTGTACCCCTACTGCGATGGATAGAGAACCAGCTTCACCCAATCTAACCCCAACCCCAGCCGATAGTAACCCAGTTCCTGTTGACACAACACCATCTCCACCACAGAGCTCCCAAACAAGAGCAGTTAGTAAGGCAGCTCCAGTGCCCAAAGGGCCAGTGCTATCACGGCGAACCCCAACTCCACCAGTTAGTACGCCTATTCCTGTGGAGGAAGCACAACCAGCCAGTCGTAGTTTAGCATCTATCACATTTGATGTTGTTAAATCGTATGTGCGTATCTTCCCATCTTGGAAATATTATACTGAAGATGAAGGAAAATGCGAGTTGCAGGTGTTTGTCCAGGAGTTATGTGTAAGTAATGTTATTCATGGCAATTACTTTGCTTCGTCCCATACATCCTACCTCCATGATGGTTATAATACAGCAAATTTTCCCATTTTTCTCTATAGAGAAGGACCGATTTGGAAACTCAGGATGAGGTAACTTGTGCTAATACCTCTTCTATCTTCAAGAATGCTTGGTGGCAGTATCGAAATTACCTGAAGAAAACATACTTCACCAGCAAAGAAACTCATCAAATTCCCTTACGTTCTCCTGAGACACATTTACTGGACGATGACTGGGAACGCCTTGTTCTGTACTGGTCCCGAACCAAGAATGTGGTAAGGTCTATGAGCTCATTTACTATTTTTAAGTATTATATTCTTGCGTCTTACTGTACTCTGTTCATGTAGAACAAGTGCCTAAACCTGAAGAACAACTGTTCTAATTTAAGATTCCATTGCTATCATAGTTCAAAAAGCGCTAGGCGTTAATTGTGAATTTTGCCAACGCCTTGCACTTTACTGACCAAAGCGCATGCTTATGCGCAGTTATGCACAGATTAAGCGTAGTTATGCGCAATGCGTTTTGCCAACGCCTAGAGCCTAGGCGCGCTTAAGCGCTCGCTTAGGCGCGCCTTTTTTAACTATGATTGCTTCGCTCTTGTATCACTATATTTACTGATACAAACTTATATTTAAATTGAAGGATCCAATCGAAACTCCAATGGCACAACAGGTATGTTCACGCATGTTTCTTTAATAGGTTTGCTCTTATCAATAGCTCTTTTGATTTCAATTTCAATTGTGTATACAGTTGACTTTCATATCATGCACATTACTAGCATCACAAAAGATCCAATAGTGTTGTTGTACATGTAGACCCGTGGTACCCATCTGAAATCTTGTTGTGCCGTGTAGTTTCCCACGCTTTGTATTCTTTCACTGCTGCTTTGTCTTGAACAGATATGATTTGAACTGTGTCTCTATTTTGATTTGGCAAGACAATGCAGTGACCATAGGACATAGATATATGTTTGTTTGATGCTTTTATTATGTACTAGTACTTGGCGATAGAAGACTTGGTAGTTTAATCCTCTCCACCTTACTAATGAACTAGTTCACCGAAATGAGTTTCATATAATAGTACATGCTAAACTTGTTCTGTGTCTACTTGTTTCGTCTTTTAGAATGCTGACAGAATATTGGGGAAGAGTGCCTTATTAAGCAATGGTAAAGGAAGTAATGCAGATAAGGTTCAGGATAGTGCTACCTCTTGAGCACTGTGTTGGATTTCCCCAAAGAGGATAGGATGATGAAGTAAAGTAGCATAAGTATTTCCCTCAGTTTTTGAGAACCAAGGTATCAATCCAGTAGGAGATCACACACAAGTCCCTCGTACCTACACAAACCGATAGCTACTCGCAACCAACGCGATTAGGGTTGTCAATCCCTTCACAGTCACTTACGAGGGTGAGATCTGATAGAGATGATAAATAATATTTTTGGTATTTTTGATATAGAGATGCAACGTAAAAAGTAAAAGGCAAAGTAAAAACAAAGCAAGTAAATAAAGTAATGGAGATTGATATGATGAGAATAGACCCGGGGGCCATAGGTTTCACTAGTGGCTTCTCTCAAGAGCATAAGTATTCTACGGTGGGTGAACAAATTACTGTTGAGCAATTGATAGAAAAGCGAATAATTATGAGATTATCTAGGTATGATCATGTATATAGGCATCACGTCCAAAACAAGTAGATCGAAACGATTCTGCAACTACTACTATTACTCCACTCATCGACCGCTATCCAGCATGCAACTTGAGTATTAAGTTAAAAACAGAGTAACGCCTTAAGCAAGATGACATGATGTAGAGGGATAAATTCATGCAATATGATAAAAACCCCATCTTGTTATCCTCGATGGCAACAATACAATACGTGCCTTGCAACCCTTTCTGTCACTAGGTAAGGACAACGCAAGATTGAACCCAAAGCTAAACACTTCTCCCATCGCAAGAACTACCAATCTAGTTGGCCAAACCAAACGGATAATTCGAAGAGACTTGCAAAGATAACTCAATCATACATAAAACAATTCAGAGAAGAATCAAATATTGTTCATAGATAAGCTGGATCATAAACCCACAATTCATTGGTCTCAATTGTTGACACACTGCAAAAAGAAGATTGCATCGAATAGTTCTCCACAAGAGAGGGGGAGAACATTGTATTGAGATCCAAAAAGAGAGAAGAAGCCATCTAGCTACTAGCTATGGACCCGAAGGTCTGAAGTAAACTACTCACACTTCATCGGAGAGGCTATGGTCTTGATGTAGAAGCCCTCCGTGGTAGATGCCCTCTCCGGCGGAGCTCCGGAACAGGCCCCAAGATGGGATATCACGGATACAGAAAGTTGCGGAGGTGGAATTAGGTTTTTGGCTCTGTATCTGATCTGACGGAGGTATGTAGGTATATATAGGAGGAAGGAGTACGTCGGTGGAGCAACAGGGGGCCCACGAGGTAGGGGGCGCGCCCTCCACCCTCGTGACCTCCACGGCTGTTCCTTGGAGCAGGGTCCAAGTCTCCTGGATCACGTTCGATGAGAAAATCACGTTCCTGAAGGTTTTATTCCGTTTGGACTCCGTTTGATATTCTGTTTCTTCGAAATACTGAAATAGGCAAAAAACAACAATTCTGGGCTGGGCCTCCGGTTAATAGGTTAGTCCGAAAAATAATATGAAAGTGGAAAATAAAGCCCAATATAGTCCAAAACAATAGATAAAGTAGCATGGAGCAATCAAAAATTATAGATACGTTGGAGACGTATCAAGCATTTCCAAGCTTAATTCCTGCTCGTCCTCGAGTAGGTAAATGATAAAAAAAAGAATTTTCGATGCGGAGTGATACTTTAGCATAATTTCAATGTAAATCTTCTTAATTGTGACATGAATATTCAGATCCGAAAGATTCAAGACAAAAGTTCATATTGACATAAAAATATTAATACTTCAAGCATACAAATTAAAGCAATCATGGCTTCTCAAAATAACATGGTTAAAGAAAGTTATCCCTACAAAATCATATAGTGTGGCTATGCTCTATCTTCATCACACAAAGTATTTAATCATGCACAACCCCGATGACGAGCCAAGCAATTGTTTCATACTTTAGAAATGTCAAACCTTTTCAACTTTCAGGCAATACATGAGCGTGAGCCATGAACATAGCACTATAGGTGGGATAGAATGGTGGTTGTGGAGAAGACAAAAAGGAGAAGATAGTCTCACATCAACTAGGTGTATCAATGGGCTATGGAGATGTCCATCATAGATATCAATGTGAGTGAGTAGGGATTGCCATGCAACGGATGCACTAGAGCTATAAGCATATGAAAGCTCAAAAAGAAACTAAGTGGGTGTGCATCCAACTTGCTTGCTCACGAAGACCTAGGGCACTTTTGAGTAAGCCCATCATTGGAATATACAAGCCAAGTTCTATAATGAAAATTCCCACTAGTATATGAAAGTGACAACATATGAGACTCTCTATCATGAAGATCATGGTGCTACTTTAAAGCACAAGTGTGGAAAAAGGATAGTAGCATTGTCCCTTCTCTCTTTTTCTCTCATTTTTTTATTTTATTTGGCCTTCCTCTTTTTTTTCTTTTTTATGGCCACTCTTTTTTTATTTGGGCTTCTTTGGCCTCTTTTATTTTTCATAAAGTCCGGAGTCTCATCCCGACTTATGGGGGAATCATAGTCTCCATCATCCTTTCCTCACTAGGACAATGCTCTAATAATGATGAGCATCACACTTTTATTTTTCTTACAACTCAAAAATTACAACTCGATACATAGAACAAAATATGACTCTATATGAATGCCTCCGGCGGTGTATCGGGATATGCAATGAATCATGAGTGACATGTATGAAAATTATGAAGGTGACCTTGCCACAAATACAATGTCAACTACATGTTCATGCAAAAAGCAATATGACAAAAGTAATGCATGTCATACGAACGGAATGGTGGAGAGTTGCATGGCAATATATCTCGGAATGGCTATGGAAATGCCATGATAGGTAGATATGGTGGCTGTTTTGAGGAAGGTATATGGTGGGTGTATGATACCGGCGAAAAGTGTGGGGTATTAGAGAGGCTAGCAATGGTGGAAGGGTGAGAGTGCGTATAATCCATGGACTCAACATTAATCAAAAGAACTCATGCACTTGTTGCGAAAATTTAGAAGTCATCAAAAACCAAAGCACTAAACGCACACTCCTAGGGGGATAGATTGGTAGGAAAAGACCATCGCTCGTCCCCGACTGCCACTCATAAGGAAGACAATCAATAAATAAAATTGTGCTCCGACTTCATCACAAAGCGGTTCACCATACGTGCATGCTACGGGAATCACAGACTTCAACACAAGCATTCTTTAAATTCATAATAACCCCAACTAGCATTGCTTTGATATTATCACCTCCATATATCAAAACAATTATCAAGCATCAAACTTATCTTAGTATTCAACACACTCAAGAGAAAGTTTCACAAATCTTGAATACCAAGTATATTATCTTTAAGCAAATTACCATGCTATTAACAACTCTCAAAATAATCTAAGTGAAGCATGAGAGATCAATAGTTTCTTTAAAACAAATCCACTACCGTGCTCTAAAAGATCTAAGTGAAGCACTAGAGCAAAAAATATTACGCTCAAAAGATATAAGTGAAACACTATGAGCAAAACTATCAAGCTCAAAAGGTATAAGTGAAGCACATAGAGTATTCTAGCAAATTCTAAATCATGTATGGCTCTCTCAAAAGGTGTGTACAGCATTTATTATTGTGGCAAACTAAAAAGCAAAGACGCAAATAATACAAGACGCTCCAAGCAAAACACATGACATGTGGTGAATAAAATATAGCTCCAAGTAAATTACCGATGGAAGTAGACGAAAGAGGGGATGCCTTCCGGGGCATCCCCAAGCTTTGACTTTTTGGTGTCCTTGTATTATCTTGGGGGTGCCATGGTCATCCCCAAGATTAGGCTCTTGCCACTCTTTGTTCCATAATCCATCAAAAGAATTCACCCAAAACTTGAAAACTTCACAACACAAAACTTAATAGAAATCTCGTGAGCTCCGTTAGTGAAAGAAAACAAAAGAATACTTTAAGGTACTGTAATGAACTCATTATTTATTTATATTGGTGTTAAACCTACTGTATTCCAACTTCCTTATGGTTTATAAACTAATTTATTAGCCATAGATGCATTGAAATAAGCAAACAACACACGAAAAACAGAATCTGCCAAAAACAGAACAGTCTGTAGCAATCTGTAACTAACGCAAACTTATGGAACTCTAAAAATTCTACCAAAATAGGAAGTACTGGAAATTTGTTTATTGATCAGAAGCAAAAAAAATCAATGCAAAATCTCGTTCCTGTGATTTATTGAATTTTTCTCGTGAGCGCAAAGTTTCTGTTTTTCAGCAGAATCAAATCAACTATCATCATAGCTTATCCTATAGGTTCTACTTGGCACAAACACTAATTAAAACATTAAACCACATCTAAACAGAAAGTAGATGGATTATTTATTCCTAAACAGAAGCAAAAACAAAAAACACAAAATAAAATTGGGTTGCCTCCCAACAAGCGCTATCGTTTAACGCCCCTAGCTAGGTATAAAAGCGAAGATAGATATAAGTTTTGCCTTCTTTGGTAGGCAATCCATAAGTGGCTCTCATGATAGATTCATATGGTAATTTTATTTTCTTTCTAGGGAAGTGTTCCATGCCCTTTCTCAAGGGAAATTGGAATCTAATATTCCCTTCCTTCATATCAATAATCGCACCAATCGTTCTAAGGAAAGGTCTACCAAGAATAATAGGACATGAAGGATTGCAATCTATATCAAGAACAATAAAATCTACGGGCACATAATTCCTATTTGCAACAGTAAGAACATCATTAATTCTTCCCATAGGCTTTTTAATAGTGGAATCCGCAAGATGAAAGTTTAGAGAGCAATCTTCAAAGTCACGAAAATCTAGTAAATCACACAAAGTTTTGGGAATAGTGGAGACACTAGCACCCAAATCACACAAGGCAAGAAACTCATAATCTTTAATTTTAATTTTGATAGTAGTTTCCCACTCATCATAGAGTTTTCTAGGGATAGAAACTTTCAACTCAAGTATTTCTTCATAAGATTGCATCAAGGTATCAATAATGTGTTCGGTAAAGGCCTTATTTTGACTATAAGCATGAGGAGAATCTAGCACGGATTGCAACAAGGAAATACAACCAATCAAAGAGCAATTTTCATAATTAAATTCCTTGAGATCCAAAATAGTGGGTTTAGCAACATCAAGATTCTTATTTCTTTCAATCCCACTTTCATCAATTTCATCATCAAGATCTAGAAACTCCGAATTGATAGAACGCCTTCTAGGTAAAGGAAGATCATATTCAGTTTCATCAAGATTCATATTGCAAAACAAAGATTTAATGGGGGACACATCAATAACTTTTAGAACTTCATCTTGATTTTCATAGGAATTCGGTTTAGCAGCCATCTTATTAACTAAGGTAGCTTGCATATCTGAAATTTCAGCGGTCATTTTTTCAAGACGAGCAATTTGAGATCTTATACCATTGAATTCTTTAGACATGTCATCGAGTTCTTTATTCATAAAACTCATAAAACCTTTTTGTTCCTTAAGCTCGTTTCTAAAGAAATTATTATGCTCAAATTGCAAAACCATAAACTTTCTGACATTACTTTCGATCTCTTCTAGCCTTTTAAGGTGAATATCACCAAATTTAGGGAGAGCCATTGTGACAAGTAAGCAGATTAACACACGAGCAAGCAAGGAGGCAAACGAGAAAAAGGCAAAAGAGAAAGAGAAGAGGAGATGAAAAGAGAGGGCGAATAAAACGGCAAGGGTGAAGTGGGGGAGAGGAAAACGAGAGGCAAATAATGTAATGCGAGAGATAGGGATTGTGATGGGTACTTGGTATGGTTGACTTTTGCGCAAACTCCCCGGCAACGGCGCCAGAAATTCTTCTTGCTACCTCTTGAGCACTGCGTTGGATTTCCCCAAAGAGAAGAGGATGATGCAGTAAAGTAGCGTAAGTATTTCCCTCAGTTTTTGAGAACCAAGGTATCAATCCAGTAGGAGATCACGCACAAGTCCCTCGTACCTACACAAATCGATAGCTACTCGCAACCAACGCGGTTAGGGGTTGTCAATCCCTCCACGGTCACTTACGAGGGTGAGATCTGATAGAGATGATAAATAATATTTTTGGTATTTTTGATATAGAGATGCAAAGTAAAAAGTAAAAGGCAAAGTAAAAACAAAGCAAGTAAATAAAGTAATGGAGATTGATATGATGAGAATAGACCCGGGGGCCATAGGTTTCACTAGTGGCTTCTCTCAGGAGCATAAGTATTCTACGGTGGGTGAACAAATTACTGTTGAGCAATTGATAGAAAAGCGAATAATTATGAGATTATCTAGGTATGATCATGTATATAGGCATCACATCCAAAACAAGTAGATCGAAGCGATTCTGCATCTACTACTATTACTCCACTCATCGACCACTATCCAGCATGCATCTAGAGTATTAAGTTAAAAACAGAGTAACGCCTTAAGCAAGATGACATGATGTAGAGGGATAAATTCATGCAATATGATAAAAAACCCATCTTGTTATCCTCGATGGCAACAATACAATACATGCCTTGCAACCCTTTCTGTCACTGGGTAAGGACACTGCAAGATTGAACCCAAAGCTAAACACTTCTCCCATTGCAAGAACTACCAATCTAGTTGGCCAAACCAAACGGATAATTCGAAGAGAATTGCAAAGATAACTCAATCATACATAAAAGAATTCAGAGAAGAATCAAATATTGTTCATAGATAAGCTGGATCATAAACCCACAATTCATCGGTCTCAATTGTTGACACACTGCAAAAAGAAGATTGCATCGAATAGTTCTCCACAAGAGAGGGGGAGAACATTGTATTGAGATCCAAAAAGAGAGAAGAAGCCATCTAGCTACTAGCTATGGACCCGAAGGTCTGAAGTAAACTACTCACACTTCATCGGATAGGCTATGGTGTTGATGTAGAAGCCCTCCATGGTAGATGCCCTCTCCGACGGAGCTCCGGAACAGGCCCCAAGATGGGATCTCGCGGATATAGAAAGTTGTGGCGGTGGAATTAGGTTTTTGGCTCTGTATCTGATCTGACGGAGGTACGTAGGTATATATAGGAGGAAGTAGTACGTCGGTGGAGCAACAGGAGGCCCACGAGGCAGGGGGGTGCCCAAGGGGGCGCCCTCCACCCTCGTGACCTCCACGGCTGTTCCTTGGAGCAGGGTCCAAGTCTCCTGGATCACGTTCGGTGAGAAAATCATGTTCCCGAAGGTTTTATTCCGTTTGGACTCCGTTTGATATTCTGTTTCTTCGAAATACTGAAATAGGCAAAAAACAACAATTTTGGGTTGGGCCTCCGGTTAATAGGTTAGTCCGAAAAATTATATGAAAGTGGAAAATAAAGCCCAATATAGTCCAAAACAATAGATAAAGTAGCATGGAGCAATCAAAAATTATAGATATGTTGGAGACGTATCAAGCATCCCCAAGCTTAATTCCTGCTCATCCTCGAGTAGGTAAATGATAAAAAAAAGAATTTTTGATGCGGAGTGATACTTTGGCATAATTTCAATGTAAATCTTCTTAATTGTGACATGAATATTCAGATCCGAAAGATTCAAGACAAAAGTTCATATTGACATAAAAATAATAATACTTCAAGCATACAAATTAAAGCAATCATGGCTTCTCAAAATAACATGGTTAAAGAAAGTTATCCCTACAAAATCATATAGTGTGGCTATGCTCTATCTTCATCACACAAAGTATTTAATCATGCACAACCCCGATGACGAGCCAAGCAATTGTTTCATACTTTAGAAATCTCAAACCTTTTCAACTTTCAGGCAATACATGAGCGTGAGCCATGGACATAGCACTATAGGTGGGATAGAATGGTGGTTGTGGAGAAGACAAAAAGGAGAAGATAGTCTCACATCAACTAGGCGTATCAATGGGCTATGGAGATGTCTATCAATAGATATCAATGTGAGTGAGTAGGGATTGCCATGCAACAGATGCACTAGAGCTATAAGCATATGAAAGCTCAAAAAGAAACTAAGTGGGTGTGCATCCAACTTGCTTTCTCACGAAGACCTAGCGCACTTTTGAGGAAGCCCATCATTGGAATATACAAGCCAAGTTCTATAATGAAAATTCCCAATAGTATCTGAAAGTGACAATATATGAGACTCTCTATCATGAAGATCATGGTGCTACTTTGAAGCACAAGTGTGGAAAAAGGATAGTAGCATTGTCCCTTCTCTCTTTTTCTCTCATTTTTTTATTTTATTTGGCCTTCCTCTTTTTTTTTCCTTTTTATGGCCACTCTTTTTTTATTTGGGCTTCTTTGGCCTCTTTTATTTTTCATAAAGTCCGGAGTCTCATCCCGACTTATGGGGGAATCATAGTCTCCATCATCCTTTCCTCACTAGGACAATGCTCTAATAATGATGATCATCACACTTTTATTTTTCTTACAACTCAAAAATTACAACTCGATACATAGAACAAAATATGACTCTATATGAATGCCTCCGGCGGTGTACCGGGATATGCAATGAATCATGAGTGACATGTATGAAAATTATGAAGGTGGCCTTGCCATAAATACAATGTCAACTACATGTTCATGCAAAAAGCAATATGACAAAAGTAATGCATGTCATACGAACAGAACGGTGAAGAGTTGCTTGGCAATATATCTCGGAATGGCTGTGGAAATGCCATGATAGGTAGGTATGGTGGCTGTTTTGAGGAAGGTATATGGTGGGTGTATGATACCGGCAAAAAGTGTGGGGTATTAGAGAGGCTAGCAATGGTGGAAGGGTGAGAGTGCGTATAATCCATGGACTCAACATTAATCAAAAGAACTCATGCACTTGTTGCAAAAATTTAGAAGTCATCAAAAACCAAAGCACTAAACGCACACTCCTAGGGGGATAGATTGGTAGGAAAAGACCATCGCTCGTCCCCGACTGCCACTCATAAGGAAGACAATCAATAAATAAAATTGTGCTCCGACTTCATCACAAAGCGGTTCACCATACGTGCATGCTACGGAAATCACAAACTTTAACACAAGAATTCTTTAAATTCATAATCACCCCAACTAGCATTTCTTTGATATTATCACCTCCATATATCAAAACAATTATCAAGCATCAAACTTATCTTAGTATTCAACGCACTCAAGAGAAAGTTTCACAAATCTTGAATACCAAGTATATTATCTTTAAGCAAATTACCATGCTATTAACAACTCTCAAAATAATCTAAGTGAAGCATGAGAGATCAATAGTTGCTTTAAAACAAATCCACTACCGTGCTCTAAAATATCTAAGTGAAGCACTAGAGCAAAAATTATTACGCTCAAAAGATATAAGTGAAACACTATGAGCAAAACTATCAAGCTCAAAAGGTATAAGTGAAGCACATAGAGTATTCTAGCAAATTATAAATCATGTATGGCTCTCTCAAAAGGTGTGTACAGCATTGATTATTGTGGCAAACTAACAAGCAAAGACGCAAATAATACAAGACGCTCCAAGCAAAACACATGACATGTGGTGAATAAAATATAGCTCCAAGTAAATTACCGATGGAAGTAGACGAAAGAGGGGATGCCTTCCGGGGCATCCCCAAGCTTTGACTTTTTGGTGTCCTTGTATTATCTTGGGGGTGCCATGGTCATCCCCAAGATTAGGCTCTTGCCACTCTTTGTTCCATAATCCATCAAAAGAATTCACCCAAAACTTGAAAACTTCACAACACAAAACTTAATAGAAATCTCGTGAGCTCCGTTAGTGAAAGAAAACAAAAGAATACTTTAAGGTACTGTAATGAACTCATTATTTATTTATATTGGTGTTAAACCTACTGTATTCCAACTTCCTTATGGTTTATAAACTAATTTATTAGCCATAGATGCATTGAAATAAGCAAACAACACACGAAAAACAGAATCTGCCAAAAACAGAACAGTCTGTAGCAATCTGTAACTAACGCAAACTTATGGAACTCTAAAAATTCTACCAAAATAGGAAGTACTGGAAATTTGTTTATTGATCAGAAGCAAAAAAAATCAATGCAAAATCTCGTTCCCGTGAATTATTGAATTTTTTCTCGTGAGCGCAAAGTTTCTGTTTTTCAGCAGAATCAAATCAACTATCATCATAGCTTATCCTATAGGTTCTACTTGGCACAAACACTAATTAAAACATTAAACCACATCTAAACAGAAAGTAGATGGATTATTTATTCCTAAACAGAAGCAAAAACAAAAAACACAAAATAAAATTGGGTTGCCTCCCAACAAGCGCTATCGTTTAACGCCCCTAGCTAGGCATAAAAGCGAAGATAGATATAAGTTTTGCCTTCTTTGGTAGGCAATCCATAAGTGGCTCTCATGATAGATTCATATGGTAATTTTATTTTCTTTCTAGGGAAGTGTTCCATGCCCTTTCTCAAGGGAAATTGGAATCTAATATTCCCTTCCTTCATATCAATAATCGCACCAATCGTTCTAAGGAAAGGTCTACCAAGAATAATAGGACATGAAGGATTGCAATCTATATCAAGAACAATAAAATCTACGGGCACATAATTCCTATTTGCAACAGTAAGAACATCATTAATTCTTCCCATAGGCTTTTTAATAGTGGAATCCGCAAGATGAAAGTTTAGAGAGCAATCTTCAAAGTCACGAAAATCTAGTAAATCACACAAAGTTTTGGGAATAGTGGAGACACTAGCACCCAAATCACACAAGGCAAGAAACTCATAATCTTTAATTTTAATTTTGATAGTAGGTTCCCACTCATCATAGAGTTTTCTAGGGATAGAAACTTTCAACTCAAGTATTTCTTCATAATATTGCATCAAGGTATCAATAATGTGTTCGGTAAAGGCCTTATTTTGACTATAAGCATGAGGAGAATCTAGCACGGATTGCAACAAGGAAATACAACCAATCAAAGAGCAATTTTCATAATTAAATTCCTTGAGATCCAAAATAGTGGGTTTAGCAACATCAAGATTTTTATTTCTTTCAATCCCACTTTCATCAATTTCATCATCAAGATCTAGAAACTCCGAATTGATATAACGCCTTCTAGGTAAAGGAAGATCATATTCAGTTTCATCAAGATTCATATTGCAAAACAAAGATTTAATGGGGGACACATCAATAACTTTTAGAACTTCATCTTGATTTTCATAGGAATTCGGTTTAGCAGCCATCTTATTAACTAAGGTAGCTTGCATATCTGAAATTTCAGCGGTCATTTTTTCAAGACGAGCAATTTGAGATCTTATACCATTGAATTCTTTAGACATGTCATCGAGTTCTTTATTCATAAAACTCATAAAACCTTTTTGTTCCTTAAGCTCGTTTCTAAAGAAATTATTATGCTCAAATTGCAAAACCATAAACTTTCTGACATTACTTTCGATCTCTTCTAGCCTTTTAAGGTGAAGATCACCAAATTTAGGGAGAGCCATTGTGACAAGTAAGCAGATTAACACACGAGCAAGCAAGGAGGCAAACGAGAAAAAGGCAAAAGAGAAAGAGAAGAGGAGATTGGAAAAGAGAGGGCGAATAAAACGGCAAGGGTGAAGTGGGGGAGAGGAAAACGAGAGGCAAATAATGTAATGCGAGAGATAGGGATTGTGATGGGTACTTGGTATGGTTGACTTTTGCGCAAACTCCCCGGCAACGGCGCCAGAAATTCTTCTTGCTACCTCTTGAGCACTGCGTTGGATTTCCCCAAAGAGAAGAGGATGATGCAGTAAAGTAGCGTAAGTATTTCCCTCAGTTTTTGAGAACCAAGGTATCAATCCAGTAGGAGATCACGCACAAGTCCCTCGTACCTACACAAATCGATAGCTACTCGCAACCAACGCGGTTAGGGGTTGTCAATCCCTCCACGGTCACTTACGAGGGTGAGATCTGATAGAGATGATAAATAATATTTTTGGTATTTTTGATATAGAGATGCAAAGTAAAAAGTAAAAGGCAAAGTAAAAACAAAGCAAGTAAATAAAGTAATGGAGATTGATATGATGAGAATAGACCCGGGGGCCATAGGTTTCACTAGTGGCTTCTCTCAGGAGCATAAGTATTCTACGGTGGGTGGACAAATTACTGTTGAGCAATTGATAGAAAAGCGAATAATTATGAGATTATCTAGGTATGATCATGTATATAGGCATCACATCCAAAACAAGTAGATCGAAGCGATTCTGCATCTACTACTATTACTCCACTCATCGACCGCTATCCAGCATGCATCTAGAGTATTAAGTTAAAAACAGAGTAACGCCTTAAGCAAGATGACATGATGTAGAGGGATAAATTCATGCAATATGATAAAAAAACCCATCTTGTTATCCTCGATGGCAACAATACAATACATGCCTTGCAACCCTTTCTGTCACTGGGTAAGGACACCGCAAGATTGAACCCAAAGCTAAACACTTCTCCCATTGCAAGAACTACCAATCTAGTTGGCCAAACCAAA
The DNA here is from genome assembly GCF_002162155.2 of Triticum dicoccoides. Lineage (NCBI taxonomy): Eukaryota > Viridiplantae > Streptophyta > Magnoliopsida > Poales > Poaceae > Triticum > Triticum dicoccoides. The sequence goes on from NC_041387.1 coordinate 623,192,588, forward strand.
CGGATAATTCGAAGAGAATTGCAAAGATAACTCAATCATACATAAAAGAATTCAGAGAAGAATCAAATATTGTTCATAGATAAGCTGGATCATAAACCCACAATTCATCGGTCTCAATTGTTGACACACTGCAAAAAGAAGATTGCATCGAATAGTTCTCCACAAGAGAGGGGGATAACATTGTATTGAGATCCCAAAAGAGAGAAGAAGCCATCTAGCTACTAGCTATGGACCCGAAGGTCTGAAGTAAACTACTCACACTTCATCGGAGAGGCTATGGTGTTGATGTAGAAGCCCTCCATGGTAGATGCCCTCTCCGGCGGAGCTCCGGAACAGGCCCCAAGATGGGATCTCGCGGATACAGAAAGTTGTGGCGGTGGAATTAGGTTTTTGGCTCTGTATCTGATCTGACGGAGGTACGTAGGTATATATAGGAGGAAGTAGTACGTCGGTGGAGCAACAGGAGGCCCACGAGGCAGGGGGGTGCGCCCTCCACCCTCGTGACCTGCACGACTATTCCTTGGAGCAGGGTCCAAGTCTCCTGGATCACGTTCGGTGATAAAATCACGTTCCCGAAGGTTTTATTCCGTTTGGACCCCGTTTGATATTCTGTTTCTTCGAAATACTGAAATAGGCAAAAAACAACAATTCTGGGTTGGGCCTCCGGTTAATAGGTTAGTTCCAAAAATAATATGAAAGTGGAAAATAAAGCCCAATATAGTCCAAAACAATAGATAAAGTAGCATGGAGCAATCAAAAATTATAGATACGTGGGAGACGTATCAGATAGTGACACATCCTTGTTGGTCTCCAACAAAGCTGATAAAACAGCTAAGGAAGACTATCTTGAAGACAGCGAGACAACCCCAAAGTCCTGTCTTGGTTTAGTGTTCGAGTTACTAGCCATTACCGCTTGCACAAGCTATTCAAACTCACTGTCTGAATCAGTCCAGTTTCTTGATTCTCAACTACAAGTTGAAAGACATCGATCAGCTGTGCTGCGACAAGAAGCGGAAGGACTGCGGAAGTCCCTGGAGCATTCAGATGCATACTTTCTGGTGCAACAACAAGCGTTGGAGGATTTTAGCACCAAACAGGACAAAGCTAATCAGCTTGCTAAGCTTATTGCCAGCATGGTGGATACCCACGATAACGTTTCTTGAGCTCTTCTGAAGTTGTTTCAGTTATGCTCTTGTTTTGCTGCCGCGTTTATTTGCACTGGTGGCCAATTTTGACGGCCAGTGTATGTAATATGCTGCTTTGTTCCCTATATTTGCACTGGTGGTGAACTTTGATGCCCAGTGGATGTAATATGTGTAATAGCGGTAATAGGCTAGCCTTAATTGCTTGCTTATTAATTTCCTTATTGTCTTGTTTAGTTGTTTGCTTGTAGTCACTACAGTTCTTTTTCTGTGTTTTTCTAGTGGCCACAATAGCCTATTTTTGGTAACTAGGCCAAAATAATCATGGCAACACACGGACTGTTGTAACCATGGGCCTCCTGCAGGCTGTATGATCCATGGGCCTTCGTTCGGCCGTAGGACCATTGGCCTTCTATACGGGCCGTAGGATCCATCGGCCTTCTATACGGGCCTTAGGGATCAATGGGCCTTCTACAGGCCATAGGGTCCATGGGCCTTCTACGGGCCGTACGATCCATGGGCCTTCTACGGGTCGTACTATCCATGGGCATCATACGGGCCGTAGGATCCATGGGCCTTCTACGGGGCGTATCATCATTTCGCCAATCATGGGCCGTACTATTCATGGACCATAACGGGCCATTAATAGGCCGTATTTGTTAAATCTATGGAAACAGCCCAACGTGTTTTTTTGACTTGAAAACGGCCCAACGTATTAACGGTCCGCAAACGGGCCGACTGTAACGACGGGCTGAATTTGGCCCACAAGCAGAAAATAACAGTAGCGGGTCGTATGTAACCGAATGCTGCAAGTGAGCCCAAGAATCAGTGGGCCCTGAGAAGGCCAAAAGATAACTTGGGCTGGAAACGGCCCAATGGAATAATGGGCCATTAATGGGTATAAAGTGATACACTGTTTATTACGGGCCAGTTTCACCACGGGCGTTAATGGGCCAAGAGTTACAAAGGTCCTCATATGGGCCGAAAGAAGTCATGGGCCACACATGGGCCGGAAGTTAAAACGGGCTGAATCATATTGGATGGCCCACATGACGCTATTGGGCCTAATTCGGATAGGGCGTAACGGGCCCTGGGTTAGCGGGTTGTAAATGGGCTATATGTGAACATGCCGTTAACAGGCTTTCCGTGGGCTGGCCCGCCACCTTTTGACCAAGTCAAACGGGCCGGCCTTTTCACAGGAATGGGCCTCTGTTGGGCCGTGCCACATGTCGCTGTATCATAGGCGCCTTCGGTCCAATGAGCAAATGACATCTGTCCCAATGGTGAGCCGACACGTGTTTCCTCCAGCCAATGATGATTTTACACGTGGAAAATCCCCATTGGTTGGGGTTGTTAACGGGTTATTGGATCCAAAACCCGACCCGATAGCTTAACGGTGTTCCGTTACGGTGGATGCCACGTGTCGGTCACCCTTGATGAAAGCACTTCTGTGACGCGTGATTTATCGTCATGGAAGTGGACACTTCCGTGATGATAATTTTGGTAATGTCATGGAACACTTCTATGACAGCACAAGTATGACTATCTTGATTCTGTCATAAATTTGTCATGGATGTACATGCATGACAAAAAACGCGACCTACTGTGACAAACACGTATCATCACGGAAGTGTATTTTTTTTGTAGTGCTCCTTTGCATGGAAGGCAAGCTTGGCGATTCAGATATGTAGATTCCCTTCTCTTTTATCGACCTAATGTAACTTTAACCCCCTCCGGTGTCTATATAAACAGGAGGGTTTAGTCTGTTTCTAGGCTATCTTCTAGGGTTAGTCTCTACGATCTCGTGGTAGATCAACTCTTGTAATACTCATATCATCAAGATCAATCAAGCATGAAGTAGGGTATTACCTCCATAGAGAGGGCCCGAACTTGGGTAAACATCGTGTCCCCCACCTCCTGTTACCATTAGCCTTAGACGCACAGTTCGGGAACCCCTACCCGAGATCCACCGATTTTGACACCGACAATCACCGTTGACTATCCTGGTCTTCTCCCTACCTCACATGTAAGTAATTAGGAGACATATCCTCCGAAAGAGCTTCCTCATTCTGCCTCACCCATTGCACCATCTTGTGCTACAAAGGGGAGGCGCTCGGCGCGCCATCCTGCACTAGAGGCGACTCTAAAGAGAGCGACGCCTGCAGTGGGCGAGATTTTGAAGAGGAAGGCAAGCAAAGACACGTCAGAGTCGTCATCAAAGAGGTATGGCTTCGTAAATATGCCTTTTGGTAGTCACATCCAACTGTGACATTATCCGTTTGTGTCTTATCAGGAAGAGCATTTGTCGGACTATGTCCGGGAGTCCTGCCAGTCATACTCCCAACAGCCAGGTTCCAGACCCTGTCGTAACAACGAGGGCTGATACGGGAGCGCCGCCGGATTGTCCGTTAGCAGAGGATTCGGACGATGTGTCCGTCACAAACTTGGAAGTGGAGAGCATCACGAACCATCGGCACCGAAGGGCCGATCCTTGCTTTACCAAAGAGGCATTCAATGCCTTTAACTCGGCTGATGCATACATCCGAGCTTCTCGAGACGGGCTTGCCAGAGCCACAAACCAATATTTGAAAGATATGCATGTGAGCTCACATTGTATAAAGCTGATAATTATATACCAGTAGCCCCCAAGACTTGAAGTAGTTGATTTAGCTGATTTAAGGATCATTGTAAAACCAAGTGCTTACGAAGAAGAACAACTTGTTATCTCAAGAGCTGGAAAAGTATCGGACCCAGCTAGCCTCTGCGATAGCCAAACTGGAGAAATCCAAGAAGGCATCACCTAGTAATGTGTCCCTCCATCGAGAAAAACGGAATTATATACCAGTAGTGCTAACACAGTTGTGTATCTTATGGCAGGATCAACAGATCATCCGTGAGAGGCCCCGGAAGTGGCACAAGCGGGTGAACAAGAATCCCAAAGGCAACTGGCCGCTAGAGAACGTATACTTACACGGGCCAGGGAGGAGAAAAACAAACTCCAGGATTCCAACACTCAGCTGGGCGAAGAACTGAAAGATGTGTGGGCCCAACTGGCTGACACTGTGTAGGAAAATAAGAGGCTGCGAGGTGGCATATTTAGTATGTGTTCAAACTTACCTCCACGTAATTTGGTAAGGAAAGGAACAGACAGAGTTATGTCTGTAGGTATGCTGACTGGCCGTCCTGAAGGGGAGATGTTCAGATCTTCGGGTGATCTGCTACAAGAGCTATTGCAAATGCACGAGCGAGCTTGGCAGGCGATGCAAAGTGTTGCCAAGGCCTTATGGCCATCCGCTCCCCCTCCAGGAAGCATGGAGGAGCTTGTACAACTATTTAAGGGAGCGCGGCGGCGTTTCCGATTATGGAAGATATCGGCCTACTGGGAAGGTGTGCGAGAGGTCTGGGCCATGGTGAAAACACAGTATTCCAAGCTTGATCCGAATCATATGGCCCGGGTCAGACCTTTAGGGTCAGATGGAAAAGAAATTCCCGTTAGTTTGGTATATGACCAGGTAAAAGTAGCCTCAAAATATTCTCAACAGGATTGTAAGGTAGACAACCTGTTGGACGGCATAAAAGAGGAAATTTTTGAGTCAAAGTGACTATGTACTTTCCTCCCTAGCCGAATTGTAAAATTGTCATGGCAGACCTTTTCGCTTCGACCTCTTGACCTGAAGGTGCGGAGTGTTTCCGAATACCTGAGCGGATAAATAAACCGGGGTATGCGTGGAAACTAGGTGTAGGGATCATAGTTGCTTGAACAGACAAGTTGTATCCAGCTAGCTATGTTATATTACATTCTGATTGTAAGAAATATCTTCCAGAGAGAATAGTTCCGTTAAGGGTTCCTTTCCCTGGGTGAGCATGCATTAACGTGCATGTCTAAACCATGATTGAAAAATCATAGTATACGTAACATATGGGGATTCATAGTGTAATGAGTAAAAAATATCTTTAGTCCGCCGACCGAATATTCCCTTAAGAACGCTAGCTTTCGGCTTCACCCAGTCTGAGGTACACAACCAGATGACCCGGCAGTAATAATCGCAGAGGTGCTCCCTTTATGCCCTAGCCAAACTAACGGGAACGTAGGGCATAAGCACAGGAGCCAGGCAACCCAACTTGGCCAAAACTTAAGTCATATCGATGCATATAATGGCGAAGAAAAGGTACATATGAGGAAAAAACACATATGTGGTGAGCTTAATGCTCGGAAATAATAATAATAATAAGCTTCTGTACAAGAAGCCCCCAGGTATAATGGACGTACATGTTTGGAGATGTATATGTCATAGGTGCAAGGTCTAGCCGCACGAAAGATTTAAGGCTAAAAAGGAAAAGCGAAAAGAGAGGGAAAAAGAAATAATGTATACAAAAGGGAGAAGGAGACGAACAAAGAGTTCGGCGCTAGGCATAGAATCTTTGGAGTCTGGCCGCATTCCATGGGTTCGGCTCTAGGAGATTATCTGATGCATCACGCAGGTGGTACCGCTCCTCCAGTGAGAACTTCGTGAATGATGAAGGGACCCTCCCACTTGGGCTTGACTTTGTCCCTTTTCTTCTCCGGCAGGCGTAGAACGAGTTCGCCAACATTATAAGTCTTGGCCCGTACTTCTCTGCTTTGATATCTGCGAGCTTGTTGTTGATAAAATGCGGAACGGGCTTTTGCGATGTCACACTCCTCCTCCAGGGCATCCAAGCTGTCCTGCCGATCAAGCTCGGCCTCTCTCTCTCTTCATACATACGCACTAGAGGTGAGTCATGAATAATGTCGCAGGGTAACACAACATGTGCACCGTACACCCTGAAGAAAGGTGTATATCCGATCTTACGATTGGGCATGGTCCATAGCCCCCAGAGTACGAAGTCGAGCTCCTCAACCCAGTGCTTGTCTGATTCTTTCAAAGACCGCACTAGTCTGGGCTTAATGCCACTCATAATAAGACCATTGGCTCGTTCGACTTGACCATTTGTCTGTGGGTGATAGACGGAGGCGTAATCGAGCTTAATGCCCAGATTAACACACCAGGTTTTCACCTCATCAGCTGTGAAATTGGAGCCATTATCGGTGATGATGTTGTGAGGAACACCATAACGGTGCACAACACCGGATATGAAGTCTATCACTGGTCCGGATTCAACCGTTTTAACTGGTTTGGCCTCTATCCACTTAGTGAATTTATCCACCATGACCAACAGATATTTTTTTCTTATGGCTTCCTCCTTTAAGGGGCCCGACCATATCAAGCCCCCAGACCGCGAAAGGCCAAGTGATGGGGATTTTTTGTAGAGTGGTGGGTGGCATATGGCTTTGGTTGGCAAAAAGCTGGCATCCGACGCAACGTTGGACAATGTCCTGTGCGTCTGCTCGGGCCGCCGGCCAATAGAAACTTGTACGGAAGGCCTTGCTTACAAGGGCCCGAGCCGCGGCATGGTGACCATCAAGACCGGCATGAATTTCACCAAGAGCTACCACCCTTCTTCCTCGGAGATACATCTTTGAAGTACTCCGGTAGCGCTTTTCTTGTAGAGCTCTCCGTCGTGAACCTTGTAGGCTTTCAAGCGCCGGATAATGCAGCGCGCCTCATTCTGGTCCTCAGGGAGTTCTCACCTATTAAGGTAGGTTAGGAAGGGTTCGGTCCATGGGGCAATGGCTGCCATGATAAGATGGGCCGAAGGTGTTATTTTGGTGGCTGAGCCCCCGATGATATCAGTGTGTTCAGAATCTGGGGTTATAGGCGGATCCGGACTGGTGTTGCCGCTCTCTCCTTGCCACACCACGGATGGCTTGAAGAGCCTTTCCAGAAAGATGTTAGGTGGGACGGGGTCGCGCTTGGCACCGATGCGAGCAAGGAAATCCGCCGCTTGATTACTTTCTCAAACCACATGATGAAACTCAAGCCCCTCAAACCGAGCTGACATTTTGAGAAGGGCGTTAAGGTAAGCCGCCATTTTCGAATCTTTGGCATTGAAGTCTCCCTTTATTTGAGATATTGCGAGGTTTGAATCCCCACACACTTCCAGGCATTGTATGCCCATGGAGACAGCCATCCGAAGACCATGCAATAAAGCCCCGTATTCGGCTGCATTGTTGGAGTCTGTGTATAGTATTTGGAGTACGTACTGGACTGTATCTCCAGTGGGGGATGTTAGGACAACACCCGCTCCTAAGCCCGCCAGCATTTTGGAGCCGTCAAAGTGCATGACCCATTTGGAATATGTGCCGTACTCTTTAGGGAGTTCGACCTCTGCCCATTCGGCGACGAAGTCGGCCAGTACTTGGGATTTAATGGCCCGGCATGGTCTGTATGTTATGTCTAATGGGAGGAGCTCAATGGCCCACTTGGCTATCTGGCCCGTGGCATCGCGGTGGTTATTATGTCATTGAGTGGTACTTCGGAGGCCACCGTGATTGAGCAATATTGAAAGTAGTGGCATAGCTTCCGGGATGCCATGAAGACCGCGTATGCTATTTTTTGGTAATGAGGGTACCGGGATTTGCATGGTGTGAGGACAGTGGATACGTAGTATACCGGCTTCTGAAGCGGGAATTTGTGTCCATCCTCCTTTCGTTTGACGACGATCACCACACTCACGACCTGGTGTGTTGCCGATATGTATAATAACATGGGTTCACCGACTTCAATGCGGCCAGGATTGGTTGCTCGCTAAAAGGGCCTTTATTTATTCCAATCCGGCCGTTGTTGTGTCCGTCCACTCGAAGTGATCGATGCGTCGGAGAAGGCGATAAAGTGGCAATGCTTTTTCTCCTAGTCTTGAGATAAAGCGGCTTAAAGCTGCCACACATCCGGCTAGTTTTTGGACTTGTTTAAGGTGTGTTGGCGTAGCCAACTGTGACAAAGCTCGGATTTTAGCTGGGTTTGCCTCAATTCCTCTATTGGAAACGATGAAGCCCAATAGTTTCCCAGCGGGGACGCCGAAAACACACTTTTCGGGATTAAGCTTGATGTCATATGTACGGAGGTTGTCGAATGTGAGACACAGATCGTCTATTAATGACTCGACATGCCTAGTTTTAATGATGACATCATCTACATACACTTCAACTGTCTTCCGATCTGTTTCTCCAGGCATGTTTGAATCATGTGTTGGTAGGTGGCACCGGCATTTTTAAGTCCGAAGGACATAGTATTGAAGTAGAACGACCCAAATGGGGTAATGAATGTTGTTGCGGCTGTGTCGGACTCCTTTATTTTGATTTGATGGTATCCGAAGTATGCATCGAGGAAACACAGTGAGTCATGTCCGGTTGTAGCATCAATAATCTGATCGATGCGAGGGAGGGGAAATGGATCCTTAGGGCAGGCCTTGTTGAGGTCATTGAAATCGACGCATAGGCCCCAGGATTTATCCTTCTTTGGCACCATCACCAGGTTTGCCAGCCAGTCCGGGTGATTTATTTCTCGAATGAATCCGGCCTCGATTAACTTGGCTAGCTCCTCTCCCATAGCACGTCGTTTGGGTTCGGAAAAGCGCCGCAGTGTTTGCTTGGCCGGTTTATATCCCTTCAGTATGTTTAGGTTGTGTTCAGACAATCTGTGCGAGATTCCCGACATAGGAGAAGGGTGCCAGGCGAATATGTCCCAATTCTCGCGCAGGAATTCTCGTAGCGCGGCATCAACCGTTGGGTCTAGCTGTGCCCCGATGGATGCTGTCTTCTTGGGGTCCGTTGGATGGACTTGAAATTTGAGTATTTCATCATCTGGTTTAAAAGAGGTGGATTTGGTTTTGCTTGTCGAGGATCACGTCGTACCTATCCACAGTGGAGCGTAGTGCGGTTAACTCTTCGGCAGCGAGGGCTTCAGATAATGCTTCAAGGGCCAGGGCTGCGGTTTTGTTTTCAGCGTGGAGTGCTATGTCCTGATCACTGGCAAGAGTGATAATACCATTGGGCTCGGGCATCTTGAGCTTCATGTACCCGTAACGAGGTATAGCTTGGAAGTGTGTAAATGCATCTCGCCCTAATAAGGCGTGATATCCACTATTGAAAGGGGCCACTTGGAAGGTTATCTCTTCAGACCGATAATTATTCGTGTGCTGAATACCATGTCAAGTGTGATTTTTCCCGCGCATCGCGCTTCCCGACTAGGAATGATTCCTCTGAAGGTCGTGCTACTTTGCTCAACGCGACTTCTGTCTATTTCCATTTTGTTGAGAGTTTCCTCGTAAATGAGGTTTAGTCTGCTGCCGCTGTCCATGAGTACTTTGGTAAGTCGAAGCCGTCCACGATTGGATTGAGGACCAACGTGGCTGGTGCCTGGACTGTCTTGAATTTGTGTTCATCATCGGCATTGAAAGTTATAGCAGTGTCGTCCCAGGGGTTTATTGCTGCTACCTGGCAGACTTCAGCGAGGCCGCGGTGTGCCCTTTTGTGCTTATTGTTTGAGGCGAAAGTCTCGAAGACCGTCAATACTCTGAGTTCATCGTCTTCCATGGGGTGTTGCTCTATGGTATTTTTGGTGAGGAGATCCTCTCCGCTCTTGGCCACTTGCCGGAGTATCCAACATGCTCTAAGGCTGTGGGTTGGTATGTTATCTGGTGTTGTGTGTATTTTGCATGGCCCGTCGAGCCATCTCTCCAGAACGGTTCCGCGCCCAGTAAAAGAGCCTTTATTTCTTCCAATCCGGTTGTTGCGGCATCCGTCCACTCGAAGTGTTCGGTACGTCGAAGAAGGCGGTAAAGTGGCAATGCTTTTTCTCCTAATCTTGAGATAAAGCAGCTTAAAGCTGCCACACATCCGGCTAGTTTTTGGACTTGTTTAAGGTATATTGGTGTAGCCAACTGTGACAAAGCTCGGATTTTGGGTGGGTTCGCCTCGATTCCTCTATGGGAAACTATGAAGCCCAACAGTTTTCTAGCGGGAACGCCGAAAACACACTTTTCCGGATTGAGTTTGATGTCATATGTGCGGAGGTTGTCAAATGTGAGATGCAGATTGTCTATTAATGACTCGACGTGCCTGGTATTGATGACTACCTCGTCCACGTATGCTTCAACTGTATTGCCGATTTGTTTCTCCAGGCATGTTTGAACCATGCGTTGATATGTGGTGCCGGCGTTTTTGAGCCCGAAAGGCATAGTGTTGAAGCAGAAAGGCCCATATGGGGTAATGAATGTCGTTGCGGCTTGATTGGACTCCTTCATCTTGATTTGATCGCATCTGGAGTATGCATCGAGGAAACACAGTGAGTCGTGTCTTGCGGTGGCGTCGATAATTTGATCGATGCGGGGGAGGGGAAGGGATCCTTAGGGCAGGCCTTGTTAAGGTCTTTGAAATGGACACACAGGCGCCAGGAATTATGCTTCTTTGGTACCATCACCAGGTTTGCCAGCCAGTTCGGATGTTTTATTTCTCTGATGAATCCGACTTCGAGTAGCTTGGCGCTCCTCTCCCATGGCTTGTCGTTTGGGTTCTGAAAAGCGCCATAGTGTTTGTTTGATCGGCTTATATCCCTTTGATATATTGAGGCTATGTTCGGCCAGCCTGCGTGCGATTCCTGGCATATCAGAAGGGTGCCAGGCAAATATGTCCCAGTTTTCGCGTAGGAACACTCGCAGTGCGACGTCAACCATTGGGTCCAGCTGTGCTCCGATGGATGCTGTCTTCTCGGGGTCCGTCGGGTGGACTTGAAATTTGACTATTTCGTCTGCTGGTTTGAAGGAGGTGGATTTGGGTCGTTTGTCCAGGATCACGTCGTCCCTATCCACTGTGCAGTGCAATGTAGTTAATTCTTCGTCCGCGAGGGCTTCAGACAGTGCCTCGAGGGCTAGGGGTGCAGTTTTGTTTTTGGTGCATAGTGTTGTGTCTGGATCACTAGCAAGAGTAATAATACTATTGTGCCCGGGCATCTTGAGCTTCATGTACCCGTAACAGGTATAGCTTGGAAGCATGCAAATGCATCTCGCCCTAATAAGGCGTGGTATCCACTGTTGAAAGGGGCCACTTGGAAGGTTATCTCTTTGGACCTGTAATTCTCCGGCGTGCCGAATACCACATCAAGTGTGATTTTTCCCGCGCATCGCGCCTCCCGACTCGGAATGATTCCTCGGAAGGTCGTGCTACTTTGCTCAATGCGGCTCCTATCTATTTCCATTTTGTTGAGAGTTTCCTCGAAGATGAGGTTCAGTCCGCCGCCGTCGTCCATGAGCACTTTAGTAAGCCGAAAGCCGTCCACGATCGGATTGAGGACTAATGCGGCTGGTGTCCGGACTATCCTGGATTTTGGTTCGTCATCGGCATTGAAAGTACTGGCTGTGTCGTTCCAGGGGTTTATTGCTGTGACTTGGCAGACTTCGGCAAGGCCGTGGAGTGCCCTTTTGCGCCTATTATTCGAGGTGAAAGTTTTGATGACCGTCAATACTCTGAGGTCGTCGTCTTCCGTGGGGTGTTGCACTGTGGTATTTCTGGTGAGGAGATCCTCGCCGCTCTTGGCCACTTGCCGGAGTATCCGATATGCTCTAAGGCTGCGGGTTGGTATGTTATCCGGTGTTGTGTGTATTTTACATGGCCCCTCGAGCCATCTCCCCAGAACGGTTCCGAGCCCAGTAATGGGCTTTGATTTCTTTACTATTGGATCGGGCGACTCACGAGGGTGCATCCTTTTTGTGCATCCTTTTTGTCCGGACGAGGGTTGAGTGGAAATGGGTGGCTCCCAGAGAGCCGCCTGAGTTTTCCAGGCGCTTTCCATTGCGCAGTACTTCTGTACTATGGTTGCCAAGTCAGCGAAGTGTAATACACGATGGCTGTTAATGGCATTGAGGATTCCTTCGTCCGTGCAATTTTTGTAGAATAGTGAGATCGTTTCTTTGTCGCGGCAATCTTTGATCTTGTCTTTGACAAGGAGGAATCTGGCCCAAAAGTGATGGACCATTTCTTGAGACTGTTGTTGTATGTACTTAAGATCGCGTGTATCCGGGTGGTTGGGTGGATTTAAGTCTAAACCCTGACCCAATTTGGGATATGGAGTTTGAGAAACTTCCAAACTCAATAGTTCGGGCTTCGGGATATCAGCTGATTCTTCTGGCCTGTTGTCCAATTCTAGGTTTGGAGGGCAGGGCGTGTTGTTCCGCAGACGGGTATCCGGCTCTTCAAGCCCGGCAATCCAAACATAGTTCGTCCTCAATACAGAGGGGGAGTTGTTGTTGCGCTCCTCGATTACTGCTACCTGATGGGTGATTGGTGGAGATTTGATTTCTCTCTGATCGGGTTTAAGCCCGACCCGATCATAGTCTGTGGTGACTCCCAGGGCGGCGATGCGATCAAGGAGTTTGTTTAAAGACAACAAATCCGTCGGATCCATCCGTCTAGAGTATGCAGAGTCAACACGGAGGCGATTTTCGATGACCCGAGAAGTCATCGTTGGCTCGACGGACGAACGGGCGGTCATGGTAAAGCCGCCCAGCCGGAGGGTTTGAACTGGGGCCAGGGCTCCTTCGGAGGTGATATTGTCCTTGACAACAAGGCGAGCCATCAATCATGTCTTGGGCGTCACAGCGGAACTCTCAATGAAAGCACTAATACGTATCCAACGTGTCGGGGAGGCTGACCCACGAACACCTATGGGACCGGCGGACCGAGCCCCTTTCGGTTCGGCGGGGGGCGGAGGTCGCACGAAGAGCGGATCGAGGCGAAGCACACGAGCGATTTACCCAGCTTCGGAGCTCTCCGGAGAGATAATACTCCTACTGCTGCATGTCTGAGTATATTGAGTTCTTGCTCAGGAGCGCTGAGTGCTAAAGTACACACTAGCTGCTAACGAGACCGAGCGTGAGTGTTTTCTGCTTCTGAACCCCCCTCTACGTTGCGCATGGGCCTCCTTTTATATGCTCAAGGGGTCTCCGACAGGTGGCAACGTAGAAAAGGGTAAAAATGGAAAAGGAATTGCGGTTGGTACAACAACCTGTACAGTGTATCATACCTAACCCTGACGGCAGGGGACAAAGGCATTAAATGCCCGTCTACGTCGCCCAAATAGTGCAGAAAGGGACCGCCAGGGACGCCACCGCTTGCCACGATGGCAATCTTCTCAGCACCGCTTGCCACCGCGCACCGCTGGCTGCACAGCCTCTTGCCACGCGCGCCTGGAAAGGCCTCAGGGCGACATGTTAGTGGATGTGCTGGAGTCATTGTCTTGTCGCGTCCGGAAGCTTGTCGCTCACCGGGCCTCGCCGGGACGCGTGGCGTGTCGCGGCAAGTTCCTTGAGATGCCTTGGTTGGCCTTCCCGGCAAGCTCCTCTTGCCGGGGCCTTGTCTCCTTGGCTTGAATACTTTGTTCTTGAATGGCTCCACAGGAACCACGGAGGACCTTGGCGGTCACCCGACAAGCCTTGCCGCAGGGTGCTGCAACTGCCCGTGCACAAGTTTGTGATACTAGGGTACCCCTACTCTAGTACACCGACAGGAGCCCCCGGGCCTGGGCCACACACGGTGCCGAGCGCTGTTGGGCCAGGCCCAAAACAGGGCACGGGCACGCGCGGCCTGGGTTACGCCGTATCTTACTCCGCATCCACCGCGCCCTCCCCGAATGGCACGCTTGAATGCGGCGTTGTGGGAGAGATCGTGGGTGGTTTCTTTATTCGGAAAGACGGAACGCCCGCCCCCTCCCTCTTTATAAGCAGGGGAAACAGGGGCAGTTCGCCCATCTCGCCGGTTGCTACTCCAATCTCAGAAATCTCCGCCGCTCCCCCTTCTTCCCAAAGCTGAAAGAGAGCAGCGCTCCGCCCCCCATTGCCACCAGCATGACCAACGCCGTCAATCTCCCCCACCACCTCCGCCATGGCTCCGAAAGCTGACAAGGGAAGGTCGTGAAGTCGGCCGAGGCGCAGCGGCTCGCGGCGCTGCAAAAGGAGCGGGCAATCTTCCCCCCCGCCAGCTCACCGCGAAGGAGCTGAGGGAGTACTACTACCTCTTCTGGTCGACGGAGACGCGAGCGCATCCGCGTACGAAGGTACTCCCAGCTGCCGCTTTGGAACTAGCTCCGAATGGATACCCTTTCTTCGCGATGTTCTTCTACTGCGGGCTCTGCCCGCCTTTCTCTGAATTTTTCTGCGATATCATGAACACCTACGGGTTCCGCCTCCTTGACTTCACCCCCAATGTTGTTCTGACCATGGCAGTTTTCGCACATCTCTGTGAAAACTTTGTCGGAGTCTATCCAAATGTAGTTCTTTTTCGCCACTTCTTTATGCCCCGAGTTGAGAGAGGGGAGCCTTTACCCGGCGGAATCGCCTGGATCTCGAGAGTTGGCAAGAAGGAAGCTTATCTGGAGGGAGAGCTCCGCAGCAAGTGGGAGGAATGGAGAGCAGACTGGTGCTGGATTGTCGAGGAGAACCCGCAGCCATTTACCGCCCAGCGCCAAACCCCAATAGCGCGCGGCAACGATTGGAGCAACGTGGCCCCGGAAGACGATAGGCTGAGGATTGCCGTCACCCGGATCCTACGCCTCAGGCTTGCCGGGCTCACCGTAGGCGCCGTTGGCGCATATTTTCTTCGCCGCCGCATCGCCCCCCTGCAGGAGAGGAGGAGACCCGCCTGGGAGTTCCAGAATGCGGCGGATATCATGAGGCTGCGCCCGGGCCTCAACTTCAACTTCACTGTCTTGGAACTGGACGCGATGATCCTAGTACTGTTCAAGCGCGATCCTCAACATCCCGAAGCATTCATGTTGCCGAGGGGTGTCGTTCCGCTGTGCAACAACTCCTCGCTCGACCGCATTGGTGCAATGATGCCGCTATGCGATTCGCATGGAATTGTCCCAACTTGGCAAGAGCCTGCAGATGACGTCGTGCAGGAGTTCTTTGACGGCCTGGTAGAAGTGCCGGTCCGCCCCGATGAACAAAAGAGCCTCACCCACGCCACCACTGATGATGAGATGCAGCGCATCGCCACCAGGCTGGAAGAGGCGGCAACAGCCGCTGCCGCGGGCGAGTTTGGATTCACCGTGGAGGAGGCAGAGGCAGCAGAGGCGGGAAGCCTTGTCGAGCGAGAGGAGCTTGCCGGCGAGGAAGAGCTTGTCGGGCCTGAAGCTGAGTCGAGCAAGCCTGCCGAGGGCGCGAGCGACTCGTTGAAGATCGGCTCCTCCTCCTCCCCACCTTCAGCTAGCTCGCCGCAAGCGGAGCCCCCAGCTCCACCAAGAAGGCGTCTCCGCAAGGCCGGGGACGTAGCGGGGTGGCAGACGAGTCAACAGCCGCCGTGTCGTGCGACACGCTCTACCGCGGCAAGCACTGTTGCCGCGGGAGCGCCTCATGCCGCTGCGGCAACTGGAGCGGGGTCTTCCCGGTCCACCGCTACTGCCCCTGCCAAGCAGATAAGGGAACCTACTCCTCCGCCTCGTCGCACCGGAGGCGAGCCGGCCTTCGATCTCTCCGCGCTCAGCTCCGACGAGGAAGAAGAAGAGTAAGATTCTTTGATGTACTTGTAGTTCTTCAATTTTGTTGCTTTGTCTTGTATCTGATTTGCTTCACTCTGAACCCATTCCTTTTTAGGACGCTGGCCCAGAGAGCGGCGAAGAGAGCCAAGGTCCTGGTGATTGTCATCGAGGACGAACCCACCACGACGGCAGGGGGTGTGTCCGAGACCACCTTGCCGGACCCGACAACTATTCCCCAAAGCAGCCCCCAGCGCAGCCCCCAGCGTAAGTATATGGCTTACTTCCTGCTGTTAGGCGCGCATGGGTGCTCTTTCTTTGCTGATATCTGACTGTTGGTTTGTGTAGGAGCAGAGCAGCTTCACCAGGAGTGCCCGGAAGCAACTCCCGAAATGCCATCTGCTTCAACTACACCGCCAAGGGAGGATTCCCCGGCAAGGGAGCGTTCTCCGGCAAGGGAGAATTCTCCGGCAAGGGATAGTTCTCCGGCAAGGGACAGCACCAGCGACCCTCCGGTGGTTGAGACCACGACTGCAGGTCCTAGTACAGGTAATCTTCTTGCTTGAAAACTTCCCTTGGGTTCTTCTTCTGATTTTCTTTTTGGATATTTGCTTGATTTTTCTCCTTTTTCCGTTCGTCAGATCCATCTGCCACGGAGCCAATGGAAACCAAGGTCGCCGGCGAGGAGAACGCGCGCAGCAATACCGACGACGCCGTTTCCACCGAAGGAGAAGCCGGCGCTGATGATCCCGTCGGCGAAGAGGCCGCCAAAGCTGCTGCCGCAGAAGCCGGCGAGGGATCTGGTGATCGCACTGACGGCCCCGAGGCCGCAGGAGCGTCAGGCGCTACACCGATCGCCGATCCCTCCACCGTTGCTGCAACGCCAGGCTCCGAAGAGCCCCAGCCCGGCGCCTATTTGAAGGCCGGCGACGGCATCTTCATCAAGCTCCCCTGGGCGTCAAGCTCCAGGGCGCCGGTCGAAGGAGAGATGTTGGATGGAGAGGTGCTCGCCTCCGCTGGGCTGACGCTGGTCGACGCACCAAGCAACAGCAGCGACGAGCCCGAGGAGGAGCAGCTGCTGCGGAAGCTGTTGTCGCTCTACCGCGCCCGACAGGCCAAGCTGGTATCCCGAGAAGCGCTTGTCGTGAAGGCGGGAGTGGACATCGAGAAGCGTGCGAAGGAGCTCCGGGGTTTCAGGCAGGAAGCTCTCCAGTCCCTGGCAGAGGAGCGGGAGCAAGTCACCGAGGAGCGGAAAGCCTTCCTCCTCGAGAAGGCTGAAGTTGAAGAGCAACAGCGGCTTGTTGCCGAGAAGCTATCTGCGCAGGAAGGCGAGTTGGCGCAGCGCAAGGTCAACCTTGACAGCCACGAGGAGGAGCTTGCCGCGCGCGAGCAAACGTTTGGCGGGGCTCTCAAGGAAGCAGAGGATGCTGCCGCAGCTGGCGAGGCCGCCAAGAAGGAGCTGGAGATGAAGGTGGCGCAGCTGGAGGCCGATCTCAAGGCGAGCGGCGAGGAGCTTGCTGCGCTCAAGCGTGAGCGCAAGAAGGACGCCGCCGCTCATGGCGAGCTGCAAGGTCGTCTCGCTGAGAGGAGCAAAGAGCTTAGAGCCGCCAAGGACTCCAACGCGGATCTTGAGTTGAAGCTGGGTACTTTGACTCAGACGCTGGACGGCACCAGGGAGCGGGAGGTGGCCTTGTCGGAGAAGATCAAGGCCGACGAGGCGCTGCTGGCGAGTGCTGTCGCCGCCCAGAACACTTTTAGGGAGAATGTGGAGCACTGGACGGAGGGTCTCGTGGATGTTGCCGCAGCCATCGACAGGGAGCTGGCGCAGCTGGGGATGGAGGATCTCGGGTACTCCTCCGATGAGCACCTCCAACCCAGCGCCAAGCTCAGCTTGTTCTTCAAAGGCGTGGCGACGGCCCTCCAGCGACTCCGGGAGAAGATCCCAAAGTAGCTGGCCGACGAGTCACGCAAGATCTGCGCGGAAGCTCTTCAAAAGGTGCTGGTGAAGGTGGCCTTCCGCAACCCAGGCCTCAACCTCACCAACGTCCTCAGGACCTTGCAGCCGGATGCTGATCTGGAAGCGCTCAAGACCCTTGTCGCACCCATTGTGGACAAGGTGAGCGGGATCAAGAGGGTTGAGGGCGATCGCGTAGATTAGGCCGCCCGTTTTCTCTTTTTCTTGTCGCTGCTAGTCATGTTATGAAAACAATCTGTTAGAGCTGCGACAAGCTATCTTGTAATATGACTCTATTTTGGGTAGCGATTGCTATGTTATTTCCTTTACTTGATTCCTTCCTTTGTATGCTTTTGCCCTACGCTTTTAGGGAACTTGTCGGCGTAGGCACCTTAGCCGCGAGCGCTGAGTGCGGGACGTCAGCAGCCTGCTGGCGGTGCCGTTACCGACAAGAAACCTTGTCGCACCTAGTCCTAGCTCACTTAAGTTGTTTACCGGACTCGAAACAAAGTAAGGGCGCAACTAGCTACGAGTTGGTTCCTCCGCGCACAGGTTTTCCATACAAAGCACGGTCGTTCGAGGAAGATAACTTAAAAATTAAAACTGATTGCTCAAACTTTGGCAACTTAGCTTTTCTGTCATTTGCTTTCCGATAAGGCGAAACTTCCTTGAACGACGCCTGGTCCACACCATTATCTTCTCCTTTCCCCCCGGCAAACTTGTGGGCGAGGGAACCTTCCTTCCTTTGAGAAAGAGAAAAAAGAGAAAATAATGATACGGAGCCTTACGGCTCGTTATTGCTTACCAGGGGTAGGCGCTGCACAAAGTGTCAGATAATGCATGCAAAGAAAAGTAGAAAGCATGAAATTGACAAGATGTGCAGAGCACATGAGCTTTACTTATGCACGGGGTCTGCGCCCGGCTTCGTACAAAGGATTACATGCAACATCGGCAAGACTTGTACAAAAGGTGGTTGCCGGAACAGGTTCCGGCAACCGCGCCTTACGGGTAAAACTTACGAAGATGCTCAATGTTCCAGGAGTTGCTCACCGGAATGCCATCTTCGGTCTCAAGGCGGACAGCGCCAGGCCTAGTGACTCGTTTCACCCGGTAAGGGCCTTCCCACTTCGGCGTCAACTTGTTGGAATTCTTGGCGGACTGAACGCGCAGAAGAACAAGGTCACCTTCCTCGAGACTTCTGGCATTAACTTTGCGGCTATGGTAGCGGCGCAAAGCTTGCTGGTATCGAGCAGATCGTACAGCAGCCTGAAGACGGTCCTCCTCAAGGAGCAGCGCGTCATCTTGTCCCAGCTGCTCTTGCTCAAGCTCATCATAAGCGAGCACTCGAGGTGACGCGTATACGAGTTCCATGGGGAGAACTGCCTCTGCTCTATAGACTAGAGCGAAAGGTGTCTGGCCAGTGGCTCGATTTGGCGTCGTCCTGACCGACCAAAGAACCACCGGCAGCTCCTCAATCCAGTTCTTTCCGCACTTGCGCAGCCTGTCGAAAGTCCTGGTCTTGAGCCCATGCAGCACTTCAGCATTTGCCCTCTCCGCTTGACCGTTGCTTCTCGGATGAGCAACAGAAGCGAAGCAGACCTTGGCGCCAAGATCTTGGACGTACTACATGAAGGTGCGACTCGTGAATTGCGTGCCGTTGTCGGTGATGATCCTGTTAGGGATCCCGAAGCGGCAAACAATCGACCTGAAGAACTTGACTGCTGACTGTGCTGTCACCTTCCTCACTGCTTCCACTTCCGGCCACTTTGTGAACTTGTCGATTGCAACGTACAAGTACTCAAAGCCCCCGACAGCTCGGGGAAGGGGGCCGAGGATGTCGAGCCCCCAGACCAAAAATGGCCAGGATAAAGGGATCGTCGAGAGCTTGAGCTGGCTGATGTATCTGTTTGGAATGGAACTGGCACGCTTCACACTTGGTTACTTGTGCAGTTGCATCCTGGAGGGCTGTCGGCCAAAAGAAACCTTGCTGGAACGCTTTTCCGGCAAGTGCTCTTGCGCCAATGCGGTGACCACATATGCCTCCATGTATCTCTGTCAACAGCTTTTGTCCGTCTTCCCGGCGAATACACTTCAATTTCACACCGTTGAGTCTTCTTCTGTACAGTGTGTTGTCGACAAACTGGTACATACTTGACTGCCGGGCTACTCTTTCCGCTTCTTCTTGCTCTTTGGGAAGTTCTCCTGTCTGAAGGAAACGGACAATTTACTGTGCCCATGCTGGAGCTTGCGGCTCGACAACAAGGACTAAAGGCACATCTGCTGCTGCAGGAAATCTGCTTCTACGGCGAGAACCTGCGGCTCAGCCGGAGCTTGATGTTCCCTGGCAAGCTTGCCGGAGCAAAACTTGTCGGGAGCGTCTGCTTCAGTGGAACAAAACCTAAGGCTTGCCGGAGCAGACTGCTCCTCAGCACCCTTGGTGTTGATCTTGGGGACCTTCTTGGCGGCGGCTTCGGGGAGCTCTGCCGGAAAATAGTCACCAGAAATCAACTTCCTCTTCTTGCTTTGTCCTGTTGATGGTGTTACAGACGGTTGAGTCAGCTTGAGCACAAAGATCCCTGGTTCCACAGGTAACTTAAGTGCGGCGCACTTTGACAGGCCATCGGCAATGTCGTTCTGAGCTCTTGGAACATGTTCCATCTGTAGGCCGTCAAAGTGCTCTTCTAGCTTTCTCACTTCATCAATGTAAGCTTCCATCAACGGACTCTGATAATTCTTGTTCACTTGGCGGACGACAAGCTGTGAGTCACCCCTGACAATGAGCTTCTTGATCCCGAGGTCTGTTGCGATCCTGAGACCGGCAAGCAAACCTTCATACTCTGCGGTATTGTTCGTTGCTTGCTCCTTGGGAAAGTGCATCTGGAGTACGTACTTGAGGTGCTCTCCGGTGGGTGCAAAAAGTAGCACGCCTGCACCGGCGCCTTGCAGCGAGAAGGCACCATCAAAGTACATCAGCCACTCTTTGCTTGCTTCCTTGACGGGGATGCTTGTTTCTGGAATTTCTTCATCTTGTGTTGGCGTCCATTCTGCTATGAACTCTGCCAACGCTCTGCTTTGGATAGTTGAAGTGCTCTCAAACTTGAGGCCAAAGCTTGATAGTTCCAGTGCCCACTCGACAATCCTGCCTGTTGCTTCTGGATTTTGCAGTATCCTCTTTAGCAGAAAACGAGTGACGACTGTGATCTCATGTGCTTGGAAGTAATGGCGCAGCTTTCTCGAGGCCATGAGAATGCCGAAAAGCAATTTCTGCACACCAGAGTACCTTGACCTAGCCCCCTGTAGAAGGGAACTGACAAAGTAAACTGGGCGCTGCACCATTCTTTTCTGCATCTTCTCACGTGCCTGCGCAGATCCATCTTTGTCGGGACCAGAGCTTGCCGGTGAAGTCCCCTGCTTGTCGCTGGATGCATCTGCCGTGGTTGTTGGCTCATCGTCCGCCTCCCTCTCCGCTACTAACGCAGCACTAACCACTTGATTGGTTGCCGCTATATATAGCAGCAACTTCTCTTGTGGCTTAGGTGCGACAAGTGTTGGAGTGGAGGACAGGTATCTCTTTAAGTCCTGCAGTGCAGCCTCCGCTTCCGGAGTCCATTTCATTGGACCTGCCTTTTTCAATATTTTGAAAAATGGCAGGGCGCGCTCAGCAGACCTAGAGATAAACCTGCTGAGAGCAGCTACGCAACTGGCAAGTCTTTGTACATCCTTGACGCGCTTTGGTGCTTCAATCTGCTCAATGGCCTTGATCTTGTCGGGATTGGCTTCAATTCCCCGCTGAGACACGAAGAACCCAAGAAGCTTGCCGGAGGGGACTCCAAACACACACTTCTTGGGGTTAAGCTTGAGGTTGATCCTGCGCAGATTTGCAAAGGTTTCGTCTAAATCTTGAATCAGAGTCGCCTTGTCCTTGCTCTTGACCACTATGTCATCCATGTAGGCTTCCACATTTCTGTGTATTTGTGACTCAAAAGCGTCATGGACTACCCTTGCAAATGTTGAACCAACATTCTTTAAACCGAAAGGCATCCGTACGAAACAGTATGTGCCACAAGGGGTGATGAATGCGGTCTTCTCCTCATCCTCTTCTGCCATGAAGATCTGATGGTATCCTGAGTATGCATCAAGAAATGAAAGCAAGTCACATCCGGCCGTGGAGTCAACAATCTGGTCGATGCGCGGCAAGGGAAATGGGTCTTTGGGACAAGCTTTATTGACGTCGGTAAAGTCGATACAAAGCCTCCATTTCCCGTTTGCCTTGCGCACGACTACGGGGTTGGCCAACCACGTAGGATGGAGCACTCCTCTGACAAGGCCTGCTGCTTCCAATTTCTTGATTTCTTCTGCGATGAATTCTTGGCGCTCCACTTCCTGCTTCCTAACTTTCTGCTTGACGGGCCGCGCATGAGGACAGACGGGAAGATGGTGCTCGATTACTTTCCTGGGAACACCGGGGATGTCAGACGGTTGCCACGCAAATACATCGACATTCGCCCGCAGGAAAGCAACGAGCACGCTTTCCTATTTAGGGTCGAGAGTGGCACTGATGGTGAAGGTACCACCATTGCCATCCTCCTTGGCGGACACCTTCTTGGTCTCTGGTGGAGCTGCCATTGTCTTCTTACACTTGCCGGTGGAGCTCGATGGTGCGTCCTCGATGGTAGCGCAGCACTCCAAAGAGGTGCGCTTGCCGGAGTGGGCATCAGAACTCTTGCCGGACTTGGTCTTCTTCTTCGCCCTGGGAGCTTCAACGGCAAGTGATTTGCGATCTGTTGCAGCTGCTTCTTCCCGGTAGATCTTGTCGGTGCAGATAAGGGCATCCTTCTTGTCGCCAGGGACAGAGATGACACTTATCGGGCCTGGCATCTTCAGCACGTTGTATGCATAGTGAGAGGCTGCCATGAATTTGGCGAGTGCTGGACGGCCGAGTATCCCATTTTAAGGCAATGGAAAGTCAGCAACGTCAAAAGTGATCCTCTCAGTCCTGAAGTTCAACTCGCTGCCAAATGTCACCGGCAACGTGATCTTTCCCTTCGGCTTGCTCCTTCCCGGATTGATTCCTTGGAATGTGCCGGTCTCTTCGAGCTCGCCATCAGGGATCTGGAGTTTCTGGAGTACCGCGGAGGAGATCAGGTTCAAGCCGGCCCCGCCGTCAACTAGCATCTTAGTGACCTTGAGGTTGCGGATAGTTGGTGAAACCAACATCGGCAAGCACCCGACCGCAGTTATGCGATCAGGGTGGTCCTCAATATAAAAGATGATAGGCGTGCTGGACCATTTCAGAGGCTTGCGTGACTCGACGGATGGTTCTGCCGCATTGACTTCCCGCACCCACTGCTTGAGCTGGCGGTGTGAAGTATGCAGAAAAGCACCGCCGTCAACGCACAGGACCTCTGTGGCTTTCTGAAACTCCTGCTCATCGGTCTCGTCATCATCCATATCTTCATCGTCGTCGTCATCTTCATCCTTGTCACGGCCGCGGGGAGGTCTATCTCCTTGCCGCTGCTTGGCCTTGCCGCGGCGTCCTCCTCGGCCGGGGCGTTTCTTGCCGGCTCCTCCAGCACCTTCCTGAGCCTTCTCCTTGTCGCGTCGCTCGTATTCAGCCTTTTGCTGCTCGACAAGCTGCTCGACCTTCTTGTAGCTCTGGAGGTCATGGCCCTTGGTGTGGTGGATCTTGCAGTACTGCTTGTCGGTGCCGTCCTGCTTGTCGGCGACCGCCACAGCCTGGTAGTTGATGCCGCCGGAGCTACCAGCTTTGGCTTTCTTGGCGCCACCTCCGTTGCCGGACTGCTCAACGACTAGCACATCTTTGCCTTTCTTCCTCCTGTTGTTCCGCTGCTGGTTTTTCTTTGCCGGGGCAGCCTCCTCACTATCAGATCCTCCTGCTTCTGTATTCTCTCGGGGAGTTTCCTCCCTTCCTCAGTACGTGCGCACTTGTCGGCCAGGGCATATAGCTCATTGACGTCTCTGATCTTGCACATCGCCATCTCCTCCCGCATCCTGCGGTTTCGCACGTTCTGATTACCGCGGCAGGGTGGACATCTGGGATGTTGTGCTGTACGCGGCTGAATCTCTGAATGTACTTGCGCAAGGGCTCTCCTTCCTTCTGGGCGAGCAGATGAAGGTCGCTCTCTTGGCCAGGAGGCTTGTGGCCGCCTGTAAAGGCGCCGACAAACTGATGGCATAGGTCTGCCCAGGAGGATATGGAGTTGTTCGGCAAGTGCATGAGCTAGGATCTAACATTGGGCTTGAGCACCAGCGGGAACTAGTTGGCCAGGATCCTGTCGTCCCGCCCCCCGGCAGCTTGCACCGTGATGGTGTAGATGCTGAGGAACTCCGACGGATGCGACTTGCCAGCGTACTTCTCTGGTACGTCTGGCTTGAAATTCTTCGTGCTGGGTCACTAGACTTGCCGCAGCTCACGAGTGAACGCAGGGCAACCTACCGCGTACGGCAAGTCGCCTGGTTCCCCTGGTGCATGCATGTCGACAGAGGGCCCAGCGCGCTGGTCCGATTGACACCGCGCTTCTCTTCGGTGCTTGATGAGAGTTCGAGCGTCTTCTTGCTGTCGTTCGTGAAGAACTTGGCGTTCATCGCGACGAGCTCGTGGATCTGATGATGCGGTGGAGTCGTTGTCGAGGTGGATCCGGCGAGTCGGCGATCTTGGCCTTCGGGGTGGAGAGTGCATGGTGGTTGCACCCCCACCGGTTTCGTCGCCATCGGCTCGTGCCCGGCAGCCCTGCCGCGGCAGCGATGTACTCGGCTGCCGCGGAGTGTCGCCGTTGGCGAAGCCGATGAGGCTCTGAATGGTGGCCCTCCATTCATCGATCTTGTCTGCTGTTGGAGGGTAATCCAGGAGCAGTTGAGCTCGCGCCAAAGCTTCTGCTGGAGTGGTGGGCGGCAGTGGCGAATGGTGCGAGGAGCGGGATATGCTCGGACTTCTAACTATGTTAGAAGGAGCAGTATCCCGTCCAGGCGACCGTGTCTCGCTCGTGCCAGCATGTTGGCGTGCATGCTGGTCTCGAGCACCCCGAGATCCACTAGCTCGATCTTGGTCCAACAAACGTATGGCACTGCGAAATACCATGACGCTGTCGGTCCTGCGCCTCCTGGGATGGGCGCGGTGCATGTACGGACGCCGAGGTCCGCGCAACCTTGTCCTTGGACCTGGCAGCACCGTGAGCTCCCTCGTCGATGCCCATTCTTCCGCTGGCGTCTACCCCACCACCCGTTTGCTCCGGTGGTGGTGGGATCGACGTGGATGGAACATCTGCCGCCGAAGCCTTCTTCTTTGGTGGCATGTCGATGAAGAAAATGAAGATCTAGCTCGTGTGAACGCCGGATCAGGTTCACACAACCTCAATGCCCCCTACCTGGTGCGCCAAAGATGTCGGGGAGGCTGACCCACGAACACCTATGGTACCGGCAGACCGAGCCCCTTTCGGTTCGGCGGGGGGCGGAGGTCGCACGAAGAGCGGATCGAGGCGAAGCACACGAGCGGTTTACCCAGCTTCAGAGCTCTCCGGAGAGATAACACTCCTACTGCTGCATGTCTGAGTATATTGAGTTCTTGCTTGGGAGCGCTGAGTGCTACAGTACACACTAGCTGCTAACGAGACCGAGCGTGAGTGTTTTTCTGCTTCTGAACCCCCCTCTACGTTGCGCATGGGCCTCCTTTTATATGCTCAAGGGGTCTCCGACAGGTGGCAACGTAGACAAGGGTAAAAATGGAAAAGGAATTGCGGTTGGTACAACAACCTGTACAGTGTATCATACCTAACCCTGACGGCAGGGGACAAAGGCATTAAATGCCCGTCTACGTCGCCCAAATAGTGCAGAAAGGGACCGTCAGGGACGCCACCGCTTGCCACGATGGCAATCTTGTCAGCGCCGCTCGCCACCGCGCACCGCTGGCTGCACAGCCTCTTGCCACGCGCGCCTGGAAAGGCCTCAGGGCGACACGTTGGTGGATGTGCTGGAGCGCAGGTACAGAGTGGTAGCTTGCTGCGGCAAGCGCCTTGCCGCGGTCGTTGTCTTGTCGCGTCCGGAAGCTTGTCGCTCACCGGCCTCGCCGGGACGCGTGGCGCGTCGCGGCAAGTTCCTTGAGATGCCTTGGTTGGCCTTCCCGGCAAGCTCCTCTTGCCGGGGCCTTGTCTCCTTGGCTTGAATACTTTGTTCTTGAATGGCTCCACAGGAACCACGGAGGACCTTGGTGGTCACCCGGCAAGCCTTGCCGCGGGGTGCTGCAACTGCCCGTGCACAAGTTCAGGATACTAGGGTACCCCTACTCTAGTACACCGACACAACGTATCTATAATTTTTTATTGTTCCATGCTATTATATTACCCATATGTTTATGGGCTTTACTATACACTTTTATATCATTTTTGGGACTAACCTACTAACCGGAGGCCCAGCCTGAATGGCTATTTTTTTGCCTATTTCAGTGTTTCACAGAAAAGGAATATCAAAAGGAGTCCAAACAGAATGAAACCTTCGGGAGCGATCTTTTTGGAACAAACGCAATCCAGGAGAATTGGAGTGGACGTCACGAACCAGCCGAGGCGGCCACGAGGGTGCTTGGCATGCCCTAGGGGGGCGCCCCCTGCCTCGTGGGCCCCTCGTGGCTCCCCTGACCTACCTCCTTCGCCTATATATATCTCCGTACCCCGAAACCATCCAGGAGCACCACGAAAAACTATTTCCACCGCCACAACCTTCTGTATCCGCAAGATCCCATCTTGGAGCCTTCGTCAGCGCTCCGTCGGAGGGGGAATCGACCATGGAGGGCCTCTACATCATCACCACGGCCTCTCCGATGAGTTGTGAGTAGTTTACCACAGACCTTCGGGTCCATAGTTATTAGCTAGATGGATTCTTCTCTCTCTTTGAATCTCAATACAAAGTACTCCTTGATCTTCTTGCAGATCTATTCGATGTAACTCTTTTTGCGGTGTGTTTGTCGAGATCCGATGAATTGTGGGTTTATGATCAAGTTTATCTATGAGAAATATTTGAATCTCCTCTGAATTATTTTATGTATGATTGGTTATCTTTGCAAGTCTCTTCGAATTATCAGTTTCGTTTGTCCTACTAGATTGATCTTTCTTGCAATGGGAGAAGTGCTTAGCTTTGGGTTCAATCTTGCGGTGTCCTTTCCCAATGATAGCAGGGGTAGCAAGGCATGTATTGTATTGTTGCCATCGAGGATAAAAAGATGGGGTTTACATCATATTGCTTGAGTTTATCCCTCTACATCATGTCATCTTGCTTAATGTGTTACTCTATTCTTATGAACTTAATACTCTAGATGCATGCTAGATAGCGGTCGATATGTGGAGTAATAGTAGTAGATGCAGGCAGGAGTTGGTCTACTTGTTACGGATGTGATGCCTATATACATGATCATGCCTATATATTCTCATAACTATGCACTTTTCGATCAATTGCTCGACAGTAATTTGTTCACCCACCATAATAATTATGCTATCTGAGAGAAGCCACTAGTGAAACTTATGGCCCCCGGGTCTATTCTCTATCATATAAGTTTCCATCTACTTTATTTTGCAATCTTTACTTTTCAATCTATATCATAAAAATACCAAAAATATTTTTCTTATCATAGTATCTCTATCAGATCTCAATTTCGCAAGTGGCCGTGAAGGGATTGACAACCCCTTTATCATGTTGGTTGCGAGGTTATTGTTTGTTTGTGTAGGCGCGTGGGACTTGTGAGGAGCCTTGTACTGGATTGATACCTTGGTTCTCAAAACTGAGGGAAATACTTACGCTACTTTGTTGCATCGCCCTTTCCTCTTCAAGGGAAAAACCAACGCATGCTCAAGAGGTAGCAAGAAGGATTTCTGGCGCCGTTGTCGGGGAGGTCTTCGCTTAAGTTAAGACATACCAAGTACCCATCACAAACTCATCTCCCTTGCATTACATTATTTGCCATTTGCCTCTCGTTTTCCTCTCCCCCACTTCACCCTTGCCATTTTATTCGCCCTCTCTTTTCCATTCGTCTATCTTTCTCTTTTGTTCCTTGTTTCTTCCGCCGCTATGTCTGAAACTGGGGAGGTTATCGTTGATAAGGATAATAGTAATAACATGGGAAACTTTGATGCTTTTGATGATCCTGTTGAAGAACCACCCATCTTACATACTAAAAGGTTTCGAATCGGTAGTGGTAATATTATTGGAAAAGGGGTCATTCAAGATTTCTTTACTTGTGTCGGTGCTTTACCCGCTATGGGTGGATCTATTCTTCATAGAACTAATAGTCTTGCGGATGCTATATCCTTGCTTATAGTTGAACTTGAAGGACAATTTATGCATATGCATCCTTGAATACAAAGAATTTTCCTAGAATTTTCCAATATTGAGCATTCTTCTGTCAAGCGTGCAGCTACTATTTTTTTGGCTCATGAGTTTAGATTCATAAGAAAAGAAGCCAATGAAATTTTTGTTCACGATAAAGTAGGTGTTGGTTGTCCTCCCATAGAGGCAATCCTCTTCAATCAAGAGGACATAATGCATTTACAATCTTTAGATTATGTTGCTTTTAATGAAAACCTTAGAAAAAAGGTTCCTACCAACATTCTAATTGATAGAATTTCCGAACTTCATAATGATTTTGCCATTCAAAATAATGAGCTAGGATTTTCTCTTGAGTATAGGCTCATGAATTTTTGCCAAAATAATGCTTACAATGATGAATAGTTGTGCAATATGAAGGGCCAAGGGAGGAACCTATACCTCCCGAGCTTGATCTCGGGGACTCTTGTCCCACTAAATTTAGCCATTTTGATTATTTTTTCTTGCCACAATGAAAACTTGCTGCTGAACGTAGGGAATATGATATGAGTTTTCGTGATTTACCTTATCATTATGGCAATACTTAGATCTATTCTCGCTTTTATGCCCAGCTAGGGGCGTTAAACGATAGCGCTTGTTGGGAGGCAACCCAATTTTATTTTTGTTCCTTGCTTTTTGTTACTGATTAGTAATAAATAATTCATCTAGCCTCTGTTTAGTTGTGGTTTTATGTTTTAATTAGTGTTTGTGCCAAGTAGAACCTATAGGATCATCTTGGGTGAAAGTTAATTTGATCTTTCTGAAAAACAGAAACTTTTGCGCTTACGAGAAAAAATCTAATAAATCACTGAAATGTGATTTTGAGTTGATTCTTTTTGAAGTAGATCAATAGACAAATTACCTAGGACGTCCTATTTTAGTAGGATTTTTAGGGTTCCATAAGTATTCGAAAGTTACAGATTGCTACAGACTGTTCTGTTTTTGACAGATTCTGTTTTTTGCGTGTTGTTTG
>NC_041387.1:623221757-623248243 GCF_002162155.2 Triticum dicoccoides
ATAGATAAGTTAGAATACAGTAGGTTTAACACCAATATAAATAAAGAATGAGTTCATTACAGTACCTTAAGTGGTGGTTTTTCTTTCTTGCACTAATGGAGCTCATGAGATTTCCTCTTGAGTTTTGTGTTGTGAAGTTTTCAAGTTTTGGGTAAAGATTTGATGGACTATGGAATAAGGAGTGGCAAGAGCCTAAGCTTGGGGATGCCCATGGCACCCCAAGATATTCAAGGACAACCAAAAGCCTAAGCTTGGGGATGCCCCGGAAGGCATCCCCTCTTTCGTCTTTGTCTATCGGTAACTTTACTTGGAGCTATATTTTTATTTACCACATGATATGTGTTTTGCTTGGAGCGTCTTGTATGATATGAGTATTTGCTTTTTAGTTTACCACAATCATCCTTGTTGTACACACCTTTTGGGACAGACACACATGATTCAGAATTTATTAGAATACTCTATGTGCTTCACTTATATCTTTTGAGCTAGACAGTTTTGCTCTAGTGCTTCACTTATATATTTTTAGAGCATGGTGGTGGTTTTATTTTGTAGAAATTATTGATATCTCATGCTTCACTTATATTATTTTGAGAGTCTTTTAGAACAGCATGGTATTTTCTATGGTTATAAAATTGGTCCTAGAATGATGGGCATCCAAGTTGGGTATAATAAAAACTATCATAGGAAGTGAATTGAATACTATGATCAACTTGATGCTTGATAATTTTTTGAGATATAAAGGTGGTAATATTAGAGACATGCTAGTAGAGTAATTGTGAATTTGAGGAATACTTGTGTTGAAGTTTGTGATTCCCGTAGCATGCACGTATGGTGAACCGTTATGTGATGAAGTTGGAGCATGATTTATTTTTTGATTGTCTTCCTTATTAGTGGCGGTCGGGGACGAGCGATGGTCTTTTTCTACCAATCTACCCCCCTAGGAGCATGCGCATAGTACTTTGTTTCAATAACTTGTAGATTTTTGCAATAAGTATATGAGTTCTTTATGACTAATGTTGAGTCCATGGATTATGTGCACTCTCACCCTTCCACAATTGTTAGCCTCTCTTGTGCCGCGCAACTTTCGCCAGTACCATACACCCACCATATACCTTCCTCAAAACAGCCACCATACCTACCTATTATGGCATTTCCATAGCCATTCCGAGATATATTGCCATGCAACTTTCCACTGTTCCGTTTATTATGACACACACCGTCATTGTCATATTGCTATTGCATGATCATGTAGTTGACATTGTATTTGTTGCAAAGCCACCTTAATAATTCTTTCATACATGTCACTCTTGATTCATTGCATATCCAGGTACACCGCCGGAGGCATCTACATAGAGTCATATTTTGTTCTAAGTATTGAGTTGTAATTCTTGAGTTGTAAGTAAATAAAAGTGTGATGATATTCATTATTAGAGCATTGTCCCAAGTGAGGAAAGGATGATGGAGACTATGATTTCCCCACAAGTCGGGATGAGACTTCGGACTTTATAAAATAAAATAAAAGAGGCCAAAGAAGCTCAAATAAAAAAAAGGCCAAAGAAGCCCACCTAAATTTAAAAAAAAAAGAGAAAATGAGAGAAGGGACAATGTTACTATCCTTTTCCACACTTGTGCTTCAAAGTAGCACCATGATCTTCATGATAGAGAGTCTCCTATGTTGTCACTTTGATATACTAGTGGGAATTATTATAGAACTTTTCTTGTATATTCCAATGATGGGATTCCTCAAAATGTCCTAGGTCTTCATGAGCAAGCAAGTTGGATGCACACCCAGTTTCTTTTTGAGCTTTCATAAACTTATAGCTCTAGTGCATTCGTTGCATGGCAATCCCTACTCACTCACATTAATATCTATTAATGGGCATCTCCATAGCCCTTTGATATGCCTAGTTGATGTGAGACTATCTTCTCCTTTTTGTCTTCTCCACAACCACCATTCTATTCCATTATAGTGCTATGTCCATGGCTCACGCTCATGTATTGCGTGAAAGTTGAAAAGTTTGAGAACATTAAAGTATGAAACAATTGCTTAGCTTGTCATCGGGGTAGTGCATGATTTAAATATTTTGTCTGATGAAAGATAGAGCATAGCTAGACTATATGATTTTGTAGGGATAGCTTTCTTTAGCCATGCTATTTTGAGAAGACATGATTGCTTTGTTAGTATGCTTGAAGTATTATTATTCTTTTATCAATATGAACTGTTATTTTGAATCATTTGGATCTGAACTTTCATGCCACAATAAAGAGAAATACATTGAGAAATATGCTAGGTAGCATTCCACATCAAAAAAATCTGTTTTTATCATTTACCTACTCGAGGACGAGCAGGAATTAAGCTTGGGGATGCTTGATACGTCTCCAACGTATCTATAATTTTTTATTGTTCCATGCTATTATATTACCCGTTTTGGATGTTTATGGGCTTTACTATACACTTTTATATCATTTTTGGGACTAACCTACTAACCGGAGGCCCAGCCCGAATTGCTGTTTTTTTTGCCTATTTTAGTCTTTCACAGAAAAGGAATATCAAACGGAGTCCAAATGGAATGAAACCTTCGGGAGCGATCTTTTTGGAACAAACGCAATCCAGGAGACTTGGAGTGGACGTCAAGAAGCAGCCGAGGTGGCCACGAGGGTGCTTGGCACGCCCTAGGGGGGGCGCCCCCTGCCTCGTGGGCCCCTCGTGGCTCCCTTGACCTACCTCCTTCGCCTATATATATCTCCGTACCCTGAAACCATCCAGGAGCACCACAAAAAACTATTTCCACTGCCGCAACCTTCTATATCCGCGAGATCCCATCTTGGAGCCTTCGCCGGCGCCCCGCCGGAGGTGGAATCGACAATGGAGGGCCTCTACATCATCACCACGACCTCTCCGATGAGTTGTGAGTAGTTTACCACAGACCTTCGGGTCCATAGTTATTAGCTAGATGGCTTCTTCTCTCTCTTTGAATCTCAATACAAAGTTCTCCTTGATCTTCTTGGAGATCTATTCGATGTAACTCTTTTTGCGATGTTTTTGTCGAGATCTGATGAATTGTGGATTTATGATCAAGTTTATCTATGAGAAATATTTGAATCTCCTCTGAATTCTTTTATGTATGATTGGTTATCTTTGCAAGTCTCTTCAAATTATCAGTTTGGTTTGGCCTACTAGATTGATCTTTCTTGCAATGGGAGAAGTGCTTAGCTTTGGGTTCAATCTTGCGGTGTCCTTTGCCAGTGACAGCAGGGGAAGCAACGCATGTATTGTATTGTTGCCATCAAGGATAAAAAGATGGGGTTTACATCATATTGCTTGAGTTTATCCCTATACATCATGTCATCTTGCTTAATGAGTTACTCTGTTCTTATGAACTTAATACTCTAGATGCATGCTGGATAGCGGTCGATGTGTGGAGTAATAGTAGTAGATGCAGGCAGGAGTCGGTCTACTTGTTGCGGACGTGATGCCTATATACATGATCATGCCTATATATTATCATAACTATGTGTCGGTGTACAAAAAGAGGGGGTACACTTTTTGTACCCCTATAACTGTGCATGGGCAGTCTGAGCCACGGACACCACCGCACTGAGCAAGGCAAGGGAGGTGAGCCAAGGTAAGGCCGAAGCTCGAAAGGAGCAGAACAACGCCAAGACCAAGACCACAAAGAGTAAAGGGGACGAAGCGGACTCCCCCGACAAGATCCTTGCCGGGGGGCGGTTTTAGCAAACCCGGCAAGACCCTTGCCGTGGCATCTCTCCCCACACCTACGGAGCAAATCACCCTTGAGTCCACTGCCCCCATGGGGCAAGGATTCGGGAGACATCCCCGTGGTGGCATGCAGATCTTTGTGAAGACATTCAAGATTAGATACACACTATAGAAGATGACGACCCTTGGCGGGATCCCAGCCAAGGAGGACCACAAGGCCCCCGACAAGAGCCTTGCCGGGGATGACAGCAGGCGCCACGGCAAGACCCTTGCCGGGCCCCCGGCAAGACCCTTGCCGAGGCTACGGCGAGGCCCTTGCCAAGGACACCCGTAGGGCCACCATCAGGCCCACGCCAATCCACACCTCCACCACCGTTCGCATGCAGCTGCCGACCCAACCAGTTGGGCAGGCACCTGCGTGGCGGCAAGCGGATCTTTGTGGAGACCCACTGTTGCGCCACCTCAGCTGCCTGCCTGCTTACATGGCACCACGGGCACCGCTGGCCAGGGCTTGTGTCGACACGAAAGGGAGCAGCGACAGATGAGACTGGGCTCTCCCCCGTCCCCGATAAAGCAAGGACACCTAAGCAAGACGCATTAAATGCGCCTTGTCATGTAATGCGAGGGATAAACTCGCATCATTGTACCCTTTCCACCTCCTGTGTGCCACTGTGGCAACCCCTTTCCTTATAAAAGGAGGCCCGAGGCGACCAGGAGGAGGACTCGGCTTTTTGGAGCTCCTCATGCCCCATTGCTAGTTCAAGAACACAGATAAACAAACCACCAAAGCAGGAGTAGGGTTTTACGCATCCTCGCGGCCCGAACCTGGATAAAGAACCCGTGTGCTATCTGTTTGATCCGCTCTTCTCACGACCCCGCGCCCCGCAACCGTAGTAGGGATTCTTGTGATCCCATAGGTGTCGTCCTTGCACCGACATCTTTGGCGCGCTAGGTAGGGGGCGCAGTTGTGAGGATCGGCTCTAGCAGTTAGTTCGACGCCTCTTGATCGTCATGGCGCCCAAGAAGAAGATGACGGTGGCGGTTGGCCCATCGGAAGCCAGACATCCAGTCCCGACGCGGGCGAGCAGCGGACCGGTCGCAGAAAGAACCCGGGGCGCCGTTTGCGAACACCAACACCGTCCCAGCAGCCGAAGTTTGGGAGGCGGCGATGTTCGTGCGCCTGGTAACGGGCCGCACACCGCCAAATCCAAAGACGGAGCCAGGCCCTCCGCGGGTGGCGCGGGGCCTTCCAAGATCGCTACCACCCCGCCCGAAGGCGACGCGAGGGCTTCCAAGACACCCACGCCGGCACCGTCAACGCGCTCATCTCAAGCGGCGCGCGACGAACGGCGTAATCACACCAAGGACCCCGGGCGTCGCCGCGGAAAGAGCCCTGAGCGCCACTCCCGGGATTTAGAAGACATGCCCGCTCGCCAAGGCGCTGGTGAAGATGGCATGTGACTGCGGGGTCGTGATAGAGCTCCTTCTGACATGGTCAGAAGTCGAAGCGCGTCGCGATCCGTGCAGGTTTCGCTGCCACCAACGCTAGCAGAAGCCCTGGCGCGCGCGCAGTTGCTCCTCGATTTCCCTCCCACTACGGGGAAACTCGACGAATGGAGAGCCACTATCCGAAGCCTTGTTGCGGTGGCCAACAAACATGAACCGAGTCCGGTGGGGCCCCCGGGTCGACACTCCAACGGAGTCCCAC
Organism: Triticum dicoccoides; assembly: GCF_002162155.2. Lineage (NCBI taxonomy): Eukaryota > Viridiplantae > Streptophyta > Magnoliopsida > Poales > Poaceae > Triticum > Triticum dicoccoides. The sequence continues at coordinate 623,227,187 of NC_041387.1, forward strand.
GCACCAGTGGCAGGAGAGCCGGCGGCGCCGCGACCACGGTGCACTCACCTCCTCCTCACTCGGTACCGCGGACGCCAGCCCGTCGCGACGTTACCGGCGACGAGATCTCCATAGCATCGTCTGACCCGCGGGCCCACTGTGACCAGCGCCAAGTTCTTCAGGAACGAGAACATGAAGACGCTCGAACCACTATCGAGCGCCAGCACGGAGCACGCCACCAATCAGACAGGCGAGCAGGGCCTGCTGTGAGCCACCCGGCACCGGGGAGCCCTAGAGGCCTACCTTACGAGGTAGGCTGTCCGGCTTTTACCCGTGAGCTGCGGCAGTTCCAGTGGCCCACTCACCGCACCTTCAAACCCGACGTGGGCGAAAAGTACAGTGGCAAGACCCACCCGTCCGAGTTCCTCGGCGTCTACACCATCGGGATGCAAGCTGCCGGAGCCCACGACGATAAGGTGCTTGTGAATTACTTTCCGTTGGCTCTTAAACCCAATGCCATGTCATGGTTGATGCACTTGCCGGTAGACTCTATTTCCTCCTGGTCGGATTTGTGCCATGAGTTTGTGGGCGCCTTTACTGGAGGCCACCAAGCCCATGGCCAAGCAAGCGACCTGCACGTCATTCCCCAGAAGGGAGGCGAGAGTCTCCGCAAGTATATACAGAGGTTCAGCCTGGTACAGTACAATATCCCTGATGTTCACCCTGCCGCCATCATCAGCGCGCTCCATCAGAACGTGCGTAACCGCAAGATGCGCGAAGAGCTGGCAATGAACAAGGTGAGATATGTAGCAGAACTCTATGTTCTTGCTGACAAATGTGCCCGAGCTGAAGAGGGAAGGAAGTACCCCGGCGAAGATGCCAGCGTGGAAACCGACTCCTCAGATGAGGATATTGCCGCCCCGACGAAGAAAGGCCGGCGCCACAACAGGAAGCACAAAGGAAAAGCCGTGCTTGCCGTCGTGGATCTGATGACGCCGGCTCCACCAAGAAAACCAAGGCAGATGACCCCGGCAAGGAGGTTGCCAGATGTGTCGCCTGTCGGGCCTTGGTGGCTGCCGAGAAGCCAGGAAACTCCGACAAGCGATACTGCAAGATCCATCGCACCAAAGTCCATGCTCTTGAGGACTGCCAACAAGTTGAGCTCCTTGCTGAGAAGCAGAGGGCTGAGTATGAGAGGCGGGACAAGGAGAAGGGCCCAGACGGTGCTGAGGGGTCCGGCAAGAAGCGTGACGGCCAGGCGGGCCGTCGCGGCAAGGATAAGCAACAGGAGAGGCCCGCCGGGGCCGTGACAAAAAGCCAGAAGACGACGATCACAAAGAGGACGACGAATCCGGCGACCAAGAGTTTCAGAAAGCTACAGAGGCCATGTGCATCGACGGCGGCGCCTCGCTGCATACTTCTCACCGCCGGCTTAAACAGTGGGCGCGAGAGATTACAGTGGCAGAGCCGTCGTTTGATGCCCAAAGGCCGCTGAAGTGGTCCAGCACACCTATCATTTTTTACACTGAGGACCACCCTGATCGCACTACTGCGGTTGGGTGCTTGCCATTGTTGGTTTCACCAACAATACGCAACCTCAAGGTGACGAAGATGCTAGTCGATGGCGGGGCCGGTCTGAACTTGATCTCGCCTGTCGTGATCGAGAAACTGCAGATTCCTGATGGAGACCTCGAAGAGACGGGCACGTTTCAGGGGGGTCAACCCGGGAAGAAGCCAACCCAAGGGAAATGTCACGCTGCCCGTGACTTTTGGAAGCGACCTGAACTTCAGGATGGAGAGGATCGTGTTCGATGTTGCCAAGATCCCCTTGCCCTACAACGGGAGCCTTGGCCGCCCAGCGCTGGCCAAGTTCATGGCGGCGTCACACTACGCCTACAACACCCTGAAGATGCCAGGACCTGTGACGATCATCACCATCCCCTCCGACAAGAAAGATGCGCTGATTTGCGCTGACCAACTATACCAGCAAGTGGTTGCAGTAGCTGCCGCCGCTAGGGCACTTGCTCCTGCCGCTGGGACCTCGGGAGGGAAGAAGAAGAAGAAGACCGGTGAGACCTCGGACACCCACTCCGGCAAGCGCACCTCTTCGGAGTGTAGCGCTGTCGTCGAGGACGTGCCAGAGAGCTCCACCAGCGGAAACAAGAAGCCTAGGGCCATACCGCCAGGAACCAAGAAGGTTTCTGTCAATGAGGACGGCACGGGAGGAGCTTTTACCATAAGCTCCACCCTTGATGACAAATAGGAAGACGCGCCCGTCACCTTCCTGCGAGCGAATGTCGATGTGTTTGCATGGCAAGCTTCCGACATCTCCGGTGTTCCCAGGGAGATGAGTGAGCACCACCTTGCTGTCTGTCCTCATGCGCGGCCCATCAAGCAGAAGGTCAGAAAGCAAGCTTTGGAATGACAAGAGTTCATCACAGAAGAGATCCGGAAACTGGAAGCAGTGGGTTTGGTAAGAGGAGTGCTCCATCCAACGTGGTTGGCCAATCCGGTCGTGGTGCGCAAGGCAAATGGGAAGTGGAGACTGTGTATTGATTACACAGATATCAATAAGGCTTGCCCTAAAGACCCCTTCCCGTTGCCGCGCATCGACCAGATTGTTGACTCCACGGCTGGGTGTGATCTGCTGTCATTCCTCGACGCCTACTCCGGCTACCACCAGATCTTCATGACAAGAGAAGACGAAGAGAAAACGAATTCATCTCCCCATGTGGTACGTATTGTTTCATGCGAATGCCTTTCGGGTTGAAGAGTGTTGGTTCGATGTTTGCAAGGGCGGTCCAGATTGGTTTTGAACCCCAACTCCATAGAAATATGGAAGCTTATATGGATGACATAGTGGTCAAAACCAAGGACAGGGCGACCCTCATACCAGATTTGCAAGAAACATTTGCAAACCTGCGCAAGATCAATCTCAAGCTGAACCCTGAGAAGTGCGTCTTTGGCGTCCCATCCGGCAAGCTTCTCGGGTTCTTGGTGTCACAACGTGGGATAGAGGCCAATCCAGACAAAATCAAAGCTATAGAGCAGATTGAAGCACCCAAGAGAATCAAGGATGTGCGTCAGCTTGCTGGTTGCGTCGCTGCCATGGGCAGGTTCATTTCCAAGTCTGCCGAGCGCGCCCTTTCCTTTTTCAAGATCCTGAAAAAGGCGGGCCCGATGGAGTGGACGCCAGAAGCCAAAGCAGCATTGCAAGGTTTGAAGAAGTACCTCTCCTCCGCGCCAATGCTAGTTGCGCCTAGGCCGCAGGAGCCGTTGCTGCTATACCTGGCGGCAACGGACCAGGTGGTCAGCGCCGCACTGGTGGCATAGAGAGAGGTTGACGACAAGGAGATGGCAGTGGCAGAGCCCGACACCACCAATGCAGAGACAACACAGCCAGTTGAAGTGCCGCCGAAGAAGAAAATGATGCAGCACCCGGTCTACTTTGTTAGTTCCCTCCTACAAGGGGCTAGATCAAGGTACTCCGGCGTGCAGAAACTGCTCTTCGGCCTTCTTATGGCCTCGAGGAAGCTGCATCACTACTTCCAGGCACACGTGATCACTGTCGTCACTCGCTTCCCTCTGCAACGGATATTGCACAATCTGGATGCAACGGGAAGAACTGTAGAATGGGCACTGGAGCTGTCCAGCTTTGGCCTCAAGTTTGAAAGCACTTCGACGATTCAGAGCCGAGTTCTAGCGGAGTTCATTGCAGAATGGACCGCAACGCCTGACGAAGAAGCCCAAGAGACTGCTCTCCCCGGCAAGGAGGCAAGTTGTGATTGGACCATGTACTTTGATGGAGCTTTCTCCTTACAAGGCGCCGGGGCTGGCATACTGCTTGTCGCACCCACCGGAGAGCACCTCAAGTACGTGATCCAGATGCACTTCCCCAGGGAGGTGTCAACAAACAATACGGTAGAGTACGAAGGGCTGCTTGCCGGTCTTAGGATCGTGGCGGACCTCGGAATCAAGAAACTCATCGTCAGGGGGGACTCGCAGCTTGTCGTCAAGCAAGTCAACAAGGATTACCAGAGCCCGTTAATGAAAGCCTACGTCGATGAAGTGAGAAAGCTGGAAGAGCGTTTCGACGGTATACAGGCTGAACACGTTCCCCGAGCGGAGAACGATATCGCCGATTACCTGTCAAAATGCGCTACCCTCAAGCTACCTGTGGAACCAGGTACCTTTGTGCTTCAGCTAACTCAGCCATCCGTTGATCCATCAACAGAGCAGAATAAGAGGAGGAAATCAGGGCCCGGCAAGTACTTTCCCGCCGAGCTCCCCGGAGCCGCCGGCAAGGATGTTGCCGGGGATACTGAGCCCGCCACGGGACGACTGGCTCCGGCGGAGCGTCAAGCTCTTGTCGTCGAGGCAGCCGCTCCTATAGCGGAGGAGATGCCTTTAGTCCTCGATGTCGAGCCCCAGGCTCTAGCGTGGGCACAGCACACCGTCCGATTCCTCCAAACAGGGGAACTTCTAGAGGAGCAGGAAGAAGCAGAAAAAGTAGCCCGTCGCTCTACCATGTACCAGTTCGTCGATGACGTCCTGTACAGAAAGAGGCCGAACGGTGTGAAATTGAAGTGTATCCCTCGAGAGGAAGGACTGGAGCTGTTGGCAGAGATACACGGAGGCATATGTGGATCCCGCATTGGGTCAAGGGCCCTTGCCGGCAAGGCATTCCGGCAAGGCTTCTCCTGGCCCACCGCCCTCCAGGATGCGACGACACTAGTCACCAGGTGTGAAGCGTGTTAGTTCCATTCAAAGAAGCTTCATCAGCCAGCTCAAGCCCTTCAAACCATTCCTCTCTCCTGGCCCTTCTCGGTATGGGGGCTCGACATACTGGGCCCCTTCCCCCGCGCTGTCGGGGGCTTTGAGTACTTGTACGTTGCAATCGACAAGTTCACAAAGTGGCCAGAGGTGGAGGCAGTGAGGAAGGTCACAGCTCAGTCAGCCGTCAAGTTCTTCAAGGAACTAGTGTGCCGTTTTGGTATACCCAACAGGGTTATCACCAACAACGACACACAATTCACAAGCCGCACCTTCATGCAATATACCCAAAACCTCGGCAGCAAAGTCTGTTTCGCTTCCGTTGCTCACCCACGAAGCAATGGTCAAGCTGAGAGGGCAAATGCTGAAGCACTGCGAGGCTTAAGGACCAAGACCTTTGACAGGCTGCACAAGAGTGGAAGGCGCTGGATTGATGAGTTGCCGGCGGTTCTTTGGTCAATCAGGACAACACCAAATCGAGCCACCGGCCAGACACCTTTTGCCCTGGTATACGGGGCAGAAGCAGTTCTCCCCACTGAACTCATATACGGGTCACCTCGAGTGCTCGCTTATGACGAGATTGAGCAAGAGCAACTGCGGCAGGATGACGCAGTGCTCCTTGAGGAAGATCGTCTTCGGGCGACTGTGAGAGCAACACGCTACCAGCAAGCCTTGCGCCGCTACCATAGCCACAAGGTTCATGCCCGAAGCCTTGAGGAAGGCGACCTTGTCCTTCGGCGCGTTCAATCTGCCAAGAATTCCAACAAGTTGACGCCAAAGTGGGAAGGCCCTTATTGGGTAATACGAGTCACCAGGCCCGGCGCAGTCCGCCTGGAGACCGAAGATGCTGTTCCGGTGAGTAACTCCTGGAACATTGAGCATCTTCGCAAGTTTTACCCATTAGGCGCGGCTTGCCGGGCCCCCGGGCAAGCCACCTTTTGTACAAGCATTGCCGATGATGCATGTAACCCTTTGTACAAAGCCAGGCGCAGACCCTGAGCATAAATAAATGAAGCGCTGGCGCCCTAAGTTATAGCATGCATGCTAGGTCAAGTCTCGTCCTTGGTTAGGGTTGATAGTGCTTAGCGGCGACTAACCCCTAGCATAGAGGTCGAGTGTGCGTCTCTTTGTCGTTCTTTTGTCTTCTTTGGTTCGCAGGACTCACAGATATCCTTGCCGGATCACTTGAGGACAAAAAAGAAAAGAGGGACAGACCGGCATCTAGACCCTGGCAAGCCAGTATTGCCGGGGGCTGCAAGTACAAAGATTCACCCACGGCAAACCAGAGTTGCCGGGGGCTACAGCTTCAGATAAATTCTTCATCCCTTATCATGCATTCCCTTATGGACTGAGGTATGTGAAACCTCGTTTTTTTCCAAAGCTACCGTGCTCCCCTAAAACTCTAGGCCCTAGGGCTCGTTCCTGGGGCCAGGTTTGGTCATAGTCGCGGCAGCAAAAGGATGAAACGAGGAGCCTGAACCCACCTCATCCCTGCCTCCGCTGAAAGCGTGAGAAAGGTCGAGCGAAGTGGGAAGACAGCAGGGCCTGTTGCCGGGCAAGGAAATGTTTATCTTGGGGATATCAAGGATTTACTCCTTGTCGTGGGTTCTACCCACAAACAAATGACCTGGCAAGCATCCCTTTTTCATTAAAAACATTCCACTCAGATACAGCCCATGGGGAATGAAAAACATGAATGGTGGGATTACAAGTTTTAAATTCAGCTAAGGCCTAAAGGCTTACAAGCTAAAAAGTGATAAGGTGCCCATAACCCCTTTCTTGTCCCTCTCCTCAGGAGGCAAGTCAAGGAGGCGAAAAGGGAAAAAGGAGCGCCTAAGCGAGCTACGGGTGGCAGGAGGCACCAAGAGAACATCTCGGTGGCCGTCCGAAGGCTGGATGGTGATGGCGGCGCCGGAAGCAGAGCTCGAAGACGAGGCGGCAGGACGTCAGCACGCGTCGAAGGCGTCGGTGCCCGCGTACTCCGATTTGACGGCCTTGCTGCCTGCCCTCTTCCTCTTCCGTAGCCTCCCAACGCTAGCCGGCCAAGGAGACGACCCCGAGAAGTTCAGGAAGCTGGCGACACGGATGATGGGATCGCCGGTGCCGCACGGAGCGGGCCCCGACACCTAGTCGGACCCGTCATCCTGCTGCCTGCTACCCTTGTCGTCGCTGCCGCTGTCCTCCTCGTCACTCCCGCCCGAGGAGGAGTCTTCGCTATCAGAAGAGCTCTCCACGCAGCACCTTGCCCGAGTCCCGAAGCACCCGAAGACCTTGACGGAGAGGAGGCCGCCCTCCATCAGTTTGAAATGGAGAGTGAGCCCCGCCGTCAAGCAGTGGATATGAGCGAATGTCTTCCACCCTCGACCAAGATACATCACGTGAGGGGCTGGAAAGTCGACGCGAATTCGCGTACCGCTGATCCAACAACCCCTCATGTGCAACCGCAATGACTCTGGCGGATCCAGCTCCATCTTGCTCGCGAATGGAGTCGGGAGACGAAGACGACGGTGAGGCGGCTGGTGCAGCCTGACGAAGAACTCGCAAGGGTCATCCCCAACATGACCCTCAATGGGGGGAGGAACTACTGGCGGAGGCAAGACCGGCGCGCCGCCTCGTTCTCCTCTTCTCTGAGCGCCTCGGCCTCGCCCACGGCCTCGCCCGCGGCCTCGCCCCCTCCCCCTTCCCCTCGCGGTTGGCTCTTCCACCGCAGGTGAAGGAGAAGGAAGGACGCGTTGTCGAGCGGCGACCCTTGCTGCCACCATTGAAGGGCCAGGATTCCGTCTCTCCATGGCGGATGGAGGGGGGAGCAGAAGCTGAAGGAAGGAGAAGATGAAAGAGTACGGGACACCATTCCCCCCCCCCCGCTCTTTATAAAGGAACGGGGTGGGGGCTCGGCCGCCCTGCTCAGCCAATCAAGACGCGGAAGGCGCAGGGAACTGAGACCAACCCGCTGTCCCGGCCCGCGACGGCCCGGTTTCCCGCCTCCACCGTTCGCCACCCCAAGCGCATCAGAACCACGTGGCAGGAATGCGGGACCGAGGCGACGGGTGAGGCGACCTCTCCCCACCCCGTGATCATGGGGAGTGGACGCCTTGAAGACCACGCCCCGGCCCCGTTCAGTAAATGGGCCGCGCCTCCACGCCTCCCTCCGTTTATGGGGAAGGCGCAAACCGCCCCCTTTTACTACGACGTGACGCATGCGCGCAGAGCTCAGCCCCACGCATGCTGCCCACGTCACGCACGCCTCCCCACGCCAAGCCACGCGCGGGAGGCATGGGAAGTGCAGCGCGCGAAGAAACTTACCGCGGTAAAAACTACCCCGCCTGCCCGCGCACTGTTTTTGGGCCTAGCCAAACGACGCGATTGCGCTTACGTGTGGCCCAGGCCCGGGGGCTCCTGTCGGTGTACAAAAAGAGGGGGGTACACTTTTTGTACCCCTATAACTGTGCACGGGCAGTCTGAGCCACGAACACCACCGCACTGAGCAAGGCAAGGGAGGTAAGCCAAGGTAAGGCCGAAGCTCGAAAGGAGCAGAACGACGCCAAGACCAAGACCACAAAGATCAAAGGGGACAAAGAGGAATCCCCCGGCAAGATCCTTGCCGGGGGCGGTTTTAGCAAACCCGGCAAGACCCTTGCCGTGGCAGCTCGCCCCACACCTACGGAGCGAATCACCCTTGAGTCCACTGCCCCCATGGGGCAAGGATTCGGGAGACATCCCCGTGGTGGCATGCAGATCTTTGTGAAGACATTCAAGATCAGATACACACTATAGAAGATGATGACCCTTGGCGGGATCCCAGCCAAGGAGGACCACAAGGCCCCTGGCAAGATCCTTGCCGGGGATGACAGCAGGCGCCATGGCAAGACCCTTGCCGGGGCTACGGCGAGGCCCTTGCCAAGGACACCCGTAGGACCACCATCAGGCCCGTGCCAATACACACCTCCACCACCGTTCGCATGCAGCTGCCAACCCAACCAGTTGGGCAGGCACCTGCGTAACGGCAAGCGGATCTTCATGGAGACCCACCCCTGTGCCACCTCAGTTGCCTGCCTGCCTACATGGCACCACGGGCACCGCTGGCCAGGGTGCGTGTCGACACGAAAGGGAGCAGCGACGGACGAGACTGGGCTCTCCCCCGTCCCCGATAAAGCATGGACACCTAAGCAAGACGCATTAAATGCGCCTTGTCATGTAATGCGAGGGATAAACTCGCATCACTGTACCCTTTCCACCTCATGTGTGCCACTGTGGCAACCCCTTTCCTTATAAAAGGAGGCCCGAGGTGACCAGGAGGAGGATTCGACTTTTTGGAGCTCCTCACACCCCATTGCTAGTTCAAGAACACAGATAAACAAACCACCAAAGCATGAGTAGGGTTTTACGCATCCTCGCGGCCCGAACCTGGATAAAGAACCCGTGTGCTATCTGTTTGATCCGCTCTTCTCACGACCCCGCGCCCCGCAACCGTAGTAGGGATTCTTGTGATCCCATAGGTGTCGTCCTCGCACCGACACTATGCACTTTTCTATCAATTGCTCGACAGTAATTTGTTCACCCACCATAATAATTATGCTATCTTGAGAGAAGCCACTAGTGAAACCTATGCCCCCCGGTTCTATTCTCTATCATATAAGTTTCCAATCTACTTTATTTTGCAATCTTTACTTTTCAATCTATATCATAAAAATACCAAAAATATTTATCTTATCATATTATCTCTATCAGATCTCACTTTCGCAAGTGGCCGTGAAGGGATTGACAACCCCTTTATCGCGTTGGTTGTGAGGTTCTTGTTTGTTTATGTAGGCGTGTGGGACTTGTGAGGAGCCTCCTACTGGATTGATACCTTGGTTCTCAAAACTGAGGGAAATACTTACCCTACTTTGCTGCATCACCCTTTCCTCTTCAAGGGAAAAACCAACACATGCTCAAGAGGTAGCAAGCACCAATGTCGGTGTCAAAACTGGCAGATCTCGGGTAGGGGGTCCCGAACTGTGCGTCTAAGGTTGATGGCAACAGGAGGCGGGGGACATGATGTTTACCCAGGTTCAGGTCCTTTCTATGAAGCTAATACCCTGCTTCCTGCTTGATTGATCTTGATGAATATGAGTATTACAAGAGTTGATCTACCACGAGATCGTAATGGCTAAAACCCTAGAAGCCTAGCCTATATGATTATGATTGCCTCTACGGACTAAGCCCTCCAGTTTATATAGACACTAGAGGGGACTAGCGTTGTACAAAGTCGGTTACAGAGAAAGGAATCTGCATATCCGGACGCCAAGCTTGCCTTCCACGCCAACGAGAGTCCCATCCGGACACAGGTGAGAGCCTTCGGTCTTGTATCTTCACAGCCCAACAGTCCGACCCATGTCATTAGGCCAGACGCCCGAGGACCCCTTAATCCAGGACTCCCTCAGTCTACACGCTCGCTCATATGATGGACACCAAAGGACAGCAACATAACCAAAAGCAAATTAAACCAATCATAGCAATTCACCAATTACCTGATAGGACAACAAAAATCTACTAAAGCATAATAGGATGGCAACATATCATTGGATAATAATATGAAGCATAAAGCAACATATTCAAGTAGAGGGTACATTGGGTTACAGGAGAGTGTACCACTGAATATAGATGGGGGGAGGTAACGAAGTTGTTAGTTAAGATGACGGAGTTGTTGGAGTAGATCGCCGTCACAAGGTGATTGCCCCGGCGGCATTCCGGCGCCACCGGGAGAGAGGGGGGAGAGAGCCTCCTCCTCCTTCTTCTTCCTTGGCCTCCCCCCTAGATGGGAGGAGAGTTCCCCCTCTGGTCCATGGTCGCCATGACGGCGGAGGGGCAGGAGCCCCTTCGAGATTGGATCTCCCTCTATTTTCTTCTGTTTCGTGTTCGTGTTTTCTGGCCGAAAAGCATTTCTTGTATTCCCGGAGATCCGTAACTCCGATTGCGCTGAGATTTTAACTCGATTTATTCCAGATATAAGCTTCCTTGTGCCCGAAGTAGAGTAGAAACCACCTTACGAGGTGGCCATCACCCACCACCACGTGCCTAGGGGTTGGGCCGCGCCCTGGTGTCTTGTGGAGGTCGTGGGCCTCCTTTTGCGTTAATTCCACCTCCCAAAAATCACATACATTCCAAAATAATTCTCCATAAATTTTTATTGCATTTGGACTTCGTTTGATATGGATATCCTGCAAAACAAAAAACATGCAAAAAAACGGGAACTGGCACTAGGCACTAGATCAATATGTTAGTCCCAAAAAATAATATAAGATGTTTCCAAAAGTATATAAAATTTGTATAATATTGGCATGGAACAATCAGAAGTTATAGATACAATGGAGACGTATCAGCATCCCAAAGCTTAATTCCTGCTCGTCCTCGAGTAGGTAAATGATAAAAAAATATTTTTTTATGTGGAACTACCTAGCAGAATCTTGATCAAATATCTAATCATTGCATGAATATTAAGAAATAGGTGATTGAAAGCAATAGTCTATATGACATAAAGACATCAATACTCAGGCATCCCAACAAACAATCATGTCTTTCAAAATATCAATGCTAAAGAACGCTATCCCTACAAAATCATAGTCTTGTCATGCTCCGCCTTCTTAACACAAAGTATTTAACATGCACAACCCCAATGACAAGCCGAGCAATTGGTTCATACTTTCTAACGCACTTCACATTTTCAACCCTCACGCAATACGTGAGTGCAAGCCATGGACATAGCACTATGGGTGGAATAGAGTATGATGATAGGAGTAAACATAGAGAAGACAAAAGATAAGAAAGTCTCACACCGACGTAGCTAATCAACGGGCTATGGAGATGCCCATCAATTGATATTGATGCGAGGAGTAGGGATTTTGATGCAACGGATGCACTAAGAGCTATAAGTGTATGCAAGCTCAAACTGAAAGCTAAGTGGGTGTGCATCTAACTCTATGATGAAACATTCTCACTAGTATATGAAAGTGACAACATAGGAGACTCTCGATATGAAAAACATGGTTCTACATTGAAGCACAAGTGTGGAATTAGCATGCCCCTTCTCTCTTTTCCCTCATTTTTTTCTTTTTTCTTGGGCTCTTTTTGGGCTCACTTTTTTTTCTTTTTTTATATTTATCCGGAGCCTCATCCCGACTTGTGGGGGAATCATAGTTTCCATCATCCTTTCCTCACTCGAACATGCTCTAATAATGAATAATGATGATCATCACACTTCTAACTACTCACAACTCAATATTACAACTCGATACCTGGAATAAAGTATGACTCTATATGAATGCCTTTGGCAGTGTACCAGGAAGTGCAATGATCTAGCGTAGCAAGGACATCAAAAACCAGACAAGCCATGAAATATCATGCTAGCTATCTTATGATCATGCAAAGCAATATGACAATGAATTCTCAAGTCATCAAAACGAAAGCGGTGGAAGTTGCATGGCAATATATCTTGGAATGGCTATGGAAATGCCATAATAGGTAGGTATGGTGGCTGTTTTGAGGAAGATTAATAAGGCTTATGTGTGATAGAGCATATCATATTACGGGGTTTGGATACACCGGCAAAGTTTGCACCGACTCTCGAGGTGAGAAAGGGCAATGCTCGGTACCAAAGAGGCTAGCAAATTGCGGAAAGGTAAGAGTGTGTATAATCCATGGACTCACATTAGTCATAAAGAACTCGTATACTTATTGCAAAAGTTTATTAGCCCTCGAAGCAAAGTACTACTACGCATGCCCCTAGGGGGATATAACCGCCACTCATAAGGAAGAAAATCAATAATAAACCATGCTCCGATTTCATAGCATAACGAGAGACTATACGTGCAGGCTTCGGGAATCACAAACCTTAACACCAATATTCTTACTGACCACAATTGTTTACTAGTACCTCCCACATATTATCACCTCTATATCGCAAAAATATTGCAAATCAAACATATCATATTCAGTGATCCACAAGTTTTATATAGGATTTTATGACTAACCATGCAGATGACCAATTCCTATTGACTCTCTAAATAGATATAAGTGAAGCAAGAGAGCATAATTCTTTCTATAAAATACCATGCTCTAATAAATATAAGTGAAGCAAAAGAGCATTCTACAAACAACGTCTTTCTATGTGTAGAGAAACAGGCAATCCAAACTTCAAATGATATAAGTGAAACACATGAAGCATTCTATAAACCCATACTCAAAAGATACAAGTGAAGTGCAAAGAGCATTCTATAAATCTACCATGGACTATCTCATACCAGCATGGTGCATAAAATAAAAGTGAAAACCAAACACAAAAGACGCTCCAAGATTTATGCATATCACATGAACGAAATGAAACCCGAAGCATACCGATACTTGTTGAAGAAAGATGGGATGCCTTCCGGGGCATCCCCAAGCTTAGGCGCTTGAGTCTCCTTGAATATTTACTTGGGGTGCCTTGGGCATACCCAAGCTTGAACTCTTGCCTCAGCTCCTTCTCCTCATATCAGACCTCCTCGATCTTTGAACACTTCATCCACACAAAACTTAACAGAAAGCTCGGTGAGATCCGTTAGTATAATAATGAAAATCACTACCTTAAGTAGCGTTGCAAACCCATTCATATTATGTTCACGTTATAGCTATTGTATTATAACTTCTCCATGGCTTATACCATTGATACAATCGATAGTTTCATCAAAACAAGCAAAACAATGCATCAAAAACAGAATCTTCTCTGAATAGTTATAAGTGAAGCAAGAGAGTATAATTCTTTCTATAGAAGACCATGCTATAATAAATATAAGTGAAGCAAAAGATAATTCTACAAACAATGGTTTTATATGGGTAGAGAAACAGGCAATCCAAACTTCAAATGATATAAGTGAAGCACATGAAGCATTCTATAAAGCCATACTCAAAAGATATAAGTGAAGTGCAAAGAGAATTCTATAAATCAACCATGTACTATCTCATACCAGCATGGTGCATAAAATAAAAGTGTAAACTAAACACAAAAGACGCTCCAAGATTTATACATATCACGGGAACGAAACGAAACCGAAGCATAACGATACTTTTTGAAGAAAGATGGGATGCCTTCCGGGGCATCCCCAAGCTTAGACGCCTGAGTCTACTTGAATATTTACTTGGGGTGCCTTGGAAATCCCCAAGCTTGAAATCTTGCCTCTCCTCCTTTTCCTCATATCGAAACCTCCTCGATCTTTGAACACTTCATCCACACAAAACTTAACAGAAAGCTCGGTAAGACCGTTAGTATAATAATGCAAATCACTACTTTAAGTACTATTGCAAACCCATTCATATTTTGTTTTCACATTATAGCTATTGTATTATAACTTCTCCCTGGCTTACTCCACCGATACAATCGACAGTTTCATCAAAACAGGCAAAACGATGCATCAAAAACATAATCTGTCAAAGGACAGGCTGTAGTAATTTGAACATTGACCATACTTCTGTAACTCCAATAATTATGAAAATTTAGGGAAAAATTGCATATCAGTATTGTGTAAAAATTTCAGAAACTTTTGACATTCCAGTAAAAATATAAATTCACGCATTATAGCCAAAGATTCTGTCTTTGCACTGCACATACCAACAAGCAATCTAATCCTCCTAAAGGAAAACCTTGGCACATTATTTTTATAATACAATGGATTTGTACAAGGGGATAATTATTTTTGTTTAAAAGTTTTTGTAATTCAAGATTCAATAAGTTTCCATGGGCATGAACAAGTTCAAGGATATCCACCACTCCCACGATGTTTGTCCTTCTCACTTTCACTTTTCCTTTTGTAAAGTTTTAAGTTCCCCTCTATATTTTCTGTTTTTAAAACTTTATAAAAGTAGACAATAGAAGTAAATGAATCTCTAGAACATCTGCGTTGTCTCCCTGGCAGCGCTTTCTTTAAAGCCATTAAGCTAGGCATAAAGTGCTCAAGTAATCGATCCACCTGGATCCCAAGGTATATCAAAGCCAATTTTAATTAGCAATGATTTATAATTTAGTAGTGAGCAAAAAGCAACATATATCATACAATGACAAAGTCTAACTCTCTTCATATGCATTTGCATGTCATAAAAGAACAATGCATGTACATCAAGTAAAGGCCAATACATAGCATAAGCAGTTTCTTGCAATTTTATCGTGTTGGAAACATAAAAGGTGGAGATTTCTCTCTAATAATAATTGCAAGTAGGAGTAGCAAGCACATGCATATTAAATTCTTCTAATTCGTCATGTGATATAGTAAAAACGCAACCCAACAATATAATCCTTAATAAGAGCAAACTTCTCCGATATAGTGTAGTTGGGGGAATTTAAAAAGATAATAGGACTATCATGTGTGGGTGAAAGAGCAACAATTTCATTCTTAACATAAGGAACTATAGCAAGTTCATCTCCATAAGCATAATTCATATTGGCATCTTGGCCACAAGCATAGCAAGCATCAAGTTCATCAAAAAGGGATATTTCAAAAGAATCAATGGGATCATAGCAATTGTCATAGCATTAATCCTACGGTAAGCATGAAGGGAAATTAAACAATGTATGAGTTGAAGAGTTACTCTCATTAGAAGGTGGGCATGGGTAGCTAATCTGCTCTTCCTCCTTTTGTTCTTCGCTCTCCACGTCATCTTTTTCATCCAATGAGCTCACAATTTCATCACTTTTTCCTCCATAGTTTCCTGCAAAATATTAATCTCTTCCTGGACCGCAGATGAGTCCTCAATATATGGTTTAACATAAGCATTGGAAGCATAGTTTACATAGAAATATTTAAGTATGAAAAAATTCTCAGAATTGTAAAGAGTAGCATCATACTTTTCAATCAAAGAAGCAATTTCATAAGAACCATTAAAAGCAACAAATTCTTCAATTTGTTGAACATCATAGTAATTATAAACA
The DNA here is from genome assembly GCF_002162155.2 of Triticum dicoccoides. Classification (NCBI taxonomy): domain Eukaryota; kingdom Viridiplantae; phylum Streptophyta; class Magnoliopsida; order Poales; family Poaceae; genus Triticum; species Triticum dicoccoides. Next base: position 623,242,875 of record NC_041387.1, read on the forward strand.
CCCTTGGCATAAGAAGATAAGATTCCATTATCACTAAACTCACATTGATAGGGAAGGTGGTTATCAGGGTCTTCAGAACAACAAGTGAAATCATATAATTCACATCAGTTCCAAGCATAACATTGCATAGTATTAATTTGATGCCATAAAACTTTCCCTTTTCGAGATAAGCGGTGTTGCACAAAATAAGTATGCTCATTTAATGATTTCCCTCAACTAAGCTAGTTGGATTTTCAGCACAAGCACATAAGGATCGAAGATGATTCAAGTAGAAAGCTTTAGCAGTATGATAGATTTTGGGTGGTTCTTCAACTATTGTTTTAGCAGGTACAACTGATTATTTTGGTATTTTGTGTTTCCTACCCATAACTAAAGATATAAAACAAGAGTGTCGTGGTTTTGTCACCGCAGATGCCCTAGTGAAAGCACCTAGGTGTGGAGCCATCACAACATAGGTTAGCGCAAAGGGGTTGGATGAGACGAAGGACACGAGTTTACCCAGGTTCGGCCCCTCACCAATGAGGTAAAAGCCTACTTCCTGCTTTGTGTTGTATTGCTTGAGTATCGATTACAAGGGAGAGGAATCGCTAGATCTAGCTACCGATTGATTGTTGTCGGTGTCAAAACCGGCGGATCTCGGGTAGGGGGTCCTGATCTGTGCGTCTTAGGCTGGTGGTAATAGGAAGCAAGGGACACAATGTTTACCCAGGTTCGGGCCCTCTCGATGGAGGTAAAACCCTACTTCCTACTTGATTAATATTGAAGATATGAGTAGTACAAGAGTAGATCTACCACGAGATCGTAGAGGCTAAACCCTAAGAGCTAGCCTATGATGATATGATTGTAATTGTGATTGGTCCTCTAAGGACCATCCTCTTCGGTTTATATAGACACCGGACAGGGCTAGGGTTTACATGGAGTCAGTTACAAGGAAGGAAATATAATATCCGGATCGCCAAGCTTGTCTTCCACGCAAAGGAGAGTACCATCCGGACACGGGCCGAAGTCTTGAGTCTTGTATCTTCACGCTTCAATAGTCCAGATGATGTATGTAGTCCGGCTGTCCAGATACCCCCTAATCCAGGACTCCCTCAGTAGGCCCTGAACCAGGCTTCAATGACGATGAGTCCGGCGCGCAGTCTTGTCTTCGGCATTGCAAGGCGGGTTCCCCTTTCTGAATACTCCAAGGTTATTATCGAACACATAGACCGTGTCCGGATCTGCAAAATGATCTTCACATACCACCGTAGAGAGAATGATACTTCAGCTGACAACTTTTTAGACGACGTGATATGTCCTTACGGTCGGGTCATTATTCGAACCGTTTTCCCACAACCAGCCACAATGTGTATTGCAAGGCAGTTTCCTTGACACGTCTTGTCAAAGCAGAGACCGTGTCCCCTTATCACGGGATTCTCATCAATACGGGTATGGGTAATCCAACCGTGCCATCAATCATGGTTCTTGGGGAGTAGGCGATTCCCAACAGGCAAGTGGGGAGGCGCACCGCTTCCGTCGCCTCTATTAAGGGATAAGAGTTCCCCATTTTTACCCATGCCTTTTTCCTCCCTTGCCCACTCTTGCACCCTCGAGCTCCAGCGACCTAGTCCAAGTCTTGTCCGCACAGTTAAACATGTCCAGAGCAGGAGGTAAGTGGGTGGCTTCCACCGTGAAGGAGAAGAATGTCGCGAATCTTCAGGCGGCCGGATACTTGGCCGCAGACATAGCGCACCAGCTACCAGACGATGGGCAGGTCATTCCAACTCCAGGACCCCACGAGAGGGTCGTGTTTCTCGCCCACTTCGTCCGTGGATTGGGGTTTCCACTTCACCCCTTCGTCCGCGGGCTCATGTTCTACTACGGGCTAGATTTCCATGATCTAGCCCCGAACTTCATCCTCAATATCTCGGCGTTCATTGTCGTATGCGAGGCCTTCCTCCGCATCAAGCCTCATTTTGGCTTATGGCTGCAAATCTTCTGCGTGAAGCCAAAGATCGTGAGCGGCCAGCAAGCGGAGTGCGGAGGAGCCATGGTGGGAAAGATGCCTAACATCACCTGGCCTGACGGCTCCTTTGCGGAAACCGTAAAGGGGTGGCAGTCGGGGTGGTTCTACATCACCGAGCCGCGCGACGCCAGCTGGGCGGCGGCCCTCGAGTTCCGATCCGGAACCCCCATGTGGCTCACCTCCTGGGAACAGAAGGGCCTATCATGGGGCGAATCTACAGAGCTGACCGGACTCCAAAATTGCATCAAGGGCATGAAGGACAAGAACACCAAGCTTGTCAACGTGATCCAGGTCATGCTCGTTCACCGGATTCTGCCGTGCCAAAGGCGGGCATTCAATCTGTGGGAGTTCGTCCCGGCCGAACACCAGACGCTTCAGAGGCTCTATGGCATGAAGCACAAAAACGAGTGGAAGGCGTTGTTCAAGGCCTCCGAAGTACCTCCTCCCATATCCGAGGATCGTGGGCTCCACGCCGCGCGGCCTCCTAGTCAGGTGAGTTCTCAGGCTGCCACCGGATTCGGTTCTTCCCAATATATTCCTGGGGGAGCCTTAAGTAATTGTTCATATTTGTTCAGGATTATGTGGAGACAGCGGAGCAGATTGACTGTCCGACTCTGCTGCCAGAAAGCCCAGCTAATGCTCTCTTGATGGAGATGCTGGTCCCGGCCCCCTACAAGGGGCCGGAGAAGAAGGCCGATAAGAAGGCCCCGGGGATCCGAAAGGGTCTCTGATGTAAGGTTGCACCAGAAGCCTCGTCCGAAGACGACGAGGCACACTCCTCCCCCGAAGGGGAAGAAGAAGAAGAGGAGACCGCCCCATCCGGAAAGGATGAGGGGCCTGAGAGGGCGGACCAGGGGGCCAGGAGAGTCCCCCGTTGCAAGGCCGGCATACCCTCGTCGTCCGATGACGACGAGGCAGATTCCTCCCGCGGAGGCGGGGGGAAACAAGAAGAAACTCCACCTCCCTGTATTGGGGGGTAGAAAAAGAGGAAGGCCGCCCTCGAGGGGGAGGCTGGGACATCCAAGAAGGGAAAGGCGTCCCTTCTGGACTACTCCGCCACCGCCGCCGATAGCGAGGAGCGGTGGCTGCCCAGGAAGAAGCCCCTAGTGCGATCATAAGTATCCGCACTCCATCGTAATTTTGCTTCATAGTTTTGTTATAACGCCGAACTTGTATGCAGTCCGGCCAGGGTCCATCCCGAGGTGTCGTCTTCGGACGGGTCCTTGAGCGATTCGGCAATGAACTCACTTCCGACGGCCACTACTCCTCAGCCTGTGGATGACACAGAGGTGTGTTGTCCCAAAGGCTCCCAGAGCGGGGGGAGGTGGATCTGGAGGCGCCCCAAGGCGGCATTCCAAACGTCGGACACGCGGGGTTCAAGATCCCCGTGGATCGTGTTGAGGAGAGCCACCATAGGCCGGGCTCTCAACCGAACACTGTTTCGGAGCCTTCAATGGTTCCAGACTCAGGCGGGCAGCCCCTTGCTAGGGAGGGAGAGCCGTCTGTGTCGAGGACTTCCGTTGCGCTCGAGGCGCCGGATTGTCTGCTGGAAGCGCTTCGTGGCGCTTACATAGATGAAGAGCACTGTACTCTTATGAGTGCGGTGATTCAGAAGGTTTCGTCCGCCAAGAGCGGACTAACCGAAGCCTGCACCAGCCTCCTGACAGGCTTTGAGGTAATTAATAAAAATGTGTGAAATTACCACCCGATGGGTAGTAGCCCCTGATACTCTGTTTGGTGTTCGGAAGCAAAAACCAAATGGAGGGTCAATTATAATCCGCAGGAGTCTAACAAGAAGTTTTGAATGTGAATAAGCAGGCTTTGCTGCTTGCCGTTGCAGTCCGTACGGCCGAGATCGCCGGACTAAAATAGGACCTGGAGCAGGCGCATGGAGAGCTCGACCTCACGAGGAGGCAGCTCGAAAAGAACAAAGGTGAGTGATTCCCCGCTCTCATATAATGAAGGATAGATAAAATTGGTTATTCTAACGATGAAGCATCGTCATTTTGTAACAGAGGCCACCACCGAAGTGGCGTCTCTCAAGAAAGCGTTGTCCGAGGCCGAACACAAGGTGGCCTTGGAACGCAAGGAGCGCAAAAAGCAAGATGCTAGAGTGGGAGAGGTACAACAAGAGCTCTAGGATCTCGGCAAGAAGTTCGAGGCCGTGGAGCATGAACTTAAGGCGAAAGAGGATGAGCTTACAAAGGCCCTTTCAAGTATAAAAGACGCCAAGGCCAAAGCCGAGAAGGCACAACATGAAATTCAAGAGGCCAAAAAGATAATGGCGGGTAAGAAATTCTTTATGCAAAGCAAACATGTGGAGGAGGCGTTTCTTTTACTTACCCGAGTCCGGAGCTCTCCAGGGGCATTCGCAGATCTGCCACGCAGCATATCAGATGCCGCGGAGTTCTACCGTGCGCAGGAGGGGAGCTCAACGGAGAAGCTATTCTGGTCCCAATATGCTGGGGCCGAACATCCAACACCTCTGAGTGACCAACTGAAGCAGTTAGTCGAACTCCACAGGGCGTCCGAAGTGGCTATGAAGGATTTCATAGTTCGGATGTGGCCTGGTGAGCCCCTGCCCACCAGCTACTTCGCCCTGATCAAACAGATGGTGAATGCCTGTCTGCGACTAGAAGTCATCAAGCGATCCGTTTGCATTGAGGGTGCCCGCCGGGCCTTTGCCCATGCGAAGGTGCATTGGGGCAAGCTGGATGCGGAGAAGCTGGTGAAGGACGGGCCGCCGGAGGGCAAGGCGCATCGCTATGCGGAGAAGTATTATGATGGCATTATGAAGGGCGCTCGCCTCATGGCCGATGAATGTACCAAGGACATAATTTTAGAATGAATTCACTTCTGTCATGTTTGTAATTTAAAGACAAAGTTACTTGCGCTATGTAGCGCTTTTGTTATTTAAAATATTACCTTCTGTGCGGCTGTTTATAAAATTCTGAAAGTAGGCCAGTCGTCAGCTTCCGCCCCCATGTAACTAGTACTGGGGTGTTCGTGGAAAACCCGGACACTCTTTATCCAAATGTTTGGTCCCTTAAGGAGGTGTCTAGCACAGTGATACGTCTACAACGTATCTATAATTTTTTATTGCTCCATGCTACTTTATCTACTGTTTTAGGCAATATTGGGCTTTATTATCCACTTTTATATTATTTTTGGGACAAACTTATTAACCGGAGGCCCAGCCCAGATTTGTTGTTTTATGCCTATTTCAGTGTTTCAAGGAAAAGGAATATCAAACGGAGTCAAAACGGAACGAAATCAACTGGAGAAGTTATTTTCGGAAGGAAAGCCACCCGATGGACTTGGAGTGCACGTCAGGAGATACGGGAGGGCTCACGAGGGTGGGGGA
>NC_041387.1:623248658-623452009 GCF_002162155.2 Triticum dicoccoides
GCCCCCTGCCTCGTGGGACCCCGTTAGCTCCACCGACGTACTTCCTGCACCCATATATACCTACGTACACAAAAACTTCCAGAACAGAACCTAGATCAGGAGTTCCGCCACCGCAAGCCTCTGTAGCCACCAAAAACCAATCGGGACCCTGTTCCGGCACCCTGCCGAAGGGGGATCCCATCACCGGAGGCCATCTGCATCATCCCGGCGCTATCCATGACGATGAGGGAGTAGTTCACCCTCGGGGCTGAGGGTATATACCAGTAGCTATGTGTTTGATCTCTCTCTCTCGTGTTCTCTCTCGTGTTCCCTCTATGGCACGATCTTGATGTATCCCGAGCTTTGCTATTGTAGTTGGATCTTATGATGTTTCTCCCCCTCTACTCTCTTGTGATGAATTGAGTTTCCCCTTTGAAGTTATTTTATCAGATTGAGTCTTTTATGAGAACACTTGATGTATGTCTTGTGATCCACTTGATGTATGTTTTGGTGATCAACTTGCGGGTTTCGTGACATTGGGAACCTATGCATAGGGGTTGGCACACGTTCTTGACTCTCCGGTAGTAGCTTTGGGGCACTCTTTGAAGTACTTTTATGTTGGTTGGATGAATCTCAGATTGTGTGATTCATATCGTATAATCATGCCCACGGATACTTGAGGTGATAATGGAGTATCTAGGTGACATTAGGGTTTTGGTTGATTTTTATCTTAAGGTGTTATTCTAGTATGAACTCTATGATGGATTGAGCGGAAAGAATAGCTTTATGTTATTTTACTACGAACTCTTGAATAGATAGAATAGAAAGGATAACTTTGAGGTGGTTTCGTACCCTACCATAATCTCTACGTTTGTTCTCCACTATTAGTGGCTTTGGAGTGACTCTTTGTTGCATGTTGAGGGCTTGTTATATGATCTATCTATGTTATTATTGTTGAGAGAACTTGCACTAGTGAAAGTATGAACCCTAGGCCTTGTTTCCTATCATTGCAATACCGTTTATGCTCACTTTTACCACTCGCTACCTTGCTGTTTTTATTATTTCAGATTACATAAACCTATATCTACTATCTATTTTGCACTTGTATCTTCATCTCTTCGCCGAACTAGTGCACCAATACAATTTACCATTGTATTGGGTGTGTTGGGGACACAAGAGACTCTTTGTTATTTGGTTGCAGGGTTGCTTGAGAGAGACCATCTTCATCCTACGCCTCCTACGGATTGATAAACCTTAGGTCATCCACTTGAGGGAAATTTTCTACTGTCCTACAAACCTGTGCACTTGCAGTCCCAACAACGTCTACAAGAAGAAGGTTGTGTAGTAGACATCACACAGCGAACAAGGCAATCGGACTATGCGGATTTATAACCTTCACTTAGCCATAGAAGTCTACCATTTTAAATTTCGGCGAAGCCCCTAGAATCCGGAAGACCGAATTGGGGCGCTATATACGCCTAAATCGGATGATGCCGAATTATCTCCTAAAGCGGAAAAATCTTTAAGGATTTGAAGACCTCTCAAACAGCGACCAAATCTCGCCACATCATGCCGGTCAGTTTTCGGCTTTCTCTACTGAGGTGCTCGTCCGGAAGAACAGGGGCACAATCGCAGTAGTTCTCCCTGCGCTACCTTAGTCGATATAACGGAACGTAAGGCCCCAAAACAAGGGAGCCGGGCTATCCCAACTGTAGACCCAAGACATGATTCGGAGGTAATGCATATAATGCTATAAGTTCGGGGTGTCGCACTATTGAAAGTGTTCAGACTTGTCTTGCCGTATTATGGGGCGCCATAAGAAGCCCCTGGCAAACTGAACGTACCAAGGTGTACGGATGCAATATCAAATAGACATTTGTAAAAAAAATGCTCAAATAAGAATAATAAGCTGACACTATATATGATCTCCCATTGATAAATAATACGTTTAAGCGTATGTTTACAATGAATGCATTAAGCGGAGATAAATAGGATTATTTGACATACCCTATCCAGGGGCAGGCTACGTACAAATAGATAAAGCAGGTATAATGATCGTAAATAGATTCCACCTGGGTATTTCCTTCTATGCGCAAAGCCTGTTGCCTCCTTGGTTTTCTCTCCTATGTAAGTCCGACAATCCGACTCTTCTGGAGAGGCTGCACTAAAGCAATGTCCTGAAAGGTGAAAGGAAAAGTTACGAAGGAATGTGGCGGTGATACCGCACTGTTGACTGAGCTATTGCTGCGCCTCCGCCTGTGCCCATGGTATTTTAAGTGTGTAATTGTGTACGCGTGGCACGAATGCTTCTTTGATGGGATTTGAGCGGAGGCCGGACTGCTAGTCGTGCTCTTGGCGTGCCTGGTGATCCTATTGCGGGGTGCTCCGACCTTGCTTAGCGGTGCTTGAGGTTATCGTTTCCGGATTGGTGGTTTGCCAGAGGAGGCCGCATTGTACTTCTGCCGCAAGGGCTGCAGTATGCTCTTCTGTATGGAGAGAGCGGTCCATATTTCCGTTGACTGTTATGACCCAGTGCGGGCCTGGCATCTTGAGCTTTAGGTATGCATAGTGTGGTACCGCATTGAATCTAGCGAATGTGGTTCGTCCGAGCAGTGCGTGGTAACCACTACGGAAAGGGACGATATCGAAGATTAACTCTTCGCTTTGGAAGTTATCCGGAGATCCGAAGACCACCTCCAATGTTATAGAGCCCATACAACGGGCCTCTACTCCAGGAATTACACCTTTAAAGGTGGTTTTGGTGGGCTTAATCCTTGAAGGATCGATGCCCATTTTGCACACTGTGTCCTGGTAAAGCAGGTTCAAACTGCTGCCGCCGTCCATAAGGACTCGCATGAGGTGGAATCCGTTGATGATTGGGTCTAAGACCAATGCGGCCGAGCCCCCGTGACGGATGCTAGTAGGATGATCCCTATGATCAAAGGTGATCGGACAAGCTGACCATGGGTTGAATTTGGGGACGACTGGCTCCATCGCGTAGACGTCCCGTAGTGCTCGCTTCCGTTCCCGCTTGGGGATGTGAGTGGCGTAGATCATGTTGACCGTTTTCACCTGGGGGTAAATTTCTTCTGTCCCCCCGTGTTCGGACGCCGGGGCTCCTCGTCATCGTCGCTGTGCAGCCCCTTGTCCTTGTTTTCGGCGTTTATTTTGCCGGCCTGTTTAAATACCCAGAAGTCTCTATTGGTGTGGTTGGCTGGCTTGTCCGGGGTGCAATGAATTTGGCACGAGCCCTCCAGTATACGGTCTAGACTGGATGGTCCCTGATTATTTCTTTTGAATGGCTTATTCCGCTGGCCGGATTTGGATCCACTGAATCCGGCATTGACCGCCGTGTCTTCGGTGTTGTCGCCGTTGTTCCGTCGCTTGTGTCTGTTGCGCCGTAGCTTGCCATTATTGTCACGGGCATCTGAAGTGCCAGAATGTGGCGTATTGCTGCTGCGAGCCAACCAGTTGTCCTCGCCCGCGCAAAAGCGGGTCATTAGTGTCGTGAGAGCTGCCATGGACTTGGGTTTCTCCTGGCCGAGGTGTCGGGTGAGCCACTCGTCATGGATATTATGCTTGAAGGCCGCCAGGGCTTCGGCGTCCGGACAGTCAACTATTTGGTTCTTTTTAGTTAGGAACCGAGTCCAGAATTTCCTGGCTGATTCTTCGGGCTGTTGAGTAATGTGGCTCAAGTCATCGGCATCCGGAGGTCGCACATATGTGCCTTGGAAGTTGTCAAGGAATGCGTCTTCCAGGTTTTCCCAACTGCCAAAGGAATTTGCTGGCAGGCTGTTAAGCCAGTGTCGGGTGGGTCCTTTGAGCTTAAGGGGAAGATACTTGATGGCATGTAGATCATCTCCGCGGGCCATGTGGATGTGGAGAAGGAAGTCTTCGATCCATACCGCGGGGTCTATTGTGCCATCGTATGATTCGATGTTTACGGGTTTGAACCCTTCTGGCAGTTCATGATCCATCACTTCATCAGTGAAGCAGAGGGGGTGTGCGGCGCCTCTGTGCCAGGCTATGTCGCGATGCAGTCCATCTGCACCGCGGGGTCTATTGTGCCATCGTATGATTCAATGTTTACGGGTTTGAACCCTTTTGGCAGTTCATGATCCATCACTTCATCAGTGAAGCAGAGGGGGTGTGCGGCGCCTCTGTGCCAGGCTATGTCGCGATGCAGTCCATCTGCATCTGACTAGTTATGTTCGGCCCGGCCGGATTTGCTGTTAGTGTATCCGGTATGACGGTCATCGTCATGTGCTGCGGCGTGCCCCCGTGATCCGTAGATCAATCTTGGTTGTCCTGCGGTGTTATCCAGTCTCTCGCGCAGGTCCTGAGTATTGCTCGGGCCATAGTAAACTGGCGCGGGGGTGCAGGCTGGTATTCGGGCTGATATGTCGTTTTATCCCGACCTCGAGGCGGCCGGTCAGTCGTGTGGCGCTCGAGTCCATATTCCTCGGCTGCCAGGACTTCTGTCCATCTATCTGTGAGCAGGTCTTGATCGGCTTGAAGCTGCTGCTGCTTCTACTTCAGGCTTCTCGTAGTGGCAATAAGTCGGCGCTTGAAGCGCTCCTGCTCCGCGGGGTCCTCGGGCACGCCGAACTCGTCGTCGCCGAGGCTAATATCGTCTTCAGAGGAGGGCATGTAGTTGTCCTCCTCCGGATACCCATCCGTCGCCTGTTCGTCTGGGCTGTCCTTCCCATCTTCCTGGTCGGCCTGCTTGAAGGCGGGCTGATCAGGGTTGTATTCATCGTCGGCACCGTCCAGATTGTTTTTGTCTCCGCTGTCGGTATTGCCTTGGCGGGGCTTGGAGCGGCACTGGTGACGCCCATGTTTTGCTTTCTTCTCGAAGGGGTTATCCTCCATTGCCTCATCGCCATTTGTTTCTTTCGGAGTGTCCACCATATATATATTGTATGAAGAGGTGGCTGTCCACCGACCTGTGAGCAGTGGCTCCTGTACGTCTACTGCATCGTCGTCCATACCATCGATGTCTTCGAAGTCAAAGTCAAGCACGTCGGTTAAATCATTGACCGTGGTAATGAAGTGGGTGGTGGGTGGGCAGCGAATTCCTTCGTCACCTGCTTCCCACTCAAGCCAGACATAGTTCGGCCCAGAGCCTCCTGACAAAGAGAGAGACTTTAATGAGTTCAACATGTCGCCAAAGGGAGAGTGCTAAAAGATGTCCGCAGCGGTAAACTCCAATACCGAAGCCCAACCTGGCTCGGCTGGCTCGGGGGTGCGCGGACCAGAACCGACAACCGGATATGAGTCAGGGGGCCCGGGGTTACAGGCCTCCACTAAGGTGAGACCTATCTTGGGCTCCACCGCCGATGAGTATGCGGCCTGTGGGGCAGGGTCCACCCCTCCGTCCTTAGGCAACGCAACCTGCTTCGGATTTAGATCCGGCGCTGCTGCAGGGGTGATGTCCCGAGCATTGTCCGATAGCAGGTCTAGGTCGTGCTCGTCGTGATTGTCCGGCGCTCCTGGCACAGGCCCGAATCCGTCGAAGATCAAGTCCCCGCGAATATCCTCCGTGTAGTTCAAGTTTCCGAACCTGACCTGGTGGCCAGGGGTGTAGCTGTCGAAATGCTCCAGATGACCAAGCGAATTGGCCCGCAGCGCAAAGCCGCCGAACACAAAGATCTGTCCTAGGAGAAAAGTCTCGCCCGGGACCGTGTTGTTGGTGATTGAAGACGCCATCAAGCCTCAAAGCGACGACATAGAGGAACTCTCAATGAAAGCACCAATGTCGGTGTCAAAACCGGCGGATCTCGGGTAGGGGGTCCCGATTTGTGTGTCTTAGGCTGATGGTAACAGGAAGCAAGGGACACAATGTTTTCCCAGGTTCGGGGCCTCTTGATGGAGGTAAAACTCTACTTCCTGCTTGATTAATATTGAAGATATGGGTAGTACAAGAGTAGATCTACCACGAGATCGTAGAGGCTAAACCCTAAGGGCTAGCCTATGATGATATGATTGTAATTGTGATCGATCCTCTAAGGACCATCTTCTCCGGTTTATATAGACACCGGAGAGGGCTAGGGTTTACATGGAGTCGGTTACACGGAAGGAAATATAATATCCGGATCGCCAAGCTTGTCTTCCATGCAAAGGAGAGTACCATCCGGACACGGGCCGGAGTCTTGAGTCTTGTATCTTCACGCTTCAATAGTCCGGACGATGTATGTAGTCCGGCTGTCCGGATACCCCCTAATCCAGGAATCCCTCAATTGTTACTTGAGTTAACCTGCCACAGGGTCTCGCCTTTATATACATAGGGCCCTGGGATTGCAAGAGCCTAAGTCAGATCACACAACGTGACCAACTCAGTTTCTAAGTCGCCTTGCCTTGCTAGGCAAGTCGCCATCGTGGTGGCTCACACCTCCGGGTTATGATTCCATCGCCTGTTCTTGGGCTTTCAACAGGCCCGTCTTGTAAGCTGCCTTCAGTCTTAATGTCCTATCTTCTTGGACCTTTTCGGGCTTTCTCTTATTGAATCGACAATAGTGTAACCCGACCCCTCCTAGGTGGGTCACACCTCGGGGTTATATCCCCAACATTAGGCCCCTGATTGATTTGAACTTGTTCATGTCAATCTCCTCTCCTTTTGGTTGGCGATTCTTCTTTTAATTCCTCCCAACGTTTAAGTTTAAACAGGTCACTATAACCCGCCATAACATCATGTCAAATAAATCCAGAAAAGCCCATGACATCACAACGGATCTTTTTGCATTGATAAACCATCTGAGAATCGAGGCGCCTCCACTATTGAGATAATCATGATGCCTCCTCGATTTTTGTGCTTGCCATTTTACTATTTCACTTTTCCCTTATAAATAGGGATGGGGGGATTCCCTTTTCACTTTTACCCAATCTCCCTCTCTTCTTCTTCTTCCTCACGCCACCCGTCGCCACCGGAGCTTCGCCGCCATCGCTGAACTGCATCAATCACTCCTTTGAGGCCGCTGCATCACCCTATTTGGACCAGAGAACGGTGGTGCCCCTCCACTCTTCACTCAAGTCTTCAGGTAATGCTACTTCCTTGGTTCAGATCCACATTAGGATGCCCTAGTTCACGGAGTTCATCGTAGTTCATCCATCCATCGCTTACAAAATATAGTTCAATCCAAAAACAAGACTGAGGTAGTGCGGTAGCGGTTTTAGCCTTTATCTCAAATCTTGGATAGATCATTTCTCCCTAAGAATCAATACCCAACTTACTAGTTCTTCCAGGACCATGTTCTAGGTTCATATTTTTGCCCCCTTTCTGAATTGTCGTAGATATGTAATTATAATTGTAATCTACAAAACTTGTTTGTCCAACACTTAGTAGAATTTCCACAGTCTCGTATCTGTAGGTATTTGACTAGCCATTTTTGTTTCGGGCGGCTTAATAATGACCTTATAACTCGCCAGCTTGTCAATGAACCTTGCCGGGTCATATTTTTATAGCTTGATCCGCCATATTTACTATATTTCATCATCATGTCTTATTTTTAATTTATTTTCATACCTCTAGGCTCCTCAATATGACCATATGCAACTGGGAACACTCTCTGGTGACAAAAGAAATCCTCGACGACTTTGTAGGCTAAGTCTTATTAGCGACTCAGCAGGAAATTGGGGCGGGTTAGCAATGAAGAGACGATCCCTACTCCCGCTGAAGATGAGATTGTAGCCTTCACTGACCATATACTCAGGGGTTTCACCCCGCCCGGGTCTAAATTCTTTCGGGACCTCCTCCATTACTTCAACTTACACCCTCAAGATATAGGTCCAAACTCCGTATCCAATATTTGTCACTTGCAAATCTTCTGTGAGGTCTAGTTGCAAACAACACCTACTGTTCCCCTCTTTAAAGAATTCTTTTTATATAAACCGCCAGATGGAATGTCAAAATGGCGCAAGTCAAGAATTAGGTGGAGTCTTTATTCAGAGGCGGAGAGGCAACAACTTTCCTATCACCATCTTGCCAAGCCACCCCAAAGGATGGGTAACCACTTGGTTTTACTGCAAAAGTACTGCTCCAGCAACTGAGAACCCTCTGCCTGGGTTTAGAGCTGAACGTCATCTAGCAAATTTTGACCCGCCAAGTAAAATTATCCCAGAGGAACATGCAGAGGCCTTTGAGGGAGTCCTGGATTAAGGGGTCCTTGGACAGCCGGACTATATACATTGGCCGAACTGTCGGACTATAAAGATACAAGATAGAAGACTTCGTCCCGTGTCCGGGTGGGACTCTCCTTTGCGTGGAAGGCAAGCTTTGTGATTCGGATATGTAGATCTCCTTCTCTGTAACCGACTCTGTGTAACCCTAGCCCCTTCGGTGTCTATATAAACCGGAGGGTTTAGTCCGTAGGACAAGAACAATGATAATCATAGGCTAGCTTCTAGGGTTAGCCTCTACGATCACATGGTAGATCAACTCTTGTAATACTCATATCATCAAGATCAATCAAGTAGGAAGTAGGGTATTACCTCCATCGAGAGGGCCTGAACCTGGGTAAACATCGTGTCCCCCGCCTCCTGTTACCATTAGCCTTAGACGCACAGTTCGGGACCCCCTACCCGAGATCCGCCGGTTTTGACACCGACAATGGTGCTTTCATTGAGAGCTCCACTATGTCGTCACCATAAGGCTTGATGGCTCCTTCAATCATCTACAACGATGCGATCCAGTGTGAGGTTTTCCTCCCCAGACAGATCTTCGTATTCGACGGCTTCGCACTGCGGGCCAACTCGCTTGGCCATCTGGAGCAGGTCGATAGCTATGCCCCTGGCCATCAGGTCGGGTTTGGAAGCCTGAACTACACTGCCGACATCCGCGGAGACTTGATCTTCGACGGATTCGAGCTCAGGACAGGTGCGCCCTACAGCCGCGATGCGCATGACTTAGATCTTCCATCAGACGACGATCAGGAGATCACACATGTGGCTGCCCCGGCTCCAAATCCGGAGCAGATCGTGCCATCCGAGGACGGGTGGATGGACCCCGCCATGGAGGCTGCACACTCAGCAGCGATAGAGCCGAACACCGATCTCACTTCCAAGGAGATCTGTGTCATCGGACCCTCGGACTCGTCTCCGGCCATGGGTTCCAAACCGTGTACATCCGCGCCCATCGTACTTAACTGGGCGCCGATCATGGAGTTTAGCTCCGCGGATATCTTTTAGCATTCGCCCTTGGGCGACATACTAAATTCATTAAAGTCCCTCTCCCCGTCAGAGGACTCCCCGCCGAACTATGTCCGGCTTGAGTGGGAAGCGGACGACGAAGGAATTCGTTGCCCACCCACCACCCACTTAATAGCCACTGTCAACGACTTAACTGACATGCTTGATTTCGGCTCTGAAGATATCGATGGTATGGACGACGATGCCGGAGAAGAATAGGAACCACCGCCCATAGGGCGCTGGACGGCAACCTCATCATATGACATATATATGGTGGACACGCCCAAAGAAAACAATGGCAAGGATCAAAAGGATGCAACGGAGGATAATCCTCTTGAGAAGCAGCCAAAGCGCCGACGTCAGCGATATCGGCACCAGAGACAATGGCACTCCGGATGATGCCGAAGACGAAAACAATCCCATTGAGCCAAGCCTCGAGCAGGCCGGACGGGAGAACAGGCAAGCTAGCCCCGATGAACAGGCAATCGATGAAGATTCGGAGGATGCCAACTACATGCCCCTCTCCGAAGATGAGGTGAGCCTCGGCGATGAAGAATTTATCGTGCCTGAGGATCCCGTCGAGAAGGAGCGCTTCAAGCGCCGGCTTATAGCCACTGCGAAGAGCCTGAAGAAAAAATAGCAGCAGCTTCAAGCTGATCAAGATCTGCTCACTAACAGATGGACTGAAGTCCTGGCAGCTGAGAAATACAGACTCGAACGCCCAAACAAAAGCTACCGGAGGCGTAGGTTGTTACCTCAATTCGAGGACGAGTCACTAGCACAGGATGCGGCTGACCGGCCACCCCGTGGCTGAGACAAAGTGACGTATCAGCCCGAACACTAGCCCGCATCACATCACCGAACAACTAAAAACACCAAGACCCGGGGCTACACGCATGACCTGCGAGACAAACTGGAAGACAAAACAGGACAGCCAAGACCGATCTACGGATCACGGGGACGCGCCTCAACACGCGATGATGACCGTCACGCCAGATACACTACATACAAATCCACCAGGGCCGAATATAGCAGACCAGCTACATCTGAACTGCGTTGCGAAGTGGTTCGGCACAGAGGCGCCGCACACCCCCTATGCTTCACGGATGAAGTAATGGAACATGAATTCCCAGAAGGGTTTAAACCCTTGAACATAGAACCATATGATGGAACAACCGATCCCGCGGTCTGGATTGAAGATTTCCTTCTCCATATTCACATGGCCCGCGGTGATGATCTCCAGGCCATCAAGTACCTCCCACTAAAACTCAAGGGACCAGCTCGATACTGGTTAAATAGTCTGCCAGAAACCTCGATTGGCAGTTGGGAGAACCTGGAAGATGCATTTCTCGACAACTTTCAGTGCACTTATGTACGACCACCGGACGCTGATGACCTAAGTCATATAACCCAACAGCCCGGAGAGTCAGCCAGGAAATTCTGGACTAGGTTCTTAACTAAAGAGAATCAAATTGTCGAGTGTCCAGACACCAAAGCCCTAGCGGCCTTTAAGCATAACATCCGTGATGAGTGGCTTGCCCGACACCTCGGCCAAGATAAGCCGAAGTCCATGGCAGCCCTCACGACACTCATGACCCGCTTTTGTGCGGGCGAGGATAGTTGGTTAGCCCATAGCAGCAGCACATCAGGAAAGCCTAGCGCTTCAGACACCAAAGACAGCAACGACAAACCCCGACGCAACAGATTCAAGCGTCGAAATAATGGCGACAATGCCGAAGACACGGTCGTCAATGCCGGATTCAGTGGCTCCAAGTACGGTCAGCGGAAGAAGCCATTTAAAAGAAACAATCTGGGTTCGTCCAGTTTGGACCGCATCCTCGATCGCCCATGTCAAATCCATGGCACCCCTAATAAACCAGCCAACCACACCAACAGAGAGTGTTGGGTGTTCAAACAGGCCGGCAAGTTAATGTCAGGACCCCGACTCAATGCCACATCGATCTAGCATGTAACACCTCATATCACTCTGCGGCCTCACGCACGGTATTCCCACGGGTGTCGCCTTACCTTTGCCCGGGACCGTTTGCGCCTTTTGGCACACGTATATGATAGTGTCGCTAGCATCCATATGATAAGGAGCCCGGGCTGACATGGCTAGTTGTAAACCCAAAGTGGCACAAACCTACAGGGACAGGCATCCATGACCCAGCATCGAACGTGTCGGTCATCAGCGAGTGAATCCAGGCTGTAGCACTGGGCTAGCAGGACTCCGGTGAACCGGGCTGTAGCGGGCTAACAGGACTCCGTATTCATCGCGCGACATTTCCCCGAAGGGACAGACACAGGAACGAAGAAGGACACATGCCGGCCAGCCTAAGTGTTCCGGAGCAGTAGCAAGCTACCCTGGCTCGGTGGAAACACTAGGAGACATTTCCCGGTAAGAGGGGATACTAAGGATAAACAACTAGATAGTCAGATCCCACACATACCAAGCATTTCAATAACGTACACACAATATGCTCGATATGTGCAAATACAACATGGCATCACAACATGACTCTACGACTCAAGTATTTATTCATTAGGCTCTGAGGAGCGAGATATTACAAACATGGGTCTCATGACCCAACATTCATAGCATACAAATCAAAGCACATGCGGAAGCTTAACATGTCTGAGTACAGACATCTACAAATGAAAAAGGCTGAGAAGCCTGACTATCTACCAGATCCTGCCGAGGGCACAAGATCGTAGCTGAGGTATCAAGCTAAACGTCGAAGTCCACGCGGAACTACTAGTGAGACCGAAGTCTCTCTGCAAAAACATAAAATAGGCAAACGTGAGTACAAATGTACCCAGCAAGACTTACATCAGAACTAACTACATATGCATCATTATCAACAAAGGGATGGTGGGGGTTTAACCGCAGCAAGCCAGCTTTGACTCGGTGGCTATCCTGAACTACGACTGCAAGTAACTCTTTTGAGGTGGCGCACACGAGTCCACATATTCACCATATCAATACACCATTATGGATCCGCTCCCGTCTCCCTACGAGAACACCATCCATAGCACTCACGCTTATCTTGCGTATTTTAGGGTATCCACTTTCACTTGTCTATGAACTGATATAAGCAACCCAGAAGTCCTTTACCGCGGACACGGCTATTCGAATAGATGATGTTAACCCTGCAGGGGTGTACTTCTTCATACAAGTTTCCACCACTTAGCGTCTGCACACGACATGTGCTCGGCAGACTTCAAGCGAAAGCCGACATGGGTGTAGACCACGACCTACCTAAACACTCAAGTCTCTAGTCCAGGTTTATCGCCTATTCGGGTTCCATCCATGAGGAGATCCGGCCGGGGTTTCACTCACAGCCCCAAACGATGTGAACAGGGTTCCCGAGACACCAAACGGGCGCCCAGTACACCGTGCCACAGTGTATCTACCGCATCACAGCCCACCCCTCGGGTCAGCGCTGCCCACGGCCTCCAACACATATCCTACAAACACCAGAAACTAGTTGCAACTCCTGGACAGAGGACAAGGGTGAATAAGAAGTCGAGCGGGGTCATATTTCAGGGCCCAATGCATGGTAGTAGCTGAATCATGGATGACAAACACAGAACTCAGTTCCTGTGGACGGCTTCAATGAGACAACCCACCAAGTACTCCTACATGGCCTCTCACCGATACCTTTTACCAAATCGTGTTCACACACTTAGCTCACACACAGTAGGACATGTTCACACACCTCTGATTCATTCCCGATGAATCAGACCTGACTCAACTCTAAGCAGTAGCAGGCATGACAAACAAACATGAATGAGTAGGCACAACAGGGCTCAAACAACTCCTACTCATACTAGTGGGTTTCATCTATTTACTGTGGCAATGACAGGTCATGCAGAGGATAAAGGGGTTCAGCTACCGCAGCAAGTAACAAATGACTCGTTGTTGTCCTAATGCAGTAAAAGAGAGCAGGGCGAGAGAGTAGGATTGTATCAAAATGAACAAGGGGGTTTTGCTTGCCTGGCACTTCTGAAGATAACATTGATTCTTCATCAGTGTCAACGATCACATCATCGGTACAGCGTCTACCGAGGGGGAACAACACCAGCAAACACAGAAGGAACACGATCAATGCAATGCATAGTATGATGCATGCTATGACATGGCAATATGCTGTGGTTTGAGCTAATGCAACTAGCATCAGGTTAAATGAAGTTGGTTTGAATACAAGATTCAAATTCAAACTCCATATGTGATTAATCAAATGCCATTTATATGATTTGTGCTAAACAGCAGCTATAAGTTGTTCTAACATGCATAAAAATAGTACAGATGGAAAGACTGGATTTTTCTGATCATTTTTCATATATAATTTATTTCATTCGGAGTTACGGTTGATTTACTATGAATTTTTGAAGTTTGCAACATTTCTGAAATTTCCTATAAAAGAATAAATCCAGAAATTACATTATTGCATCAGCATTACGTCATGCTGACCTCAGCAGGTCAACAGGCGCCGTCCAGGTCAAACCTGACGTGTGGGGGCCACACGTCAGTGACACAGGGCTGTTTAGCTCACTGACAGGTGGGACCAGTCAACGGCCACGTCAGCAAAGTCAATGCTGACGCGTGGGTCCAGTCGGGTTGGATTAGTTCTAACTAATTTCGTTAGCTGGTTAATTAAACGTGTGGGGCCCATGTGTAAGTGGGTCAGGGGGTAAGTGGGTCAGGCGCAAACTAGGTAGCCACGTCGACGGTCGCCGGAGCCTCGCCGGCGGTGACCCCGAACCGTGGCGGAGTTCACTCGGAACTCGCCAGAGGCGACAGATCGACGCACCAGGGGCACCAGAAGGTAGCCCGGGCCCGTGCGCATCTAAGGAGACCAGCGGGAGGTGCAGGGGTGGCCGGAGTTCGCCGGAAGCGAGTCCGTGGCGGTGGCCGGAGCTACGGGTTCGAGCGGCGCGAGGCCACAGAGGACGGAAGGGCTGGCTAAGGGGCTCACCGAGCTCCTGAAGATGCTAGGGGCAGGGTGCCATGCTCGGTTTCGAGCCTTACTGGCCGCAGTGACGGCGGCGACATCGCCGGCGGCGTGGAGTTCTCGGCCAAGACGGGGCTATGGCCTAGAGGTTGAAAGAGACCAGGGAAGAAGGGGAAGACGACTCGGGGGCTCACCATGAGTCCGTTTGGAGGGTCAGTGGGCTCGAGGGTGGCCGGAGTGCAGCGAATCGCCGGCGAGGGGCTCGGGTGCCCGAGGTTGGAGATGACCGCGATGACGATGAAGCAGGGCCTCCTGGCGTCTTGTAGCTCGATTGGGAGGACGAGGAGGTTCCGGCGGTTCTTCTGGACTCGGCGGAAGGGTGAGGGGTGCCCGGTGGCCGAGGTGAATGGGGTCGGCGGCGACGAGCTTTGGTCGGTGATGGTCGAGGGAGAGGGACAAACGAGGGAGAGACACGGGAGAGAGGGGGAGAGGCAGAGGGGGCTACGGGGCGTCTCCAAACGCGTCGGGGGCGCCTCGGTGGCAAGCAGGAGGTGGCCAGGGGCGGCGCGCGGGCGATAGGCAGCAGCCTGCCTGCTCTGGCAAGAGGAGGAAGACGACAGGGAACCTCCTGGTGGGCTGGGCTGGCTTTGCCCAGCTGGGCTGCTACAGTGGTGGGCTGGCTGGGCTGCCAGGTAAGTCCTTCTCTCTCTTTTCTTTAATTATGTTTTCTATTTTTTTGTAGTTTGTTTTTGATCCAGTTTTAAAAAACCAAATCAATTTTATAAATCTTGAAAATATTCATGAGCACTTTCTGAAATATTTCAGTGTCCCACAAATAATTCCAACATTATTTGAGCATTTAAATTAGTTATAGTGTTTAAATGCCCAAAGTCAAATACAATATGATTTAATTCA
Source organism: Triticum dicoccoides (assembly GCF_002162155.2). Lineage (NCBI taxonomy): Eukaryota > Viridiplantae > Streptophyta > Magnoliopsida > Poales > Poaceae > Triticum > Triticum dicoccoides. Next base: position 623,263,691 of record NC_041387.1, read on the forward strand.
AAAATCCAAAAATGATCTAAGAATATATTCATCAATTTTGGCAGGGCTTTCCACCTTCACCAAAAATCATGAACTTTTCTTAGGGACCTTTTGGGTTTATTGAAAAAGGTTTTAATCCACCCTAGTTGAGTTGATTTAATGCTAGGGTTTAAGCATCCCCATTTCAAGTTTCCAATAAATTTAGACATGATGCATGGATGATTATGCAACTACTTGCAAAGAAACTCTAGGGCTGTGACAACTCACCCCCACTAAACAAGAATCTCGCCCCGAGATTCAAGGCGTGAGGTAAGAAGACAAAGGGGACACAAACTAATAGCATGAGCTCCAAGATCCAACTGTCTTCTCGAGGTGTTGATATGTTGACTCAAAACGATCTTGACGTCTTTGCTTGCAAGGTCTTCATCCAACACGATGCCGACAGAAGGAGACTCTACAGAAGACGATCTCCTTGAAGATCGAGTATTCAAGATCAACTCACGGAGTGAGAGGTAAGAACATCTCTCGAGCTGAGATACGAAGCATTCATCCGAAGGGATGGAGTGGAACGGATGGCGAAGGTCCACTAGGTAGACAACAATTCCACATTTAAGAGGGTGGTGATCGGTTGTCAACGTAGCGAGCAGTTGAGTTGCCATGATACCATAACGATGCACTTTAGGGAAGGTGACTTGTAGAAATATCCCCTTAAGTGGCAAAAAGAATTACCTTTGATTCAAAGATCATTGAAACTCTTTATACCAGTCTAAGGCAATTCTCGAGCGATCGTTTGGAGGGGTTGGGTAGAATGGTATACTCGGACCAGAATGGATGATGTGGATTACCTTGTTGAAAACAACACAAGGGATGATTTTAGTAACTGGGGAGAAGCTCAACAGTAGAGAGTGAGTCCACTGTTGAAAAGGTTATAGCATAACCGAGGAAACTGAGAGCACTATGCAATTAATGCCGACAACAAAACCTAGAGCTTGCGCGTGTTCTCAAGAACTTGAGCATTTCCATATTCATCAAGGTTTTACCAACATCCGTGTCAAGGATCCTGGCAACACAACATACTACCATGAAGAATAGTGATGGATGATGCAGATGCAAAGGAAGATAACACTTTCTCAGATTTCACCTTAGCGAAACCAAGGGGACAAAATCTGGATAATCGACCGAGAGACATTTAGCACTCCGCTTCTAATGTCCTCCTTGATGTGCTAGCGTAACCCATTCATTGAAATGATTTGGTAACTAGAACATCAGGTAGAAAGTCGGACTTCGGGAACACCAAAAATCCATAAGGCACAACTAGGGAGTAAATCCTACGAAGTCCTTAGGGGGGGTGGCCAACTTCCTCAATCAAGATACTACCATAATAGGTCTTCCGGCTAGGTGTGTTGGCCACGACATCCACTTTACCGGTTATGAAGAGACCAATATTACAGTTCTTGGGAAACGTTCCAACCGTCATATCTGCCTGAGATTCAGATCTGGCTGGTGTCAGGATATTCTAGACTCATCGAGTCTAGAAAGAAAAGAAAGTTCGCAACACAAATCGATGAGATGACGTTGCGAGATTCTCGGGAAATGAACTACGATAGCAAGCTCCAAAACATGAGCTGGTTCTGCTACACACATGTGAACATGTTGTCCCAGACAAACATTATCACATGGTAGTCTTACAATAAAACACTACCGAGTTCAGGTGGGGAACCATCATTGAGGATATTGGAATCTTGTGCATGACCTAGGATAGCACAACAACTCCTTTGTCTTGAACAAGTTAGTCAGTGGCTTAGCGTGCTACGGAATTCATATGGAATGAAGATGATCAGTCTAACAGACCACAGAATACTTCGCATGTGCATAACTGACTTGGGATGATTCCAGAGGAGGTAAAACATGCTTTCTCGGGTTCACGGCAGCAACTAGCATCAAATGCACATGAATTAGAGGAAGACACTTCTTTCATCCGAACATATACTTCAAGAATGGGTCATGAAGATAATGCTTATAGAAATTCCCAATACTAACTGGATGTTCTGCACGAATCATGGAGAAGATAAAAATGTTGCTGATGGGTTCAACAACGATTCATCCAGGTTTCCATGTAAGTGGAATTCCATAATTATGTGAACAAGTGATAGCATTGGTCAGACCCAATAGATATAATGGTGTATGCTCGAGGAATCAACCACGAGTAAGACAACATTAAGAATATCGTTGGTTCTGATTTGATTTGAGGATAGCCCATACGCAAATCAAAGATTTGGGTAAGATAATAGATCCAACAATTGACACGAGGATCAGTCAATGAAGATATCATCTTTCTTCAACACACACGCACAAGGATATCCCTTGGAATGAACTGAGTCGAACAAGCTTTTATCTTCCAACTCTCCAAGTTGTTGTTTAGCTTAACCAACTAGCTCAGGGTATCCAACACAGATTCTTGGAGTAAGGGTGGTTTACAAGAAAACCAACTTGATCACGAACTCAACATAGCAGTCAGGTGACGACCCGGTGACACTTCCGAGAAGATATCCGGAAAATCACGAACCACCGATATGTTATTAAGCTCGAGAACAATCTTGCTTTTCAGGGCAAGACGGTATGATCAAAGGAGCGAGGGGTTGGCACAATCCTAACTCATTGATCGAAAGGTGCACCGAAAATAAGGACTAGGTAGCACGATCAGTCTTAGAATGATGATTCAAGAACCAACATGCTAAGAATGAAATTATTGTCCTTTAACTACCAAGCAACAAGGTTGCTAGGAGTATTGATTTCACACATCACGATTTACTTGTTGACATTCCGGTTGCAACAACACGGGAACCGAGAAATGAGTAATGATGGAGAGAGTATCACTTTATCAAGAGTTCATAGGATGGTGTGCAATTTCTGTGATAATCTTGATATAAAGATGGTAATACTCCAAGGTGGAGCAGAGCAAAAGCTGGTTAGTATTTATTCTGCGGAGCACAACTACTTTGACCCAATCCTGGATATGGATGGGGTACTGGAGTTTGTTTCTCCTAGTCATTCTGGAATAGAATGGCTTGATGGACCACAAGAGTAATAGGCATCGATGAACGAATGCACACATACTCTTGACTATCAATTGATAGACGAGGGTCAGAAGACAACTAAAGAGGGACAACTCAAAGGAACATATGATTTTCTGAGTTGTGAATGCATGGTTTAGCATGTCGAACGAAGTTCAACATATTTCTTCCGGATAATCCATGCAGAAAGGTAGAGCTGGCAGAGCCACAATATAGAATGGAGAACTCCCCGAGGATATTCCTGTTGTGATCTTTTGATCCAACAAACTTCTGCCATAAAGTGGTTCATAGTATTTGGAAGAAGGAAATACCACGAACTTCGAGGACTATCGCAAAGGTTACTAATAACCTAAAGGGACGAGCAAACACTATCAACATGAAATAAGTAGGGTGGATCTTGGGTCAAGAACCCAGGAATAGAATGCCTACTAACTAAGTGGCATCACGAGATGCTTTCGAGAATGATGGCCAGAATCATCACACTGGGACACAAATCATGGCTAAATTACTAGGTGATACTCTAGACATCTAGGGTCATAATAATAGCTCCAACATATATGTCAAGGCAATAGAATACCTCAACTCCCCGATAGTGTGGTCAAACTGGCCCAAAGAGACATCAGAAACAGAAGGAAGGGATTTGCAAATGCATCAGAATATTGTAGAAACCTGGGATGACTCGGACAGCATAACGGCTGTAAATGCTCAAAAGTTTGGAGACATACTACAGAAATGGTGGCATAGCCACTCAGAAGCACAATATCAAGGTTTCAAGATCATCAGTTAACATTCAGAAGTGGTAGGAACTGGACTGAGGCTTACATCCAACAATCTTACAAGTCTACAGATTAGTAACACGTCATCCTGATAGATAGATGGGAAGGCCTAGTTCTTAATCCCCATAGAAGAGAAGAGGATGACTAAGATCAGAAGGCCATGAGGTATAAGGAGTAAAAAGAGCCTTATGTTCCATCCCACAATCAATTCCCTTACATAACTAAAGCATTTCTAGACACAACTTCGACCAGTTTGGCTTGATAATCCTACAGGCAGTCAGGCTCTGATACCAAAGCTGTCAGGACCCCGACTCAATGCCACATCGATCTAGCATGTAACACCTCATATCACTCTGCGGCCTCACGCACGGTATTCCCACGGGTGTCGCCTTACCTTTGCCCGGGACCGTTTGCTCCTTTTGGCACACGTATATGATAGTGTCGCTAGCATCCATATGATAAGGAGCCCGGGCTGACATGGCTAGTCATAAACCCAAAGTGGCACAAACCTACAGGGACAGGCATCCATGACCCAGCATCGAACGTGTCGGTCATCAGCGAGTGAATCCAGGTTGTAGCACTGGGCTTGCAGGACTTCGGTGAATCGGGCTGTAGCGGGCTAACAGGACTCCATATTCATCGCATGACATTTCCCCGAAAGGACAGACACAGGAACGAAGAAGGACACATGCCGGCCAGCCTAAGTGTTCCGGAGCAGTAGCAAGCTACCCTGGCTCGGTGGAAACACTAGGAGACATTTCCCGGTAAGAGGGGCTACTAAGGATAGACAACTAGATAGTCAGATCCCACACATACCAAGCATTTCAATAACATACACACAATATGCTCGATATGTGCAAATACAACATGGCATCACAACATGACTCTACGACTCAAGTATTTATTCATTAGGCTCCGAGGAGCGAGATATTACAAACATGGGTCTCATGACCCAACATTCAGAGCATACAAATCAAAGCTCATGCGGAAGCTTAACATGTCTGAGTACAGACATCTACAAATGAAAAAGGCTGAGAAGCCTGACTATCTACCAGATCCTACCGAGGGCACAAGATCGTAGCTGAGGTATCAAGCTAAACGTCGAAGTCCACGCGGAACTACTAGTGAGACCGAAGTATCTCTGCAAAAACATAAAATAGGCAAACGTGAGTACAAATGTACCCAGCAAGACTTACATCAGAACTAACTACATATGCATCATTATCAACAAAGGGATGGTGGGGGTTTAACCGCAGCAAGCCAGCTTTGACTCGGTGGCTATCCTGAACTATGACTGCAAGTAACTCTTTTGAGGTGGTGCACACGAGTCCACATATTCACCATATCAATACACCACTATGGATCCGCTCCCGTCTCCCTATGAGAACGCCATCCATAGCACTCACGCTTATCTTGCGTATTTTAGGGTATCCACTTTCACTTGTCTATGAACTGATATAAGCAACCCAGAAGTCCTTTACAACGGACACGGCTATTCGAATAGATGATGTTAACCCTGCAGGGGTGTACTTCTTCATACATGTTTCCACCACTTAGCGTCTGCACACGACATGTGCTCGGCAGACTTCAAGCGAAAGCCGGCGTGGGTGTAGACCACGACCTACCTAAACACTCAAGTCTCTAGTCCAGGTTTATCGCCTATTCGGGTTCCATCCATGAGGAGATCCGGCCGGGGTTTCGCTCACAGCCCCAAACGATGTGAACGGGGTTCCCGAGACACCAAACGGGCGCCCGGTACACCGTGCCACGGTGTATCTACCGCATCACAGCCCACCCCTCGGGTCAGCGCTGCCCACGGCCTCCAACACATATCCTACAAACACCAGAAACTAGTTGCAACTCCTGGACAGAGGACAAGGGTGAATAAGTCGAGCGGGGTCATATTTCAGGGCCCAATGCATGGTAGTAGCTGAATCATGGATCACAAACACAGAACTCAGTTCCTGAGGACGGCTTCAATGAGACAACCCACCATGTACTCCTACATGGCCTCTCACTGATACATTTTACCAAATCGTGTTCACACACTTAGCTCACACATAGTAGGACATGTTCACACACCTCTGATTCATTCCCGATGAATCAGACCTAACTCAACTCTAAGCAGTAGCAGGCATGTTAAACAAACATGAATGAGTAGGCACAACAGGGCTCAAACAACTCCTACTCATACTACTGGGTTTCATCTATTTACTGTGGCAATGACAGGTCATGCAGAGGATAAAGGGGTTCAGCTACCGCAGCAAGTAACAAATGACTCATTGTTGTCCTAATGTAGTAAAAGAGAGCAGGGCGAGAGAGTAGGATTGTATCGGAATGAACAAGGGGGTTTTGCTTGCCTGGCACTTCTGAAGATAACATTGAGTCTTCATCAGTGTCAACGATCACATCATCGGTACAGCATCTACCGAGGGAGAACAACACCGGCAAACACATAAGGAACACGATCAATGCAATGCACAGTATGATGCATGCTATGACATGGCAATATGCTATGGTTTGAGCTAATGCAACTAGCAGCAGGTTAAATGAAGTTGGTTTGAATACAAGATTCAAATTCAAACTCCATATGTGATTAATCAAATGCCATTTATATGATTTGTGCTAAACAGCAGCTATAAGTTGTTCTAACATGCATAGAAATAGTACAGATGGAAAGACTGGATTTTTCTGATCATTTTTCATATATAATTTATTTCATTCGGAGTTACGGTTGATTTACTATGAATGTTTTAAGTTTGCAACATTTCTGAAATTTCCTATAAAAGAATAAATCCAGAAATTACATTATTGCATCAGCATTACGTCATGCTGACCTCAGCAGGTCAACAGGCGCCGTCCAGGTCAAACCTGACATGTGGGGGCCACACGTCAGTGACACAGGGCTGTTTAGCTCACTGACAGGTGGGACCAGTCAACGGCCATGTCAGCAAAGTCAATGCTGACGCGTGGTCTAGTCGGGTTGGATTAGTTCTAACTAATTTCGTTAGCTGGTTAATTAAACGTGTGGGGCCCATGTGTAAGTGGGTCAGGGGGTAATTAAGCTGGATGATTAGCGCAAACTAGGTGGCCACGTCGACGGTCGTCGGAGCCTCGCCGGCGGTGACCCCGAACCGCGGCGGAGTTCGCTCGGAACTCGCCAGAGGCGACAGATCGACGCACCAGGGGCACCAGAAGGTAGCCCGGGCCCGTGCGCATCTAAGGAGACCAGCGGGAGGTGCGGGGGTGGCCGGAGTTCGCCGGAAGCGAGTCCGTGGCGGTGGCCGGAGCTACGGGTTCGAGCGGCACGAGGCCACAGAGGACGGAAGGGCTGGCTAAGGGGCTCACCGAGCTCCTGAAGATGCTAGGGGCAGGGTGCCGTGCTCGGTTTCGAGCTTTACTGGCCGCAGTGACGGTGGCGACATCGCTGGCGGCGTGGAGTTCTCGGCCAAGACGGGGCTATGGCCTAGAGGTCGAAAGAGACCAGGGGAGAAGGGGAAGACGACTCGGGGGCTCACCGTGAGTCCGTTTGGAGGGTCAGTGGGCTCGAGGGCGGCCGGAGTGCAGCGAATCGCCGGCGAGGGGCTCGGGTGCCCGAGGTTGGAGATGACCGCGATGACGATGAAGCAGGGCCTCCTGGCGTCTTGTAGCTCGATTGGGAGGACGGGGAGGTTCCGGCGGTTCTTCTGGACTCGGCGAAAGGGTGAGGGGTGCCCGGTGGCCGAGGTGAATGGGGTCGGCGGCGACGAGCTCTGCTCGGTGATGGTCGAGGGAGAGGGACAGACGAGGGAGAGACACGGGAGAGAGGGGGAGAGGCAGAGGGGGCTACGGGGTGTCTCCAGACGCGTCGGGGGCGCCTCGGTGGCAAGCAGGAGGTGGCCAGGGGCGGCGCGCGGGCGACAGGCAGCAGCCTGCCTGCTCTGGCAAGAGGAGGAAGACGACAGGGAACCCCCTGGTGGGCTGGGCTGGCTTTGCCCAGCTGGGCTGCTATAGTGGTGGGCTGGCTGGGCTGACAGGTAAGTCCTTCTCTCTCTTTTATTTAATTCTATTTTCTATTTTTTTGTAGTTTGTTTTTGATCCAGTTTTAAAAAACCAAATAATTTCATAAATCTTGAAAATATTCATGAGCACTTTCTGAAATATTTCAGTGTCCCACAAATAATTCCAACATTATTTGAGCATTTAAATTAGTTATAGTGTTTAAATGCCCAAAGTCAAATACAATATGATTTAATTCAAAAATCCAAAAATGATCTAAGAATATATTCATCAATTTTGGCAGGGGTTTCCACCTTCACCAAAAATCATGAACTTTTCTTAGGGACCTTTTGGGTTTATTGAAAAAGGTTTTAATCCACCCTAGTTGAGTTGATTTAATGCTAGGGTTTAAGCATCCCCATTTCAAGTTTCCAATAAATTTAGACATGATGCATGGATGATTATGCAACTACTTGCAAACAAACTCTAGGGCTGTGACAGTTAAACGCCGAAAATAAGGAAAAGGGGTTGCACAGTGATGACGACGAGGAGCCCCGGCCACCAATCATAGGGGGGCAAAAGAAATTTCCTCCCCAAGTTAAAACGGTGAATATGATATACGCCACCCATATCCCCAAGAGGGAACAGAAGCGCGCACTAAGGGACGTCTACGCGATGGAGCCAGTTGCCCCAAAATTCAATCCATGGTCTTCCTGTCTGATCACCTTCGACCGCAGAGACCATCCGACCAGTATTCGTCATGGCGGTTCAGCCGCACTGGTCCTTGACCCCATTATCGATGGATTCCACCTCACACGAGTCCTTATGGATGGTGGCAGCAGCCTGAACCTGCTATATCAAGACACCGTGCGCAAAATGGGCATCGATCCCGCAAGGATCAAGCCCACCAAAACCACCTTTAAAGGTGTCATACCAGGTGTAGAGGCTTGTTGCACAAGCTCGATCACACTAGAGGTGGTCTTCGGATCACCGGATAATTTCCGAAGCGAAGAGTTGATCTTTGACATCATCCCCTTCCGCAGTGGTTATCATGCACTGCTCGGACGAACCGCATTCGCTCGATTCAATGCGGTACCACACTATGCCTACCTCAAGCTCAAAATGCCCGGACCCTGTGGTGTCATAACAGTCAACGGGAATACGGAGCGCTCTCCCCGCACCGAGGAGCACACCGCGGCACTGGCAGCAGAAGCACAAAGTGGCCTTTTTAGGCAGAACCTCAATTCGGCAATAAGGCCCTCAGACAATCTTAAACGAGTCTGAACTGCTCTGCAACGGAACCATCCGGCTCGCCCAGAGCTCACCTAGAAATTCGGCCTCCATTCTAGTCCCAGTCAAGCAGCACAATTTGTGTCACACGTACATAACTACACACTTAGGATACCGTGGGCATAGACGGAGGCACAACTAGACGGCGGTCCACAATACGGCTCAACCTCCCCAGGATCCGCACACCTTCACCTTTTTCTCTCTTTCGGGTTTTTCTCTTCGTGAGGCCCTTCTGGTAACCTGATCATCGGACCCATAGCAAGACAGATATACCAAGGAATTAAGGAGCTTGGACATACAAGGGAATCCCCAGGTGGTCTCTGCTAACGATCGTTATACCTATTTTACATACCCACATGCAGCTCACTCTTGGTAAAGGCATGTCAAATATCCCTACTTTCTTATCGCACCACTTGTATACATACGCCTTGACGTATCATTCAAATAACAATGGAAAACAATTTACAGCGTCAGCTTATTATTTCATTCATTTTCCTTGATTGTGTATTTATTACAAAATTGCACACGTACATTCTGGTATGTTTAGTTCGCCAGGGGCTTCAGTGCACCCATAACACGGCAAGAAAGTCCAAACACTTTATAGTATAGCTCGGCACCCTGAACTTATAGCATTATATGCATTGGCTCTGAATCATGTCTTTGGTCAAATGTTGGGTTTGCCCGGCTCCCATGTTTTGCCACCTTATGTTCCGCTATATCGGCTAAGGCGGCACAGGGAGAACTACTGCGATTGTGTCCCGGTTCTTCTGGACGAGCACCTCAGTAGAGAAAGCCAAAAACTGACTGTCATGATGTAGCGAGAGCTAGTCGCTGCTCGAGAGGTCTCAAAATCCTTAAAGATATTTTTCCGCTTCAAGCGAGGAATCGGTTATCATCCGATTTAGGCGTGTATAGCGCACCAAGTTCGGCCTTCCGAATACTAGGGGCTTCACCAAAATTTAAAGTTATAGAGCTCCTATGGCTAAGTGAGAGTGATAAAGCCGTATAGTACAATTGCCTTGTTCGTCGCGCTAAACACCTCCTTAAAGGACCAAAAGACTTGGATAAAGAGTGTTTAGATTCATCCCGAACACCCCTATACTAGTTACATGGGGGAAGAAACCGATGACTGGCCAACTCTCCATATTTCATAAATGGCCGCACAGGAGAGACAATTTTAAATAAACATGCAATCCATATTGTGTAGCGAACTTGTTTTGTATTACAGGATAGGATAAAACAAATGTATTCATTCAAAGATTACATCCTTCGCACATCGCTCCACCACAAGGCGGGCTCCCTCCAGGACACCGTCATAATACATTTCGGGACGACGGTGCTCTATGCCCTCTAGTGGCCCCTCGGTCATCAGTGCCTTGGCATTCATCTTCGCCCAATGCATCTTTGCATGGTCAAACGTCATCTGTGCACCCTCAATACACACCGACCGCTTTATGACGTCAAGTCACGGGCGGGCACTCACAAGCCGCTTAACGAGTCCAAAGTAACTGGTAGGCAAGGGCTCGGCCGGCCAAAGCAGGACTATGAGGTCCTTCATGGCCAGTTCGGCCACCTTGTGCAGTTCGATTAACTGCTCCAGTTGGTCGCTCAAGGGCCTCGGATACTCTGGCCCAAGGTACTGGGACCAGAACAACTTCTCCGAAGCTCCCTTCTTTGGCTCAATATAACTCCGTGGCATCTGATATGCTGCGCGGCAGATCCGCAAACGCTCCTGGAGAACTCCGAATTCGGGTAAGTAAAAAGAATGTTTCCTTCACATGCTTGCTTTGCATAAGAAAAGCCTTACCCGCCGCAATCTTTTGGGCCTCCAGGACTTCCTGGAGGGCTCTCTGGGCTTTGTCTCTAGCATCTTGCATGCTCTGGAGGGCCTTGGCAGGCTCGGACTCTTTAGTTTTCGAGTCACGTTCCAAGGATTCGTACTTCTTGACGGCTTCCTGGAGCTCTTGCTGCACCTCGTTAACCCGGGTCTCATGCTTCTCGCATACAGCGTGTTCCTTGGCCGCTTTGTCTTCGGCCTCAGCTAACGCCTTCTTTAGGGTCGCCACCTCGGTCATGGCCCCTACAACAGTTCATAACGCTTTCATCAGCACGAACCAATTATCACTCGTAAAGTATAAAAGCAAGGTACTATATACCTTGGCTTTCCTCCAGCTGCCTCTTCACACGGACGAGTTCTTCCTCGGTCCGCTCCAGGCTCTGCTTTAGTCCAGAGACCTCCGCAGTGCGAGCGGCAGCGGCTAGCAGCAACGCCTTCTTATTCACATAAGACATCTTCTGTTAGACTCCTGCGAACATTACTTGATCCTCTGTTCAGCCTTTCCTTCCGAACACCTAACAGAGCATCAGTGGCTACTATCTACACTGTGATATTTTCTCACAATTCTAATACTTACCTCAAAGCCTGTTAGAAGGCTAGCGCAGGCTCCGGTCAATCCGCTTTTGGCAGACTGGACCTTCTCAATCACCATACTCATTAGAGTACGATGTTCTTCATCAATGGAAGCGCCGCAGAGCGCTTCCAGCAACCTGTCCGGTGCCTCCGAATGGACGGAGGTCATCGGTACAGACGGCTCACTCCCCTTGCTAGGGCCGGCCCTATTTCTAGAATCTGGAACCCCTTGGGTTTCCGGAGCTGAATTCGGCTTGGGGCCAAACTGGCTGCGGCCCCCAAACTCGGTGTTCGTGGGGGCTACGCCCTGCTATGTCTTGAGCTTGCGTTGGTTTTCCTTGAAGAGGAAAGGGTGATGCAGCACAGTAGCATGAGAATTTCCCTCAGTTTTTGAGAACCAAGGTATCAATCCAGTAGGAGGCTCCTCACAAGTCCCACGCACCTACACAAACAAACAAAGAACTCGCAACCAACACAATAAAGGGGTTGTCAATCCCTTCAAGGCCACTTGCAAAAGTGAGATCTGGTAGAGATAATATGATAAGATAAATATATTTTTGGTATTTTATGATATAGATTGGAAAAGTAGAGATGCAAATAAAAGTAGATTGAAAGCTTATATGATAAGAGATAGACCCGGGGGCCATGGGTTTCACTAGTAGCTTCTCTCAAGATAGCATAATTATTACAGTGGGTGAAAAATTACTGTCGAGCAATTGATAAAAAAGCGAATAATTATGAGATTATCTAGGCATGATCATGTATATAGGCATCACGTCCGTGACAAGTAGACCGACTCCTGCCTGCATTTACTACTATTACTCCACACATCGACCGCTATCCAGCATGCATCTACAGTATTAAGTTCATGAAGAACAGAGTAACGCATTAAGAAAGATGACATGATGTAGAGTGATAAACTCATGCAATATGATATAAACCCCATCTTTTTATCCTCGATGGCAACAATACAATACGTGCCTTGGTGCCCCTGGTGTCACTGGGAAAGGACACCGCAAGATTGAACCCAAAGCTAAGAACTTATCCCATTGCAAGAAAGATCAATCTAGTAGGCCAAACCAAACCGATAATTCGAAGAGACTTGCAAAGATAACTTAATCACACATAAAAGAATTCAGAGGAGATTCAAATATTTCTCATAGATAAGCTTGATCATAAACCCACAATTCATCGGATCTCGACAAACACACCACAAAAAGAGTTACATCAAATAGATCCCCAAGAAGAGGAAGGAGAACTTTGTATTGAGAATCAAAGAGAGAGAAGAAGCCATCTAGCTAATAACTATGGACCTGAAGGTCTGTGGTAAACTACTCACAACTCATCGAAGAGGCCTTGGAATTGATGTAGAAGCCCTCCGTGGTGGATTTCCCCTCCGGCGGAGCGCCGGAGACAGCTCCAAGATGGGATCTCGCGGATACAGAAGATTACGGTGGTGGAAATAGTTTTTTGGTGGCTCGCCTGATGTTTTCGGGGTACATGGGTATAAATAGGAGGAAGGAGTACGTCGGTGGACGCTCGAGGGGCCCACGAGGCTGGGGGGCGCGCCCACCTGTAGGGGGCGCGCCGGGTATCCTCATGGCCGCCTCGCTTGTTTCTTGACTTGCACTCCAAGTTCTCTGGATCATGTTTGTTCCAAAAAGATCGCTCCTAAAGGTTTCATTCCGTTTGGACTCCGTTTGATATTCCTTTTCTTCGAAACACTGAAATAGGCAAAAAACAGTAATTCAGGTTGGGCCTCCGGTTAGTAGGTTAGTCCCAAAAATGATATAAAAGTGTAAATTAAAGCCCATAAACATCCAAAACGGGTAATATAATAGCATGGAACAATCAAAAAGTATAGATACATTGCAGATGTATCAAGCATCCCCAAGCTTAATTCCTGCTCGTCCTCGAGTATGTAAATGATAAAAACAGAATTTTGGATGTGGAATGCTACCTAGCATATTTCTCAATGTATTTCTCTTTATTGTGGCATGAATGTTCAGATCCAAATGATTCAAAATAAAAGTTCATATTGACAAAAGGATAATAATACTTCAAGCATACTAACTTAAGCAATCATGTCTTCTCAAAATAACATGGCAAAGGAAAGTTCATCCCTACAAAATCGTATAGTTTGGTCATGTTTCATTTTCGTTACACAAGAATTCTCTCATCATGCACAACCCCGATGACGAGCCAAGCAATTGTTTCATACTTTAGTAATCTCAAACTTTTTTCAACCTTCACGCAATACATGAGCGTGAGCCATGGATATAGCACTATGGATGGAATAGAATATGATGATGTGGTATGTGGAGAAGACAAAAAGGGAGAAAGTCTCATATTGACGAGGCTAATCAATGGGCTATGGAGATGCCTATCAATTGATGTCAACATGAGGAGTAGGGGTTGCCATGCAACGGATGCACTAGAGCTATAAATGTATGAAAGCTCAACAAAAGAAACTAAGTGGGTGTGCATCCAACTTGCTTGCTCATGAAGACCTAGGGAATTTTGAGGAAGCCCATCGTTGGAATATACAAGCCAAGTTCTATAATGAAAAATTCCCATTAGTATATGAAAGAGACAACAAATGAGACTCTCTATATGAAGAACATGGTGCTACTTTGAAGCACAAGTGTGGAAAAAGATAGTAGCATTGTCCCCTTTATTTTTTTTATCTTTTTTACATCTTTTTTGGGCCTTTTTTTATTTGGCCTTTCTTTTTTTTCTTTGGCCTTTCTCTTTTTTTTTGGCCTTTTTTTATAAGGGACAATGCTCTAATAATGATGATCATCACACATCTATTTATTTACAACTCATGAATTACAACTCGATACTAGAACAAAGTATGACTCTATATGAATGCCTCCGGCAGTGTATCGGGATGGCCAAAGAGTGACATGTATGAAAAATTATGCATGGTGACTTTGCCACAAATACGATGTCAACTACATGATGATGCAAGGCAATATGACAATAATGATGCGTGTCATGATGAACGGAACGGCGGAAAGTTGCATGGCAATATATCTCAGAATGGCTATGGAAATGCCATAATAGGTAGGTATGGTGGCTGTTTTGAGGAAGATATAAGGAGGTTTATGTGTGATAGAGCGTATCATATCACGGGGTTTGGATGCACCGGCGAAGTTTGCACCAACTCTCAAGGTGAGAAAGGGCAATGCACGATACTGAAGAGGCTAGCAATGATGGAAGGTGAGAGTGCGTTTAATCCATGGACTCAACATTAGCCATAAAGAACTCACATACTTATTGCAAAAATCTGCAAGTCATCAAAAACCAAGCACTGCGCGCATGCTCCTAGGGGATAGATTGGTAGGAAAAGACCATCGCTCGTCCCCGACTGCCACTCATAAGGTTGACAATCAAATAACACCTCATGCTTTAAATTTGTCACACAAAGGTTACCATACGTGCATGCTACGGGGTTTGCAAACCTCAACACAAGTATTTCTTAAATTAACAATTACATCAACTAGCATGACTCTAATATTACCACCTTCATATCTCAGAACAATTATTAAGCATCAAGTTGATCATAGTATTCAATTCACTTCCTATGATAGTTTTTATTATACCCAACTTGGATGCCCACCATTCTAGGACCAATTTTATAACCATAGCAAATACCATGCTGTTCTAAAAGACTCTCAAAATAATATAATTGAAGCATGAGAGACTAACAATTTCTACAAAATTAGGCCACCACCGTGCTCTAAAAGATATAAGTGAAGTACTAGAGCAAAAATCATCTATGTCAAAAGATATAAGTGAAGCACATAGAGTATTCTAACAAATTTCAAATTAAGTATTTCTCTCCCAATAGGTGTGTATAGCAAGGATGATTGTGGTAAACTAACAAGCAAAGACTAATATCATACACGACGCTCCAAGCAAAACACATATCATGTGGCGAATAAAAATATAGCTCCAAGTAAAGTTACTGATAGACGAAGACGAAAGAGGGGATGCCTTTCGGGGCATCCCCAGGCTTAGGCTTTTGGTTATCCTTGAATATCTTGGGGTGACATGGGCATCCCCAAGCTTGGGCTTTTGCCACCCTTTATTCCATAATCCATCGAATCTTTACCCAAAACTTGAGAACTTCACAACACAAAACTCAACAGGAAATCTCATAAGCTCCGTTAGTGCAAGAAAGAAAAACCACCACATAAGGTACTGTAATGAACTCATTATTTATTTATATTTGTGTTAAACCTACTTTATTCCAACTTCTATATGGTTCATGCCCCTACATACTAGCCATAGATGCATCAAAATAAGCAAACAACACAAGAAAAACAGAACAGTCTGTAGAAATCTGTAACTTTCGAATACTTCTGGAACTCCAAAAATCCTACAAAAATAGGACGTCCTAGGAAATTTGTCTATTGATCTACAGAAAAAAGAATCAACACAAAATCACGTTTCTGTGATCTATTGAATTTTTTCTCGTGAGGGCAAAGTTTCTGTTTTTCAGCACAATCAAATTAACTCTTACCATAGGTTATCCTATAGGTTCTACTTGGCACAAACACTAATTAAAACAAGAAAACACATCTCAACAGAAAGTAGATGCAAAATTTATTACTAAACAGGAGCAAAAACAAAGAAACTAAAATAAGATTGGGTTGCCTCTCAACTAGCGCTATTGTTTAACGCCCCAAGCTAGGCATAAAAGCGAGGATAGATCTAAATAGTGCCATAATAATAAGATAGATCATGAAAACTCATCTCATATTCTCTATGTTCAGCAGCAAGTTTTCTTTGAGGCAAGCAAAAGTAATCAAAAGGGCTAAATTTAATGGGACAAAAGTCCCCAAGATCGATCTCAGGAGGTATGGGTTCCTCCTTTGGCCCTTCATATTGCACAACTAATTCATCATTATAAGCATTCTTTTGGCCGAACTTCGTGATCTTATACTCAAGAGAGTATCCTAGCTCATTGTCTCTAAGAGCAAAATCATTATTAAGTTCGGAAATCCTATCAACTAGGACATTTGTAGGAACCTTTTTTCTAAGGTTTTCGTTAAAAGCAACATAGTCCAAAGATTGAAAACGCCTAATTTCCTCTTGATCAAAGAGGATCGCTTCTATGGGAGGACGGTCGTCGTCCACCCTATAGTGCCCAAAGATTTCTTTCGCCTCTTTTATTATAAATCTAAACTCATGTGCCAAAAAGATAGTAGCGGCGCGCTTAACAGAAGAATGCTCAATATTAGAAAATTCCAGGAAAATTCTTTGTACGCAAGGATGCATATGCATAAATTGTCTTTCAAGCTCAACTACAAGCATGGCGATAGCATCCGCACGACTAGTAGTTCTATGAAGAATAGAACCACCAATAGAAGGTAAAGCACCGGCACAAGTAAAGAAGTCTTGAATAACCCCTTTTCCAATAATATTACCACTACCGATTAGAAACTTTTTAGTATGCAAGATAGGGGGTTCTTCAGCGGGAGCATCAGAATTTTCCATGTTATCATTTTTGTCCATATCGACGATAATCTCCCCAATTTCAGACATAACGGCAAACAAAAGCGAAGGGGAAGAAGAGGGCAAGCGCGAGAGAGACGAGAAAGAGATTGGGTAAGAGAGGGCGAATAAAACGTCAATGGTGAAGTGGGGGAGAGGAAAACGAGAGGCAAATGGCAAATAATGTAAGTGCGAGGGAGATGAGTTTGTGATGGTTACCTGGTATGTCTTGACTTGAGCGAGACCCCTCGGCAACGGCGCTAGAAATCCTTCTTGCTGCGTATTGAGCTTGCATTGGTTTTCCTTGAAGAGGAAAGGGTGATGCAACACAGTAGCGTAAGTATTTCCCTCAGTTTTTGAGAACCGAGGTATCAATCCAGTAGGAGGCTCCTCACAAGTCCCAGGCACCTACGCAAAAAAACAAAGAACTCGCAACCAACGCAATAAAGGGGTTGTCAATCCCTTCAAGGCCACTTGCAAAAGTGAGATATGATAGAGATAATATGATAAGATAAATATATTTTTGGTATTTTATGATATATATTGGAAAAGTAAAGATGCAAATAAAAGTAGATTGAAAGCTTATATGATAAGAGATAGACACGGGGGCCATAGGTTTCACTAGTGGCTTCTCTCAAGATAGCATAATTATTACGGTGGGTGAACAAATTACTGTCGAGCAATTGATAGAAAAGCGAATAATTATGAGATTATCTAGAGATGATCATGTATATAGGCATCACGTCCGTGACAAGTAGACCGACTCCTGCCTGCATTTACTACTATTACTCCACACATCGACCGCTATCCAGCATGCATCTAGAGTATTAAGTTCATGAAGAACAGAGTAACGCATTAAGAAAGATGACATGATGTAGAGTGATAAACTCATGCAATATGATATAAACCCCATCTTTTTATCCTCGATGGCAACAATACAATACGTGCCTTGGTGCCCCTGGTGTCACTGGGAAAGGACACCGCAAGATTGAACCCAAAGCTAAGAACTTATCCCATTGCAAGAAAGATCAATCTAGTAGGCCAAACCAAACCGATAATTCGAAGAGACTTGCAAAGATAACTTAATCACACATAAAAGAATTCAGAGGAGATTAAAATATTTCTCATAGATAAGCTTGATCATAAACCCACAATTCATCGGATCTCGACAAACACACCGCAAAAAGAGTTACATCGAATAGATCTCCAAGAAGAGGAAGGAGAACTTTGTATTGAGAATCAAAGAGAGAGAAGAAGCCATCTAGATAATAACTATGGACCTGAAGGTCTGGGGTAAACTACTCACAACTCATCAGAGAGGCCTTGGGGTTGATGTAGAAGCCGTCCGTGGTGGATTCCCCCTCCGGCGGAGCGCCGGAGATAGCTCCAAGATAGGATCTCACGGATACAGAACATTACGGTGGTGGAAATAGTTTTTCGGTGGGTCGACTGATGTTTTCACGGTACATCGGTATATATAGGAGGAAGGAGTACGTCGGTGGACGCTCGAGGGGCCCACGAGGGTGGGGGGCGCGCCCACCTGTAGGGGCCGTGCAGGGCACCCTCGTGGCCCCTCGCTTGTTTCTTGACTTGCACTCGAAGTCCTCTGGATCACGTTTGTTCCAAAAAGATCGCTCCTGAAGGTTTCATTCCGTTTGGACTCCGTTTGATATTCCTTTTCTTCGAAACACTGAAATAGGCAAAAAAACAGCAATTCAGGCTGGGCCTTCGGTTAGTAGGTTAGTCCCAAGAATAATATAAAAGTGTAAAGTAAAGCCCATAAACATCCAGAACGGGTAATATAATAGCATGGAACAATCAAAAATTATAGATACGTTGGAGACGTATCACACCCCCCAAGTGTTCGGCCATCGGGGTTTTACCCTCCGGCGTCTCCAGAATGGTCTCCCTTTGGCCCGCCATCCTTAGAGACAACACCTCAGTGTTGTCCGCACCCTTGGGGAGGAAGCTGTCGGAAGAGACTCACTGTTCATCGTCGCCGGGTCCAACGATCCCTCCGAAGAGGAGGATATCTCGATGTTGGACTTGGCCGGACTGCAGGTGCATGTCTGGCATGGTAAGACAGGATAAAACAAACAGATCCGATATACAAGTATGTCCGGATACTTACGATTTGACTAGGGGCTTGGCCCTGGGTTCCCACTCCTCGCCGCTGTTGGTAGCCGCGGCGAAGTAGTCCGGGAGGGAAATCTTTCCCTTCTTGGATGTTTCAGCCTCCCCGTGTGTGGAGACCCTCCTCTTCCTTCCCCGGTAGGTGGGGGACAGATTTCCTCCTCGTCGTCGTCTTCTTCGGTGGAGGAGTTTGTCTCGGTGTCTTCGGATGTTATGTCCAAAGCACCCTTGCGTCGGAGACCATCCCTGGTCCCCGCAGACATCTTCTTGGCCTTCTTCTTTGGTACCTCATAGGGTGCCGGGAATAACATCCTCGTCAGGAGGGATAACTCTGGATCTTCGGGTTGCGAAGCCGAACAGTTGATCTGCTCCGCTACTACTACCCAATCCTGTGGGGTTGACTTGGAAGCTTAGATTCCTCTCGCGGGCGTGTTAGTAAAAAGGCATGTCTCACGAATATAAAATTTCACCGCATTAGCTCGGCGTTTTGTGTTGAGCCTACGATTCTCGATCGTCGGTGGTGGTACCTCGCCGGCCTTGAAGAGCACCCTCCAAATATCTTCGTGTGTCGAACCTAAGAGCTCTTTCAGCGTTAGGTGTTCGGCCGGGTCGAACTCCCACAAATTATAAGTCCTTCTCTGGCATGGAAGAACCCGGCGGAAGAGCATGACTTGGATCACATTGACGAGCTTGATTTTCTTGCTCACCATGTTTTTGACACACGTCTGGAGCCCAGTCAGCTCTTCCTCCAAGCCCCAGGATAGGCCCTTCTCTTTCCAGGAAGTGAGCCGCATGGGGACGCCGGATCGGAATTCGGGGGTCGCCGCCCAGTTGGTGTCGCGCGGCTCGGTGATGTAGAACCACCCCGACTGCCACCCCTTTACGGTCTCCACAAAATATCCCTCGGGTCAGGTGACATTGGGCATCTTGCCCACCATGGCACCTCCGCACTCTGCTTCTTGGCTGCTCACCACTTTTGGCTTCACGTTGAAAGTCTTCAGCCATAGGCCGAAGTGAGGTGGGATGCGGAGAAAGGCCTCGCACACGACAATAAATGTCAAGATGTTGAGGATGGAGTTGGGGGGCAAATCATGGAAGTCTAGCCCGTAATAGAACATTAGTCCATGGACGAACGGGTGGAGGGGGAATCCTAGCCCACGGACGAAGTGGGAAAGGAATACTACCCTTTCCTGGGGCTCCGGGGTAGGGACGACCTGCCCCTCGGCCGGAAGACGATGCGCGATGTCCTTGGACAAGTATCCGGCTTCTCGGAGCTTCTTGATGTCCTCCTTCGTGACGGAGGAGGCCATCCACTTGCCTCCCATCCTGGACATGTTCGGAATGATTTTGCAGAGAAGGTGAGAGATTGGGCGCTAGAGCTCGAGAATGGATGAGCGACGAAGGAGAAAGGCGTGGGTGAAAAAGGGGAGTCCTTATCTCCTTATAAAGGCGGCATATCATGTGCCTCCCCACTTGCCTCGGAAACTCTCTTAATCCCCAAGCATCGTGTTGATGGAGCGGTTGGTTACCCACACCCGTATTGATGAGAATCCCGTGATAAGGGGACACGATCTCTGCTTCGACAAGATGTGCCAATAAAACCACCATGCAATATGTGCAGTAGCAGGTTGAGAAAAATGGTTCGAATAATGACCGGGCCGCGGCATGATGTCACGCTATGAATAAGACTGTCGGCAGATTAGATCCGTGAAATATTATACTCTCTACGCTGGTGTGTGGAATTTGTTTTTGCAGAGCCGGACACGATTCTTGTGTTCAATATCTACTTTGGAGTATTCGGAGAAGGAACCCGCCTTGCAATGCCGAAGACAATCTGCGCGCCTGACTCAATCGTCATTGAAGCCTGGTTCAGGGGCTACTGAGGCAGTCCTGGATTAAGGGGTCCTCGGACAGCCGGACTATATACATTGGCCGGACTGTTGGACTATGAAGATACAAGATAGAAGACTTCATCCCGTGTCCGGGTGGGACTCTCCTTTGCGTGGAAGGCAAGCTTGGTGATCCGGATATGTAGATTTCCTTCTCTATAACCGACTCTGTGTAACCCTAGCCCCTCCGATGTCTATATAAACTGGAGGGTTTAGTCCGTAGGACAAGAACAATGATAATCATAGGCTAGCTTCTAGGGTTAGCCTCTATGATCTCATGGTAGATCAACTCTTGTAATACTCATATCATCAAGATCAATCGAGCAGGAAGTAGGGTATTACCTCCATCGAGAGGGCCCGAACCTGGGTAAACATCGTGTCCCCCGCCTCCTGTTACCATTAGCCTTAGACGCACAGTTCGGGACCCCCTACCCGAGATCCGCCAGGTTTGACACCGACAGCCTTCCCATTTCTTTCCAAGGCAAAAGCTTTATTGGATCATGGGTTAATTGGAGTTGATTTGACCCGGTGTTGGGTTTCTTGGAAGATACTCCCCTTAAGCCGCCGTCCTGGCTTAATTTGTGAATATTCTGGCGAACAAAATGATCCTCAACAGTACACTAAACATAATTTTACCGCTGAGGAGGTATTTAAAGCTATAAGGACTCTACTTGGCGAGTCTAAAGAAAATTGCAATAAAGTTAGCCTCCCTCCATTCTTTAAACAAAATCCAGCTCCACCTGTAAGTATTTGTCTTCATCCGGCTCAATATATTTTTAATCCATGTTATGTCTTGCTTACTTAATCTTTTCTACACTCATACAGGCCGACTCTGCCTTCTGGACCAAGAAGCCAAAAACTGCTGTGGCCAAGGCTTGGGACAATAAGAAAGTAAAGACGAATAAGGTTGTTACTATTACTGTGCCGGCTGCTGTGGGCAAGACAGCAGATGTTGAGAACCCATCAGAGGTAGAACTTGACTAGCTCGGTCGATTCTTTATTGAACTAGCTGACACCCTTTCCTTAGAGGAAGAGGCTGCTACAAGCCGGGCAAACTATATTGAGGTAATTCTTGTTTCATTCGGTTCAGACTCTGCCCCTTCAAAGAAAGTGTGGCGGGTTGTCCAGAAAGTAAAATTTTCTCACCCAGATGCTCACTTAGATCCACACTATATTTTGAAGAAGGCTCAATATGATACAAGACCCCAGACATGGAGTGGCGGCTCAAGTGAATTACTGGCCGAGTTAAGTAATCAGCTCTCCGCTCGTCAACGCCTAGATGAGGTACCACGCCATACAACCTTGCTTTTACCCAAAGCTGGCTTTGTAAGACATCCTCTTAAACCCTCTAACTTTGACTACCATGAGTCGCCACCTTCTTCTGGCGAGTCAACCGGAACTCAAATGTCTGTTTTCAAGATCCCTCATGGGTAAGTACTTTCATTTGTTCATACATGACCCGTGGTAACATACTCATGAACTCTTATATTCTTGTCGCAAAGGCGTAGCAAAGGCAGGCAAGAAACAAAAGGTGGGCGGTTTAGCAAAAGAGTCCAAAATTGTTGAGCCAGAGAAACAGGCACCATAAGCCCCTGAGGCTTCAATTCTAAATCCCGAAGACCTTGCCAATGATCTGCCGCCGCAAATTGATGCTACGGTTCTTGAGCCAATGAACACTGAGATCAACCCGGCTACCCCTCAACAGCCGCCAAGTCCCAAGGCGCCCAGTCCTGCCAAGTCTTCTGACAAGAGCCCTGTCGCTACTGATGTTGGCGACATTACTGTTACCGGGTCACCTTTTAAGCCGCTCGAGGTCTCTAGAGTTCTAAATAAGCACTCAGCCAAAGAAGAGATGCCTTTACTGGAAAAAGGCAAGGCTAAATTGGACTTGGAAGATTATTCGTCTTATAGTGCCAGTGACCTCCACGCAGGATACCTAAGCCGCCTCCATACAAGCCGTGACATGGAGGTCGGCTTAGTCAATCTCATGAAGCAAAGATATGAGGTACATTTTTAACCCCTTTCCACTTGAGTGCATATACATACTTATATAGCCGACAAGTCTTAAGTATAGGACAATACATTGAGTATGCTTGAGACTTCATTTAAACCTTTCAAAATATATCTTGCAAGGGTCGGCTTGTCTTGAAAAGAGGAGTCGGGTATTATAATCATTGTCAAAACCAATTCCGTAGTCCCCAAGGGCCAGCTTAACTTACCAAGATGAGCTGAGACTTATAGTCACTTTAAGAAAACTAAATATGTAGCCCCCAAGGGCTGGCTTAACAAGATCAACCGGGTCATAAAAAATTGAAATGACCTACATTAGCCCCCAAGTGCCAGGTATATTGCTTGAAATGTGCTTGGGACTTAAATAATTGTATGATATTGACACTATCCACTATGTAGTAACCATTGTTGTTATCTTTTCCTTTAGGAAGCTTTGAACGCCAAAGAGTTGCAGCTTGGCGATTTAAAGAAGAACATAGAGCTTCAACAAGCTGAAACTTCCAAGGCCGAATCAAAGCTAAGGATCTCATTGGAAGAATTTGAGAAAGTCAAGGCGGGCTTTGACACTAAGAGAACTGCCTGGGAAACTGACAAGGCTGCACTGCTGAAGAAAGCAGAAGATGCTGTAGTATTGCACCCACACTTGATAGCTCCTTGGATGAAAACCATGATTGCAATGATGTTATTATAAATTCAATCAATGTCGATTGTGCTAATGATATGCAAAGGTAGAAGCTTGGGGATGATGATTTTTTTATGCCCACTACTTATTGCAATAATCATGATTGGAGTGATAATGCTTCTTATGATCTTGAAAATTTATTTAAGCCTCAGGATGAATATGTTCTTGACAATAATGTTTGCAAAAATATAGTAAGTGGGTTTGGAACAGTGTCAACTTTAGGTAATAATGATCCCACCACTTTGAAGAATTATTAATCTTGTGAAATTTTTGATAAAAGTGGCTTTTGAGAGGCCACGACTTTAGTTGATGATAATCCCACTATTTTGGAAGAATGTCAACTTTGCATGCATGTGGATCATGAAGAGAATATTTTATGTGATAGTTCTATTGTTGAATTTGATTATGATCCTACAAGTAATTATTATGAGAGAGGAAAATATGGTTGTAGGAATTTTCATGTTAGTAAATTACCTCTCGTTGTGTTGAAATTGTCAATGTTTTTATTCTTCCTTGCATATGCTAGATTCTTTTTATTCTTCTCATTGTAGGAATTATAAAATGCATATGCATAAGCAGTATGTTAGACCTAAATGTGTTATTCACATGCTACATGATGCTCTCTTTGTGTTTCAGTTATTATCTTTCATGTGAGCATCATAAAATCTTAAGCCTATCTTAATGACTATAAAGAAAGAGCTTGTTGGGAGACAACCCAATAGTTACTTTTCTGTTTTTTAATAAGCACACAATTATGCTACTGTTATGATTGTATTTTAGTGTTTAAATTAGTGTTTGTGACAAGCAAAGCCTTTGGGATGATATGGATGATAGTTGCTTTGATTCTATGCAAAAACAGAAACTTTTGCATCCAGTAGCAGAATTGCTAAAATTTGCTAAAGCGTGATATAATTCTGAATTTTTCCACATGATTTATATGCAAATTTCGCATGTTGTCCTAATGTTTCATAATTTTTGGAGTTACAGAAATATGGTCAATGTTCACATTGCTACAGACTGTTGTGCTTTTGACAGATTCTGTTTTTGATGCATTGTTGTGCTTGTTTTGATGAAACTATGGATTGTATCGGGGGTATAAGCCATGAAGAAGTTACAATATAGTAGGTTTAATGCAAAAATAAAATATGAATGGGTTTGCAATAGTAATTAAAGTAGTGATTCTCTTTATTATACTAACGGATCTCATGAGGTTTTGTTGAGTTTTGTGCGATTGAAGTTTTCAAGTTTTGGGTGAGATCATGATGGATGAAGGAATAAGGAGTGGAAAAAGCCTAAGATTAGGGATTCCCAAGGCACCCCAAGTTAATATTCAAGGACTCCCAAGCAACTAAGCTTGGGGATGCCCCGGAAGGCATCCCCTCTTTCTTCTGCCAACTATCGGTAATTTTACTTGGAGCTATATTTTTATTCGTCACATATCATGAGTTTTGCTTGGAGCGTTATGTATTATATGAGTCTTTGCTTTGTTTTCTTTTTAGTTTGTCATAATCATCATTGATGAACACACTTGTTTGACAGATCCACATGTTTATCATGACTGGTTAAAATACTCTATGTGCTTCATTTAAATCTTTTGAGCTAGGCAGTTGCTCTAGTGCTTCACTTATATCTTTTTGAGCACGGCGGTGGTTATATTTTAAAGAAATACATACACTCTCAGGCTTCACTTAGATTATTTTGAGAGTTGATAAAATTAAATTTTGAAGAAATATTTGCACTCTCATGCTTCACTTATATCTTTTTGAGAGTTGATAATAGCAAGGGTAATTTGCACAAGATATGAATTAGGTCCCAATATGATGAATATCCAAGAGGGATATGATAAAAACTTTCATATAGATCATTGGATGTGATAAGCTTGATTCCTTGCAATATTTTTTCGATGTGGAGATGATAATATGTGAGTTACGCTAGTGAGTAATTGTGCTTTAGTAAGAATATTGGTGTTAAGGTTTGTGATTCCTTATGCATGCATGCAAAGTCAATAGTTATGCAATGAAGTTACATCCTACTTATGGTGCATTATTGAGTGTTAGTTATGTTCAATGCATGTTTATGACCATTTTTTTTGGTTGGTCGATTCTCAATCTATTTGCTAGCCTCCACTTGTACTAAGCGGAAATACTGCTTGTGCATCCAATTCCTTAAACCTAAAGTTATGCCAAATGAGTCCACCATACCTACCTATATGCGGTATTTACATGTTGTTCCAAGTAAATTTGCATGTGCCAACTCTAATCATTCAAAAAAATCCATTTTGTGTGTCTGTACCACTCATGAAGTGGCAAGGGGTGGATAATATTTTCCATGCTAGGTATTTTATTCTAACGATGAGTGTTTATTCAGTTGTCATTGCATGAGAGTGTGGCAGGTAATAGGGATGCCCAGTCCCGAGATGAAAAAAAATCCATGGAAAGTGTTGGTATGGAAGGCACCCGTGGATACAGCTAGCCATGGGTTGTGAAAGAATAGTGGAAAGGAAATAAACTTTATTTTATGTTTGGGAACCGCCTATAATGTGTCTAGCATGGAAGATATTGGTAATTCTTGGTCGTTTTTGTTGACATGAAAAGCATGCCTATCTCAAAAACAATTTTATCTCTGTTTTAAACTTTGAGCTCTGGCACCTTTGTAAATCTCTGCTTCCCTCAGCGAAGGGCCTATCTATTTACTTTTATTCAATTTTTATTTTTATTTGAGTCTCTGTCTTCTCTTATAAAGCACGAACTAGAGAGCACTGTTGTCATACTTGTGCATTGGATGTAGCTAATGTTGAGTGTGATTCATGAATGGATCAATGACTGGGCATAATGGGCTAGGAATGGTGCTGGTGACCTTCTTTAGTGTTGATACTTTCAAATACATGGTTGCTTGTTGGTATACTTGAGTATTGATGTTTTCATATCAAATTATAGAATATTGCTTTGAATCACTCAAGTCTAAATATCCATGTGATGACCCACAAGTGTAGGGGATCTATCGTAGTCCTTTCGATAAGTAAGAGTGTCGAACCCAACGAGGAGCAGAAAGAAATGACAAGCAGTTTTCAGTAAGGTTTTCTCTGCAAGCACTGAAATTGTTGGTAACAGATAGTTTTGTGATAAGTAATTTGTAACGGGTAACAAGTAATAAAAGTAAATAAGGTGCAGCAAGGTGGCCCAATCCTTTTTGCATCAAAGGACAAGCCTGAACAAGTTCTTATATAGAGAAAAGCGCTCCCGAGGACACATGGGAATTATCGTCAAGCTAGTTTTCATCAGCTCATATGATTTGCGTTCCTTACTTTGATAATTTGGTATGTGGGTGGACCGGTGCTTGGGTACTGCCCTTTCTTGGACAAGCATCCCACTTATGATTAACCGATTAACCCCTATTGCAAGCATCCGCAACTACAAAAGAAGTATTAAGGTAAACCTAACCACATCATGGAACATATGGATTCAAATCAGCCCCTTATGAAGCAACGCATAAACTAGGGTTTAAGCTTCTATCACTCTAGCAACCCATCATCTACTTATTACTTCCTAATGCCTTCCTCTAGGCCCAAACAATGGTGAAGTGTCATGTAGTCGACGTTCACATAACAGCACTAGAGGAAAGACAACATACATCTCATCAAAATATCAAACGAATACCAAATTCACATGACTACTTATAGCAAGACTTCTCCCATATCCTCGGGAACAAACGTAACTACTCACAAATCATATTCATGTTCATAATCAGAGGGGTATTAATATGCATTAAGGATCTGAACATATGATCTTCCACCAAATAAACCAACTAGCATCAACTACAAGGAGTAATCAACACTACTAGCAACCCACAGGTACCAATCTGAGGTTTTGGTACAAAGATTGGATACAAGAGATGAACTAGGGTTTTAGAGGAGATGGTGCTGGTGAAGATGTTGATGGAGATTGACCCCCTCCTGATGAGAGGATCGATGGTGATGACGATGATGATGGTTTCCCCCTCCCGGAGGGATGTTTCCCAGGTAGAACAGCTCCGTCGGAGCCCTAGATTGGTTCCGCCAAGGTTCCGCCTCGTGGCGGCGGAGTCTCGTCCCGAAAGCTTGCTTATGATTTTTTCCAGGGTAAGAGACTTCATATAGCAGAAAATGGCCACCGGAGGGCTTTCAGGGGGCCCACGAGGCAGGGGCGCGCCCTAGGGGACGCCCCCCACCCTCGTGGACAGGGTGTGGGCCCCCTGATGTTGATTCTTTCGCTAGTATTTTTTATTAATTCCAAAAATGATTTTCATGGAGTTTGAGGACTTTTGGAGCTGTGCAGAATAGGTCTCTAATATTTGCTCCTTTTCCAGCCCAGAATCCCAGCTGCCGGCATTCTCCCTCTACATGTAAACCTTGTAAAATAAGAGAGAATATGCATAAGTATTGTGATCTATCATGTAATAAAACAACCCATAATGCAATAAATATCAACATGAAAGCATGATGCAAAATGGACGTATCAACTCCCCCAAGCTTAGACTTCGCTTGTCCTCAAGTGGAAGCCGATATCGAAAAATATGTCCACATGTTTAGAGATAGAGGTGTCGATAAAATAAAACACGGACATGAAGGCATCATGATCATTCTTATAACAGCATATATATATATATATATATATATATATATATATATATATATATATATATATATATATATCTTGCCATATGATTACTTATGCTAAAGTAACAAATTCACAATGCCAAGTATGAATCAGAAACTTCACTGAAAACTAACAAACTATAATCTTGGTCATTGAAGTAATTGCAATTTATCATAATATCAGAAAGAGTCAATATAAGAGCTTTTCAACAAGTCCACATACTTAACCATCATTTAGTCTTTCACAATTGCTAACACTCACGCAATACTTATGGGTATGGAGTTTTAATCGGACACAGAGAAAGATAGGGGCTTATAGTGTTGCCTCCCAACCTTTTACCTCAAGGGTAATGTCAACAATAATAGTTCATTCTAACTTAAATCCAGTTGGATATATATATCAGGATCTTTCCAACACAAGGTGCTTGCCAAAGGATAAAACATAAAAAGGGAAGGTGAAGATCACCATGAGTCTTGAATAATGTATAAGACAAAAATAAAAGAGTAGGCCCTTCTCAAAGGGAAGCAGAGGTTGTCATGCGCTTTTATGGTTTGATGCACGAAATCTTAATGCAAAAGAACGTCACTTTATATTGCCACTTATGATAGAGACCTTTATTATGCAGTCTGTCGCTTTTATTACTTCCATATCACAAGATCATATAAAGCTTATTTTCTCCACACTAATAAGTCATACATATTTAGAGAACAATTTTTATTGCATGCAACATGACAACTTACTTGAAGGATCGTACTCAATCCATAGGTAGATATGGTGGACTCTCATGGCAAAACTGGTTTTAAGGATATTCGGAAACACAAGTAGTGGCTCTACTTGGTGCAAGGAATTTGGCTAGCATGAGAGGGATAGGCAAGCTCAACATGTTGGATGATCCATGACAATATACTTTATTTCGGATATAAGAAAACATAACCCATTACGTTGTCTTCCTTGTACAACGTCAACTCTTTAGCATGTCATATTTTAATGAGTGCTCAAAATCATAAAAGATGTCCAAGATAGTATATTTGTATGTGAGAACCTCTCTTTCTTTATTACTTCCTATTAATTGCAACGATGACCAAAACTATGTTTGCCAACTCTCAACAACTTTTATTCATCATACTCTTTATATGTGAAGTCATTGCTCTTCATGAGATCATTATGATCTCTTTATTTCTTTTTCTTTTTATTCCCTCAAGATCATAGCAAGACAGCAAAGCCCTTGACTCAACACTAATCGTTATTATATATAGCTCACGGACTCAATTACATAGAGGGATCATAAGGCAAAACTCAAAACTTAATCATACCAAAACTTTATTCTACTAGATCAAGTTATTTCTAAAAGGATCAAACTAAGTAAAACGGTAAAGATAGGAGTGTGATGGTGATACGATACCGGGGCACCTCCCCCAAGCTTGGCAGTTGCTAAGGGGAGTGCCTGTACCCATGTGATTATGCCTCCTTTGCTGGTGAAGAGGGTGGAGTTGTTGATGATGTAGGCTTGTCATCCATCTTCCAAGGCATAGGCTACCCATCATAGAAAGATGATCGAGTCTCCGGGATACTCAAATCTGCAGCCAAACTCATCCTCTTGAGTCTAGATTCATACTCAAAGTTTTGGTTTTGCAGGTCCTAGATTTGGGCTTGGAGGTGCTCGATTTTCTCATGAATCTTGAAGATAGTCTCCTCAATGTTCTTGACGTCCAGCTTGTGGTTGTTGGTGAACTCCGCGATCATCATGTGGTTGGAGTTGAGTCAATGTTCCACCATCCCTTGGCACTTGAAAACTTGTTGTTCCATTGCTTCGAGTTTTGTCTCCATGCTTCCGGTCCTCCTTGGTCCCTCAACATCACGGATGTGCAGCACCCCCTCATGTATCTCAATGGTTTGAGGATGTCGCAGCACCTACGCGAGATAGGGGTTGATGACCTTCTCGAAAAACTTGTCCTTGGGGGCGCTTGAAGATGTCATGGTGATCTAGATCTATCAAAAAAACAGCTCGAAACAAAGACAGAGGATATTTGCGTGATGTGGTGGTCAAAACCTTCGGGAGATTATATAATGAATTTTTACTGACCAAAAGCAGTATCGTGCAAGAAAACCGAGTCCATAGAGCACACGAGGTGCCCACGAGGCAGGGGGCGTGCCCAGGGGGTAGGGCGCGCCCTCCACCCTCGTGGACGCCTCGTGTCCTTCACGGACTACTTCTTATTTCCCTATTTTCTTAAATATTCCAAAACGGAGAAAAGTTGTTGTTAGAACTGTTTTGGAGTCGGTTTACTTACCGTACCACGTACCTATTCCTTTTCAGAGTCTGGAACGTTCTGGAAAGTGTTCCTTATGTATTCCTCCGGGGTTACGCTTTCAATAACATTAGTTTCAACATTTATTGGATTACCTGAGATATAATGTTTGATTCTTTGACCATTCACCACCTTTGGATTTGTGGCTTCGAAGTTGTTGATTTTTATGGCACCGGAACGATAGACTTCCTCGATAACGTAAGGGACTTCCCATTTAGAGAGAAGTTTTCCTGCAAAAAATCTTAAATGAGAGTTGAAAAGCAACACATAATCATCTACATTAAACTCACGCTTTTGTATCCTTTTGTCATGCCATCTTTTAACTTTTTCCTTAAACAGTTTGGCATTTTCATAGGCTTGAGTTGTCCATCCATCAAGTGAGCTAATGTCAAATAGCCTCTTCTCACTGGAAAGTTTGAAATCAAAATTGACCTCCTTAATAGCCCAATATGCCTTATGTTCTAGTTCAAGAGGTAAGTGACATGCTTTTCCGTAAACCATTTTATATGGAGACATACCCAAAGGATTTTTATATGCAGTTCTGTAAGCCCATAATGCATCATCAAGTTTCTTGCACCAATTCTTTCTAGATCTATTAACAGTCTTTTGCAAAATTAATTTAAGCTCTCTATTACTCAGCTCTACTTGGCCACTAGACTGTGGATGATAAGGAGATGCAATTCTATGATTAACATCATACTTAGCAAGCATTTTACAAAAAGCACCATGAATAAAATGTGAACCACCATCAGTCATTAAGTATCTAGGGACTCCAAACCTCGGAAAAATAACTTCTTTAAGCATTTTAATAGAGGTGTTATGATTAGCACTACTAGTTGGAATAACTTCTACCCACTTAGTAACGTAATCAACAGCAACTAAAATATGTGTATACCCATTAGAGGAAGGAAATGGTCCCATATAATCAAAGCCCCAAACATCAAATGGTTCAATAACAAGAGAATAGTTCATAGGCATTTCTTGATGTCTACTAATATTACCAATTCTTTGACATTCATCACAAGACAAGACAAACTTACGGGCATCCTTGAAGAGAGTAAGCCAATAAAAACCAGATTGTAATACCTTATGTGCAGTTCTATCTCCAGCGTGGTGTCGTCCATATGCCTCGGAGTGACACTTGCGTAGGATCTATTCATGTTCATGCTTAGGTACATAACATCTAATAACACCATCTACTCCTTCTTTATAAAGGTGTGGGTCATCCCAGAAGTAATGTCTTAAATCATAGAAAAACTTTTTCTTTTGCTGATATGTAAAACTAGGTGGTATGAATTTAGCAACAATGTAATTAGCATAATCAGCATACCATGGAGCAGTACGAGAAGCATTTATGACAGCTAATTGTTCATCAGGAAAGCTATCATCAATAGGTAGGGTCATCAAGAACATTCTCTAACCTAGACAAGTTGTCTGCAATGGGGTTCTCAGCTCCCTTTCTATGAATAATATGTAAATTAAATTCTTGTAGCAAGAGAACCCATCTAATAAGTCTAGGTTTAGCATCTTCTTTTCCATAAGATATTTAATAGCAGCATGATCAGTGTGAATAGTTACTTTAGAATCAACTATATAAGGTCTAGAATTATCACAAGCAAATACAACTGCTAGAAATTCTTTTTCAGTAGTAGCATAATTTCTCTGGGCACTGTCTAGAGTTTTACTAGCATATTGAATAACATTTAGTTTCTTATCAACTCTTTGTCCTAGAATAGCACCTACATCATAATCACTAGCATCACACATAATTTCAAAGGATAAATTCCAATCAGGTGGCTGAACAATAGGTGCAGAAATCAAAGCTTTCTTAAGTATTTCAAATGCTTCTACACAATCATCATCGGAGACAAAAGGAATATCTTTTTGTAATAAATTGGTCAAAAGCCTAGAAATTTTAGAGAAGTCTTTAATGAACCTCCTATAAAAACCAGCATGACGAAGGAAACTTCTTATACCTTTAATGTCCTTGGGACACGGCATCTTTTCAATAGCATCAACTTTAGCTTTATCAACTTCAATACCTCCTTCAGAAATTTTGTACCCCAAGACAATGCCTTCATTAACCCTAAAGTGGCACTTCTCCCTGTTCAAGACAAGACTAGTGTCTTCGCATCTCTACAAAACTCGATCAAGGTTGCTCAAGCAATCATCAAAAGAAGATCCATAAATGGAGAAATCATCCATGAAAACTTCACAAATCTTTTCACAGAAGTCGGATAATATAGCCATCATGCATCTTTGAAAGGTAGCAGGTGCATTACATAAACCAAAAGGCATACGTCTATAAGCAAAAGTATCGAAAGGACAAGTAAAAGTGGTCTTTTCTTGATCCTCCATCGATACAGGTATTTGTGAGAAACCAGAGTAACCATCTAGAAAGCAAAAATGTGTATGTTTGGATAATCTTTCTAGCATTTGATCAATAAAAGGTAAAGGGTAATGATCCTTTTTAGTAGCTTTATTTAACTTGCAGAAATCAATTACCATCCTATAACCTATAACAATTCTTTATGGGATCAATTCATCTTTATCATTAGGAACGACCGTAATACCTCCCTTCTTAGGGACACAATGGATAGGACTTACCCACTGGCTATTAGCAACGGGATAAATTATACCTGCCTCTAGGAGCTTTAGTATTTCCTTTCTTACCACTTCCTTCATCTTAGGATTTAACCGTCGTTGGTGATCAATAACTGGTTTGGCATCTTCCTCCAATTTTATTTTGTGTTGACATAGAGTGGGACTAATGCCCTTAATATCATAAAGAGTATATCCAATAGCAACACGGTGCTTCTTCAGAGGTTTCAATAATCTCTCCTCTTCCTGCTCTGAAAGGTTAGCACTAATAATAATAGGATAAATTTTCTTTTCATCAAGATAAGCATATTTAAGAGTATCACGTAATGGTTTAAGCTTGAACACGGGATCACCCTTGGGTGGTGGAGGATCCCCTAGAATTTCAACTGGTAAGTTGTGTTTTAAAATAGGTCCCTGTTTAAAGAATACTTCATCTATTTCCCTTCTTTCATTCATGAACATATCATTTTCATGGTCTAGCAAATATTGCTCTAAAGGATCATTAGGAGGCACGACAATAGAAGCAAGACCAATAATTTCATCCTTACTAGGCAATTCTTTATCATGGGGTTGCCTACGAAATTTAGCAAAATTAAACTCATGAGACATATCATCCAAACCAATCATAAAAATTTGGCAATCTATCCTAGCATTAACAGTATTCAAGAAGGGCCACCAAATATAATAGGACAAAAGCTATATTGTGGAGAACCAAGAACAAGAAAATCAGCATGATATTTAACTTTCCCACACAAGACTTCAACATCTCTAACAACCCCAAATGGTGAAATAGTATCTCTATTGGCAAGCTTAATTGTGACATATATTTCTTCTATCTCAGCAGGTGCAATATCATGCATAATTTCTGTATACAAGGAATAAGGTATTGCACTAGCACTAGCACCCATATCACATAAGCCATGATAACAATGATCTCCTAATTTAACAGAAATAAGAGGCATGCCTACAACGGGTTTATGTTTATTCTTAGAATCGGGTCTAGCAATTCTTGCAGCTTCATCACAGAAGTAAATAACATGCACATCAATATTATCAGCCAAGACATCTTTAACCATAGCAATACTAGGTTTGACTTTAATTTGCTCAGGTGGTGTAGGTGTTTTAG
This sequence comes from Triticum dicoccoides, assembly GCF_002162155.2. Taxonomy (NCBI): domain Eukaryota; kingdom Viridiplantae; phylum Streptophyta; class Magnoliopsida; order Poales; family Poaceae; genus Triticum; species Triticum dicoccoides. Next base: position 623,298,087 of record NC_041387.1, read on the forward strand.
TATTACTCTTATGAACCACAGTTGAAGCTTTAGCAAGATCTTTTATCCTAACAGGGAAAGGGGGTTTCTCAATATAAGTAGTAGGGACAATAGGATCATTATAAGTGATAGTCTTTTCATCAACTTTAATAGGTGCAACTACTTTTACTTTAGTGGAGGATTATATTTAAACCACTTCTCCTTAGGGAGGTCAACATGAGTAGCAAATGATTCACATAAAGAAGCTACTATCTCAGAGTCAAGTCCATATTTAGTGCTAAATTCACGGAAGACATTGGTATCCATAAAAGATTTAACACAATCAAACTTAGGTGTCATACCTGACTCCTTACCTTCGTTGAAATCCCAATCTTTAGAGTTGCATTTAATTCTTTCCAATAAATCCCATTTGAATTCAATAGTCTTCATCATAAAAGACCCAACACAAGAAGTATCGAGCATGGAGCGATTGTTGAGAGAAAGCCGAGCATAAAAATTTTGAATAATCATTTCTCTTGAGAGCTCATGATTGGGGCATGAATATAACATTGACTTAAGCCTCCCCCAAGCTTGAGCGATGCTTTCTCCTTCGAGAGGCCAAAAATTATATATGTAATTACGATCACGATGAACAAGATGCATAGGATAAAACTTCTGATGAAATTCCAATTTCAATCAGTTTTACTTCCATGATCCCATATCATCACATAGCCTAAACCATGTCAATGCCTCCCCCTTCAAAGATAAAGGGAAGACCTTCTTCTTGATAACATCCTCGGGCATACATGCAAGCTTAAATAATCCACAAACTTCATCCACATAGATTAGGTGCAAGTCGGGATGTAATGTTCCATCTCCTGTAAAAGGATTAGCTAGCAGTTTCTCTACCATACCCGAAGGAATTTCAAAGTAAACATTTTCAGTAGGTTCAGTAGGTTGAGGAGCAACTCTTTGCTCTACAGGTCGGGGTGAAGATACACCGAACAAGCCCCTCAAAGGATTATGTTTCATAGTAACAAGTGACAGTAAATTTCAGCACACTATATAAATTTTTCCTTACCAAGTTCCACTCACCAAAGGCACTTCACTCCCCGGCAACGGCGCCAGAAAAGAGTCTTCATGACCCACAAGTGTAGGGGATCTATCATAGTTGAAAGTGCAACTATCCCTAGGTGGTTTTGGTAATTCATAACAACATATAGCTCATTGAGCTAATGCTATTCCAAGACTATTGTTTCAGGGAAGCTCAATGAATGGCATGGCATGGATGATGAAAGTGGATCCCTCAAAATACTAAGGACAAAGGATTGGCTCAAGCTCAAAAGCTCAAGACTCTTCATTTTACATTTTAGTGATCCAAGATCACATTGAGTCTATAGGAAAAGCCAATACTATCAAGAAGGGATGAGGTGTTGCTTAATGAGCCTTTTGCTTCATGTGCTTAGTGATATGCTCCAAAAACCCTTAACTACTTTCCCACATCCACAAATGACCTAAACCTAAAGCCAAAATCGGTCACACCGATTCTTCCAATCCGGCGCCACCGATTCCAAAAGTCATAGCCACTGCCACAAACCCTAAGCAAATCGGTCTTACCAATAGGGATCTCGGTCTCACCGAGATGGGATTGTAATCTCTCTGTTTCCCTTCGTAACGTTTCGGTCTAACCGAAGTGAGCGATCGGTCCCACCAAGATTGCAATGTAAACTCTTTGTTTCCTTTTTGTAACATTTCGGTCTCACCGAAAAGAGCAAATCGGTCCCACCGAGTTTACCTGACCAACTCTCTGGTTAGCTAATTACCAAAATCGGTCTCACCGAGTTTGTGTAATCGGTATTACCGAGATAACGTTATGCCCTAACCCTAACCGAATCGGTCTCACCGAGATGCATGTCAGTCCCACCGAAAATCACCAATGGTCACTAGGTTTACTAAATCGGTCCGACCGAGTTTAACGATTCGGTCCCACCAAGTTTGGTAAATTGTGTGTAACGGTTAGATTTTGTGTGGAGGCTATATATACCCCTCCACCTCCTCTTCATTCGTGGAGAGAGCCATCAGACCAAACCTACACTTCCAACTTACCATTTCTGAGAGAGAACCACCTACTCATGTGTTGAGGCCAAGATATTCCATTCCTACCATATGAATCTTGATCTCTAGCCTTCCCCAAGTTGCTTTCCACTCAAACCCTCTTTCCACCAGATCCAAATCCTATGAGAGAGAGTTGAGTGTTGGGGAGACTATCATTTGAAGCACAAGAGCAAGGAGTTCATTATCAACGCACCATTTGTTACTTCTTGGAGAGTGGTGTCTCCTAGATTGGCTAGGTGTCACTTGGGAGCCTCCGACAAGATTGTGGAGTTGAACCAAGGAGTTTGTAAGGGCAAGGAGATCGCCTACTTCGTGAAGATCTACCGCTAGTGAGGCAAGTCCTTCATGGGCGAAGGCCATGGTGGGATAGACAAGGTTGCTACTTCGTGGACCCTTCGTGGGTGGAGCCCTCCATGGACTCGTGCAGCCGTTACCCTTCATGGGTTGAAGTCTCCATCAACGTGGATGTACGATAGCACCACCTATCGGAACCACACCAAAAACATCCGTGTCTCCAATTGTGTTTGAATCCTCCAAACCCTTCCCTTTACTTTCTTGCAAGTTGCATGCTTTAATTTCCGCTGCCTATACACTCTTTGCATGCTTGCTTGTATTGTGTGATGATTGCTTGACTTGTCCTAAAATAGTTAAAATCTGCCAAACTCTAAAATTGGGAAAAGGTTAAGTTTTTATTGGTCAAGTAGTCTAATCACCCCCCCCCCCCTCTAAACATACTTCAAGGTCCTACAATAGTCCTTTCGATAAGTAAGAGTGTCGAACCCAACAAGGAGCAGAAGGAAATGACAAGTGGTTTTCAGTAAGGTTTTCTGTGCAAGCACTGAAATCGGTAACAAATAGTTTTGTGATAAGGTAATTTCTAACGGGTAACAAGTAATAAAAGTAAATAAGGTGCAGCAAGGTGGACCAATCCTTTTTGTAGCAAAGGACAAGCCTGGACAAGTTCTTATATAGAGAAAAGCGCTCCCGAGGACACATGGGAATTATCGTCAAGCTAGTTTTCATCACGCTCATATGATTCACGTTCGTTAATTTGATAATTTGGTATTTGGGTGGACCGGTGCTTGGGTACTTCCCTTTCTTGGAAAAGCATCCCACTTATGATTAACCCCTATTGCAAGCATCCGCAACTACAAAAGAAGTATTAAGGTAAACCTAACCACAACATGAAACATATGGATCCAAATCAGCCCCTTACGAAGCAACGCATAAACTAGGGTTTAAGCTTCTGCCACTCTAGCAACCCATCATCTACTTATTACTTCCCAATGCCTTCCTCTAGGCCCAAACAATGGTGAAGTGTCATGTAGTCTACATTCACATAACACCACTAGAGGAAAGACAACATACATCTCATCAAAATATCGAACGAATACCAAATTCACATGACTACTTATAGCAAGACTTCTCCCATGTCCTCAGGAACAAATGTAACTACTCACAAATCATATTCATGTTCATAATCAGAGGGGTATTAATATGCATTAAGGATCTGAACATATGATCTTCCACCAAATAAACCAACTAGCATCAACTACAAGGAGTAATCAACACTACTAGCAACCCACAGGTACCAATCTGACATTTTGGTACAAAGATTGGATACAAGAGATGAACTAGGGTTGAGAGGAGATGGTGCTGGTGAAGATGTTGATGGAGATTGACCCCCTCCCGATGAGAGGATTGATGGTGATGCCGATAATGATGATTTCCCCCTCGCAGAGGGGTGTTTCCCCGGCAAAACAGCTCCGCCGGAGCCCTAGATTGGTTCCGCCAAGGTTCCGCCTCGTGGAGGCGGAGTCTCGTCCCGAAATCTTGCTTATGATTTTTTCTAGGGTAAGAGACTTCATATAGCAAAAGATGGCCATCGGAGGGCTGTTAGGGGGGCCACGAGGCAGGGGGCGCCCCCCCCCCCCTTGTGGATAGAGTGTGGGCCCCCTAACGTTGATTCTTTCATCAGTATTTTTTATTAATTCCAAAAATGACTTTCATGGAGTTTCAGGACTTTTGGAGCTGTGTAGAATAGGTCTCTAATATTTGCTCCTTTTCCAGCCCAAAATCCCAGCTGCCGGCATTCTCCCTCTTCACGTAAACCTTGTAAAATAAGAGAGAATAGGCATAAGTATTGTGATATATCATGTAATAACAACCCATAATGCAATAAATATCAATATGAAACATGATGCAAAATGGACCTATCACCATGTTGCAAAGAAAAGACTATATGATGAATGTGATAGGTAGCATTCAACATCAAACATTCTATTTTTATAGTTTACTACTCAAGGACGAGTAGGAAGTAAGCTTGGGGATTTATGCTACGTCTCCAACGTATCTATATTTTTTTATTGTTCCATGCTATTATAGTATCAATTTTGGATGTTTTATATGTCATTATATGCATTTACATATCATTTTTGGGGAATAACCTATTAACTTAGGCTCCGTTCGGAAGTGCTCCGCCTCCGCGCTTCTACGGAAGCGGGCGAGGAGCTGGCCGAACCGTTTTCCTCTGAGGTGCCAACTTTAGAAGCGCCGGCCAAGCGTAGTGCAAATCGGTGGAGCGCCTGAAGTCGAGCTTCGCATTTTTCAGAAGTAGGAGTTCCTTCATATTACATCCCGCTGCCATCCCGAAGTGAGGAATGAACCGTTTTACTCTCTGTTCAAAGCCTAGCCTGGTGGGCCCAAACACAGCAGTTGGCGCAGCTCCACGATGCTGCTGCGAACGCTAATGGCTCCCCAGGGAAGCTGGCTCGTGCTGCTCCATTGAGAGGTTGGCCCCATTGGGAAGCTGGAGAACTTCTGAACGGGCCCTTAGTGCCCAATGTTAGTCGTTGTTTTTTTTGCATATTTTTGGCTTTTCAGAAAATCAATATTAAATGAAGTCCAAACGGAGAAAAAAATGGATTAATTTTTTCTGGACCAGAAGAGACCCTAGAAGGTTCGGGAGAAGGCTAGAAGAGCCATGAGGGAGCAACAAGCCCTAGGGGCACGTCCCCCAAGCTTATGGGTTCCTTGTGGCACCTCCAACCCTAATTCCACCTCTAGAAATTCTCAAATATTCCCATGACATCAGAGAGATAGCCGAAATACTTTTTCTGCCGCCGCAAGTTCCAGAACCATGAGATACCATCTGGAGGCCTTTTCTAGTACTCCGCCAGAGAAGGAACCGATCACGGAGTGGCTCTACATCAACCTTGTTTCCCTTCCGATGATGCGTGAGTAGTTTGCCACAACCTACACCATCCATAGTTAGTATCTAGATGGCTTCTTCTCTCTCTTTGATCTTCAATACAATGTTCTCCTCAATGTTCTTGGAGATCTATTCAATGTAATGACTTTTTGCGGTGTGTTTGTTGGGATCCGATGAATTGCGAGTTTATGATCAGATGTATCCATGAACATTATTTGAGTTTTCTCTTAACTCTTTTATGCATGATTACTATAGCTTCGTATTTCTCTCCGATCTATTGATTTGGTTTAGCCAACTAGATTGATTTTTCTTGCAATGGGAGAGGTGCTTTGCAATGGGTTCGATCTTGCGGTGCTCAATCCCAGTGACAGAAGGGGACATGACACATATTTATCATTGCAATTAAGGGTCAAAAGATGGGGTTTATTCATACGTGAGTTTATCTTGTCTACATCATGTCATATTGCTTAAGGCATTACTTCATTTTCTATAAACTTAATACTCTAGATGCATGTTGCATAGCGGTCAATGTGTGGAGTAATAGTAGTAGATGACATATCGTTTCGGTCTAGTTGTCTCGGACGTGATGCCTATATATGATCATTGCCTTGGATATCGTCATAATTATTTCTATCAATTTCCCAACAGTAATTTGTTTACCCACCGTATGCTATTTTCTAGAGAGAAGCCTCTAGTGAAAACTATGGCCCCGGGGTCTATCTTTTATCATATATTAAAACCAAAAATACCTTGCTGCGTTTTTATTTTATTTTGTATTTTTGTTTGATCTATCTATCTATCACCATACAATTTAATCTTGCTCTCAACCGTCAAGGGATTGACAACCCCTTGTGTGCGCTGGGTTGCAAGGATTCCTTGCTTGTGTGCAGGTGCTGCTAACGAGGTGTTGCTTGGTTCTCCTTCTTGATTGAGAACCTTGATTCTTGACTCGGGGAAATACTTATCTCTATTGTACTGCATCATCCTCTCCTCTTCGGGGAAATCCTAATGCAGTTCACAAGTAGCAGCGCGTCCTGAGAGCTCGTGGCTCTCTCATACCTCTTCTAACCTCCTCCCAACCCTTCTAGGGCTCCTGGTCCAGAAAAATCACCGTAATTTTCATCATGTTTGGACTTCGTTTGGTATGAATTTTCTGAAAAGCCAAAAACAAGCAAAAAACAGGAACTGGCACTAGGCACTAGGTTAATAGGTTAGTCCCAAAAATAATATAAAATAGCATAAAATATGCATATAAAGCATCCAAGACTGGTAATATAGTCGCATGAAACAATCAAAAATTATAGATACGTTAGAGACGTATCAGCATCCCCAAGCTTAATTCCTGCTCGTCCTCGAGTAGGTAAATGATAAAAATAGAATTTTTGATGTGAAATGCTACCTAACATGTGTATCATGTAATCTCTTTTATTGTATAATCATTGAGAAATGATGAAGTAACAATATCAACATAATAATATCCATGACTATAAGAAACATAACCATTACTTTTTCAAAATATACGACTCTTAACAAATGTTATCCCCACTCATTTTATCATGTTAGCATGGCATGACTCCGCCTTCACCGCATAAATATAAATCATGAGCACCCCGGTGTCAAACCATGCAATTGGATCATACTTCTAGCATGCTTCACCATTTTCAACCCCGCGCAATACATGAGCTTGAGCCATGGATATAGCACTATAGGTGAAATAGATGGCGATGATGGAGATTAATAAGGGAACAAAAGGAAGAAATTCTCACATCAATGCGACTAATCAACGGGCCCTGGAGATGCCCATCAATCGATGTCAATGCGAGGAGCAGGGATTGCCATGCAATGGATGCACTAAGAGCTATAACTAAGTGGGTGTGCATCCAAATTGCTTTCTCATGAAGACCTTAGGCATTTGAGGAAGCCCATCATCAGAACATACAAGCCAAGTTCTATAATGAAAAATTTCCACTAGTATATGAAAGTGAAAACACAGGAGACTCTCTATATGAAGAACACGGTGCTACTCTGAAGTACAAGTGTGGGAAAGGATAGTAACATATCCCCTTCTCTCTTTTTCTCTTATTTTTTTGGTAGGCACTTTGGTCACTTTTTTTCATCCCGAGTCTCATCCTGACTTGTGGGGCAATCATAGTTTCCATCATCCTTTCCTCACTGGGACAATGCTCTAATATGATGATCATCACACTTTTATTTGCTTACAACTCGATAACTAGAACAATAGGACTCTACATGAATGCCTCTGGCAGTGTACCAGGATGTGCAATGATCTAGTGTAACATGTATAAAAGTGATGAACGGTGGCTGAACCACAAATATCATGTCAGCTCTATGATCATGCAAAGCAGAATGACAATGAACACGCATGTCATGAAGACAGAACGGTGGAAGTTGCATGGCAATATATCTTGGAATGGCTATGGAAATGCCATAATAGGTAGGAATGGTGGCTATTTTGAGGAAGATATAAGGAGGCTTATGTGTGATAGAGCGTATCATACCATGGGATTCGGATGCACCGGCGAAGTTTGCACCAACTCTCGAGGTGAGAAAGGGCAATGCACTGTACCGAAGAGGCTAGCAAATTGCGGAAAGATAAGAGTGCGTATAATCAATGGACTCACATTATTCATAAAGAACTCACATAGTTATTGTGAAATCCTATTAGCTTAGTCATAAAGAACTCAAATACTTATTGTGAAAGCCTATTAGCTCTCGAAGCAAAGTACTAATCGCATGCCCCTAGGTAATTGGTTTGTAGGAATTAACCATCGCGCGCATCCGACTATAACAGCACTCAAGGATTTCAATCAGAAAGACAAATGCTCAAACCTCCCCACCACTTAGACGAGCAGTTAATAAGAAGCTTTAATACCGATATTTCTACTAACCAATGATCTTGAACCAATATCCTTTCATATTACGACATCAATATCATTAAACCATGTGTTTCCTTTTTAGTGATCTAGATGAAAGTTTCTATTATATTCCCCTTGAATACATATCCTTCTTGGACCAGTCTTATAACCCGTACATATTTTCATTACTATTTATTAGACTCTCAAAAATATTTAAGTGAAACTTGAGAGTGCAATCATTTCAATAAAATATAACCACCGATGTGCTATAAAAGATATAAGTGAAGCACTAGAGCAACTGCCTAGTTCAAAAGATATAAGTGAAGCATGTAGAGTATTCTAACAAATCACGATAAATGTGTGTCCCTCTAAAAATGTGTGCCCAGAAAATGATGATTGTGGCAAACTAAAAAGAAAACAAAGCAAAAATTATGGCACAAGACGCTCCAAGCAAAACTCATATCATGTGATGAATAAAATGTAGCTCCAAGTAACATACCGATAGATTGTAGGCGAAAGAGGGGATGTCATTTGGGGCATCCCCAAGCTTAGACGCTTGGATATTCCTTGAATACTACCTTAGGATGCCTTGGGCATCCCCAAGCTTAGAGTCTTGCCGCTCCTTATTCCTTCGTCCATCGTGATCTCACCCAAAACTTGAAAACTTCAGCACACAAAACTCAACAGAAACCTCCTGAGATCCATTAGTATAATAGACAAATCATAAACTTTAGGTACTGTTATGAACCCATTCCTATTTTACTCTTGCATAATACCTATTGTATTCTAACTTCGTTATGACTTATACGCCCCCCCCCCCATATAATCCTTGGCATCATTAAAACAAGCGAACTATGCAATAGAAAACAGAATCTATCTAAAATAGAACATTCTGTAATGGTCTGAACTAACACTATACTTATATAACTCCAAAAAATCTGAAAAAATAGGATAACTTGGGAAATTTGTATATCAATCATGTGTAAATATTTCATAATTTTATCACGTTCCAGTGAATTATAGTAATTTCAGCACTGCGCGCAAAAGTTTCTGTTTTTCACAGAATCAAGTCAACTATCAACCAAATCATCCCAAAGGCTTTACTTGGCACAAAACTAATTAAAACATAAAAGCACAATCATAAAAGTAGCAATAATTGTGTCAACATACCAAAACAGAAAGTAAAAGCAAAAATTTAAGATAATTATTGGGTTGCCTCCCAACAAGCGATATTGTTTTGCGCCCCTAGCTAGGCATAAGGCATTGTTTCAAGTATTATCATCCTTAGTTCTCACCGTCCTAGATGGGATTTTCTCAAAGCCTGGAGGTTCCTTACGCTTACCATTAATTTCAGAGAATGAAGCAATTTTATTATCTAGGGTATCAAGCCTCTTGTTGCAAATGGTAAGAAGGGAATTCAACACCAGAGATAAACATTAGCAGTCGTCATTAATTCCACTAACCACATTGTCATCACACCGAAATACCATTTAGAAATAAATGAACTTTCAATAGTGTCTAGTGTTATTATCAACTTCTCTAATATATGTTTCTTTATATTTTTGCACCCATTTCAGTGGCTAAAGATGTAGTAATGTGGAAACGGGAATGTACATGGAAAGAAACACACTCATGATGTTGCACGAGAGGTGCATTCGAGCATACATTGTGATAACTACCATTTTAGGAAACTAATATGGCGCAAACATTCTAAATAACATCCCTAATAGCATGACGACGGTGCATATGTACAATCACCTGATGTTGTGGCATGGATGAGATCACTGTGATATCATGGATGTGTGAATGTTGTTATGGGCCATTGAGCAATAACGCGTTGCACCATTGCACTTCTTTAAGAAAAATCAACGCTGGTAAATATGCAGGTAAAAATATGATACACAAATGTGGTTTAACAATTGTGTAAGTGGTATATGAGAAATCCCATATGTTTGCAATTTAGGTTGTTGATGGCCATTTGGGGGTGACACACTTGACCCAACTGTCCATGCGCATGTCGACAATGTTGTTGACGTGTTTCCTACCCCTCCACTAACCCGCCTTGTTATATCCGCCTCTCCCCTCCTCATCCCTCTCGCATTTCTCCACCTACCCAAAGCCCTTTCTCCACCAGATCTGACGGCCTCATGGCTAGGTTCGGGTATTCCTCGAGGGGACGGAGGCACTGTCGACCTCCTCTCATGGCTTTCCTCGGCATAGTCGCCGCCATGGTCTTCCTTTATGACGAATTCTGCTCGATTCGTCCCGGAGGTGCCCTTCAAAATAACCCCCCTTCCTATTCATTGCATTCCCTAAAGATTTTCTCTCCTTTCAGTTCTTGGCATCGCGATGGTCCCAGGCCCTCAGCTAAGGTCTGCATCTGGGATCCCACTGGTTCGAAGCCCCTTCCATATCCCTTAGTCTCCTGTCAGGCTCTCCCCCTCCCATTTTCGGAGACACGAGAGATCTTCTTTATACGAAGATCTGGCGCTTCAGTTTTGGTTTCGAGGAAACTGAAGCTGGCAGTCGTGGAACTGCTGCATGCGCTATCTTCCATGGATTGGTGTCGATTCTCTTCGCTCGAGTCGGGGAATGTATCATGCCCCATCTTCTGCTCTGGCTTGAGTGGAGTTTCATCTGAAATCCCGTGTGTGTCCAGAGGCAGCCATCCCTCTCAACCTCCTTCACTGGAGGCATACATCGTGGTCTTTGGATCCAGATCTTCGCCAAGTAGGTCTTTGTCGTTGGTTGATATTCCAGAGTTATGCCACCAACCGTACAAGGGGCTTATTTCTCTCCTACTTATGATGCTCTACATGATCCTCGTCATCGACGAGCTTGTGCCCTTCCTTGTCCAGAGGCTATCAGATGAAGTAGTCTTTGTCCTCTTTTCAGCGGGTGGCCATCATCTTCATCACCGGCGTTCAGCTATGGGGCCTATATGATTGTGGCCTCTCCCTGCGTGTCTGAGTGGCACAAGTTATCTGGTGCGTTGTTGTAATTTGCCCCCTGGTGTGTATGGTATTTACTTCTTGTAAATTAAGAACAAATGGAAGATCTTTCATTTCAAAAAAATAAAATCCCATCGTTTATCTTTTCCACTAGTCATTGATGAGATTCCAGCTGGCTTACCTTTTATCGACTTACCAAATAAAATTGTATTTTTTTGTAAGCCAATAAATGATTACTTTTTGTAAGCCAATAAATGATTACCAAATAGGTTTTTATTACAAAATAAAATCTTTTTATACGAGTACATTAATATCGACAGATAATCATGGGCTAGCGTATTAAAATATCTATACCCTATTGTCACGCAATTTTTTTTTCTAAGATGCACGTAAAGTATATGTCTTTTTATAAAGAAGAAGAAAAAAACGTGCTTCCTACCGCTTATTTCCTCCACTGGTCACCGACGAGGTTCCAGTTGGCACGGACACGCGGACGCCGCCCGCTTGCATCCCTAGTAGGGGTGACACGTGGACACCGCCCGCTTGCATCCCTAGCAGAGGTGACACGCGCCACATGCTCCATAAGGTGAGCCCCACAGGTAACATAGGTGCGGGATCGCGAGGCCGCCCCACAGCCGTCCATCCGATGATCCGTAGGTAGGAAGTTTCCGCTTCCGCAAGGCGCCATTGCCAGTCGATGCGTACTAGCCACGGCCAGTGCAGCAGTACACTGAATGCCGATGGAGCTTGCCAAAAAAACGGTGCGTCGCCAGGCTGTGAGCCGCGGTGCAAAAGTGGCGCCTTGCGAGGCCCAGGCGAGCTCACCAAAGAAAGAAAGGCAAGCAAACGGGCCGGACGGACGGGCGGGCGATCGAACACGCGCACCGCGCACGCACGCACGAGTAGCCACCGGCACCGTCCCAACGGACGGCGATTAAAGGCCACCTTAAAAGCGCGTCGTCTCCCACCGCTCAGCTCCCTCCCTCGCGATTCGATCCATCACCACCGTCTCGACCGGCACGACCCATTTCCGTCGGCGGCGCTGCTCGCTTTGCACTGCCAGCACGGCGGACGTCCCCGGCGCGAGCGCGCAGGTAAGCATGGAGCGCATTGGCGAGGCCCACCAGGTGCACCAGCTGCAGCAGGTCCAGCAGCAGGGGGTGGCGGCGGCGCCGTCGTTCGGCGTGGTCGAGCACTCTGTTGTGGCGGCGGCGGCGACCAAGCCGAGGGCGCCGGGGCTGCCGCCGACGCCGCCCGCGTCCTTCGCCGGGCAGCAGCGCGGTGCGGGCGGCGACGTGTGCATGGACGACTCCTCGGGGGCGGCGGGGCGCAAGCAGGTCGTGCCGGCGCACCGCCGGTCTCGCAGCGAGGTGCCGTTCGCGGGCTACTTCCCGCCGCCGACGCAACAGCTGCCGCAGCCCAAGGCGGAGGCCGGCGGCTGGGGCGACGGCACCGGCGGCGACGACCTGTTCAGCTCGTACCTGAACCTGGAGGGGATGGACGTGCTCAACTCCTCGTCGCCCGACAGCAGCGCCAAGGCCGACAGCAGCGAGAACGGCGACTCGGAGGAGTGCGCCGCCTGGGGCGCTGGCGCGGGCGTCAAGAGGAGCGCCGCCGGGGAGCCGGCCATGGCCGGGCGGCACGCCCGGAGCCTGTCCGTGGACAGCCTCATGGGGAGGCTCAACTTCGCTTCCCCCGGCGGCGGCGCCAACGGCGCGGGCGGCATGTTCAGCCTGGAGTTCGGCAGCGGCGAGTTCTCCCCCGCCGAGATGAAGAAGATCATGGCCGACGAGAAGCTGACCGAGATGGCCCTCGCCGACCCCAAGCGCGTCAAGAGGTACTACGTCGTAATCCATTCGATCATCGCCCCAATCAATCAATCGATCAAGACCGCGAATCCTTGCCAAAGCTTCTCCATTGATGATCGGCGATTGCTACTTGCCTAAAATGCGCTGTGGATCATGAGAACTGAGATCGAGTTTGGATTGTGTGCGCAGGGTGCTGGCGAACCGGCAGTCGGCGGCGCGGTCCAAGGAGCGCAAGATGCGGTACATCGTGGAGCTGGAGCAGAAGGTGCAGATCCTGCAGACGGAGGCCACCACGCTCGCCGCGCAGATCAACCTCCTGCAGGTACCATCTTCATCCGCCTCCTGCTCCATTTTTAATCTCATTGATTGATTGAAATTCAGTTGACTGATGGTTCGAATTCGATGGCGCAGCGCGACTCGTCGGCGGTGGCGACGCAGAACAACGAGCTGAGGTTCCGGCTGCAGGCCATGGAGCAGCAGGCGCAGCTCCGCGATGGTACGTTGCGTTCACCCTTGTCGTGCGTGCTCGATCTGCTCGTCAACGTCCGACCGACCGATCGATCCATCCACCGATGTGCTCGGCACTAGACTAGAGTCTACATAGATGGTCCTTATCGTATCACGGCTCCTGACGTTGACATGTTTATCTGTGTGTCCAGTCCTAGTCGTACGTGTGCTCCGCTCACGACCGCAGCTCTGAATTCCCTCGGTAGGTACGCAGGTAGCTGAGTTCGCTCCATACCGGTAGTCGTTGGCATGTACTCCCTCCGTTCCGAATTACTTGTCTTGGATTTATCTAGATACGGATGCATCTAGACGCTAGATGCATCCGTATCTAGACAAATCCAAGACAAGTAATTCGGAACGGAGGGAGTACTCGATGTCGGTGCTAATCCATTACGCCAGCAGCAGCAGCAGCACGGATGTGCTTAGCACTTGCACTTGACAATGATCAAGAACCAAGATTTGCTCATGTTTTTAAATTGACTCTGCACATAAAATAGGTTGCTTTCTCTCAAGATGCTATGGAGTTGCCGGCATGAACGCACGTACTCCCTCCGTCCGGAAATACTTGTCATCAAATGAATAAAATGGGATGTATCTAGATGTATTTTAGTTCTAGATACATCCTTTTTTGTCCATTTTGATGACAACTATTTTCGGACGGAGGGAGTAGCTGATTAGAAATAGATTGATTTGGACTCCAGAGTCTTCATTCATACTAGTTTTGCAAGTGTTTCTTTAAGCTCATGGTTCTAACATTCACTTCTTCTCCTTGTGTTCTTGAGCAGCTCTGAACGAGGCGCTGACAGGCGAGGTCCAGCGCCTCAAGATCGCGGCGTTGGAGCTCGGCATCGGCGACTCCTGCTCCTCCAACGGCATGGCCCAGCAGCACAGCCTCATGTTCCAGCACCAGCAGCAGCAGCAGCAGCAGGAGGCTACACCCATACCATTCTACCAACTGCAGCACCAACAACAGCAACAGCAGCAGCAGCAGAACGGCACAGCCAACAAGCATGAATCAAGGGAGTGATGGCGATGATCGCAGAGGCATTTATTTGGACTAGAGAAGAGACATTGCAGATTGCAGACACCAAGGGAAAACTTTGGTTTAGAGTTGAACTGTGAATCCATATGGTTTTATTGACTCTTTTGTTTTAATGTCATCGTTAATAATCGTTGTAAGTTTTTCCAGGCGGTGAGCCCTGCCTGTACTTTCTTTTTCCTTCTTATTATGTTCATTGATTCTGTGGATATGTTACCTTTCAGTCACCAAAACTGGTGGAGCAGTAGTTGATTAATAACATATTCTTTTGTAGTATTATTAGTTTCTATATCTGTTGGGTATTTTCTGCAGCTTCGTCGCTTGGGGATACACCTGACATCTTTGTTCCTAAATATATTTAGACATTTTGGCAGTTTAATTTAAACTGCCAAAACATCTTATATTTAGAAACAACGGTCGTACAAAATAAGAATGCGGTAAGCATGACAGTTTTATTTTGAAGGGTGTGGCTAGACAAGGTCCGTTTTCTTTAACTAAATCCAATCTCGCCTAGGCCTTTGGTACTTTTCAAAGGGGTGACGCATCCGTGCATGAATCAAAATCATATCTTCCGTTTTATTTTTAGTCAAGTGATTTAAGAGCTAGAGATCTTTGGAAATCCCCTACTCCTTTTAGGGTGGATGCGTGAATCAGAGATGGTTCTAAATATGTCTTACATTCAGCTTGTTCAGGGATCCCTCGCCTTAACCAAGTCTGAAAGAAAAAGAAATATCTAAAAGAAATATTTGCACAGATCCTAATGTAAGATCTCATGAATACAGCATCGATTGAGACATAAGTCGACTGAAATTTATCAAGACTGTATTTTGAAATCGCACGCTATTTCACTTATATTTGTTGTTATCCAATTCCTACAGTTATACTATCTTTAGACAAATACCCATGGGTTCTGTAGGTACTCCCTCCGTTTTTATTTACTCCACATATTAGCATTGACTGAAATCAAACTTTATAAAGTTTAATCAAGTTTGTAGAAAACAATATGAACATTTACAATAACCAACGTATATGATGTGAAAATATATTCAATGATGAATATAATGGTATTGATTTGGTGGTGTATATGTTAATATATTTTTCTACAAACTTGATAAAGTTTATAAAGTCTGACTTTAGACAAAAGTTAATATGCAAAGTAAATAAAAATGGAGGGGGTACATATAACTACTTAACTGGAGTAATAACAATTGCCATAATATTCCCTTTAGGAAGACAGAACGAATGCCATGGCAATGCCAAGAACTAGATATTTCAGATTGGACTAGTGATACAAAGAAGTTAGAAGCACAAGGAGACACGATGATAAAAGTTCATACCCCGACTAGAAGGGTGCAGAAACTTAAAAATCAACATATATACGAGGAAAATCAGTTGTTTTTAGGCCTAACCCACAGAGTCCTCAACCATGGCTTCACTGTCAATATCTGCATCCCCGGCCTCACTACCGTCCCGAGTCTCAGCATCAGACTCGCTATCTTCAACAAAGTTTCCTGGGAGCTTCTTTTCAGGATCAAGAAGTCCAATCATATGATTAATAGCTCGACGACCATCGGCATTAGTCTGGCTACCAGCTGAGTGGCCATCAGAGTTAACCAAACTGGTCAGAGCATCAGCTGCTGTTCTTTCTCCTGCGTCATCATCGTGTCCTTCAGAGGGGTCACCACCCACGTCTTCCGAGCAGCACGGAGACTCATTCTCCCCATTGACAGATGGTCCTGTTTCCACTGCCCAGCTACCGGCAACTTCTGAGGCCAACAGATCAGCTGTGCGAATAGTTCCATCCTGCGTGTCGTCAGGTTTGCTCGCAGAGCAGTCGCCCTCACGTTTCCCTTCAGAACACTGACCAATGCCATCTTTGAGGGTTAGGGATTGTTGTTCCTCATTAACTAGTGGCAGCCCTCCATCTTTTGGAATCAAGTTAGATTCCTCGGTTTCTTGTTGTGCCTGCATTTCATCCTCTAGCTGCAAAGTCTCTCCCCCCATAACGCTGTTAATGGAATTATGATCATTGCAGCCAACATTGCCAATTTGGCTTTCTGTCTCCAAAACTTGCTCGGTCTCTTGCTCAGGAGCTGTAGCAGTGTGATCACCATGAGAATCAGATCCGATTTTCTCTACTGTCCTATCTGGACTAGTGCACTCTAAGTCTTGAGTGCCCCCTTCAATTCTGGTACCACCATCCTGCTGCTCGGTCATATCGGCATCCTCATCGGTGGAACTATGTTCGCTTGCTTGGGTATTCTCTGCTGAAGCACCCGAAGCTTCCAACGTATCGTTTGCGTAGTCTGCTGGCTTTACACGGGCATTATCGGTGTTCACATTTGCTACTGGTACTTCATTGAGATCAAGACCCAGCAAGGTGCTCTCATAGTTCTCTTCGTCCTCTAAAGTTCTCTGCATAGCCTTAAGCTGTTCCTGCTGTTTTGCAAATAGAGAAGAGATCTCTTCCGTGGTTGAATAGAAAGCACGCAGTTGGGTCTCTCTGCAATAAGCAACAGAGGAAAGGAAGGCATTGTATAAAAAGTTAGTTCCACAAACTTGGACTCACATTGTTTATATATGATGCCCAAATTAGATGCTTACCGTAAAATAACTCTTTCTCTGGCCCCTTGATACCTACGCTTTTCAATTGATAGATCTCTCATTGTAGCAGCTACTTCAAGTTCAAGAGATGAGACCTTTGCCCATGCTTCTTCCCGAGCAGCCTGCTAACAAAGCACATGTATTATCAGATTGTAAGTAAAGGAGTGTAGCCCCTCAAAGGATGGATCATACATGGAATAGAACAAACTTCTGCTGTTTGAAATATATGATACAACTTCGAACCCATGAAAAACCAGAGTCAATAGCACAACAGAAAAGGAACCCTGATCTTATGAAGAAAGCAAAGGAAGACCAATATAATTTGCCGATGTGATGAAACATCAGAGAAACAGAAAGAGTCCAATTATGTGACTGGAACATTTTTCTACCTTCTCATTTTCAAGTTCTTTCTTGAGCTTTCGCAGTTCAGTTTCCAGATTATCAGATTTCTGCAATTGCAATAGCAAAAAAAGAAAATGTTATACGACATTGAAGTACAAAAGATAAAAATACTTTTCACGGATGTAAGTTGTACAAAGTTTAACATGTGCGGAACCTCATGATACCTTCTGACTTTTAGCAGACACGAGCTGCTCATCCTGGAGTTGAGTTTCCAGTTCTCGCACTTTTTTCTCAGATGTTACAAGGCTTTCACGAGAGTCTTCCTGCATGAGAATGCAGCAGTTGAAGTGCAGCAACGGAATGACATTACTTAAGATGAATAACTGCAACCAAAATAATTGTGCATACCAGCTTGGACCTTAATGTTTCCACGAGCAAACGGGTGTCTTTTTCCGATTCCTGAAAAATAATAAAACTCTATTTTTAGTATATGATATCACGAACATGAATTAGTCACCTGACCTTTGACTAGAATTGGAAGAGGATTAAACCTGAAGCTTGATGATAAACTCTTTCTGTTCCTTTTGTTGTTTAAGGTAAGCCTCTGTCTGTCTCTTCATTTCGTCTTGAGCCTCTGCTTGTACTTTATGCAGTGCAGATTTAAGGTCTTCTGCAGCCTTATCACGCTCCTCTATTCTTAAGTTTCTCTCCTCACTTAGCTGTTCCTCAAGCTCGCATATATTTGCCTTCTGGCTGAAAACATTTCAACTTTATATAAGTGGTGCTAGTACCGGAGTTAATACATGGCAAAAACTATTTAATTTATTTTCATAAGGTTAACCTTCCATCCCTGGAGCAAAAAAAGTGCAGTATGAAAACTTAGACTTGGCCTGTTCGGAACGCATTTCACAGCTTATTTGTAGGGAATATAGCAATTCCTCTAGAATTCCTATCAAAATCATGATTCCGACCCAGGAATTTTTCACAGATTATGGAATCCATGCACCCTTAGATATAGAAAGTTACGAGCAAAATCCTCTGTATTGTCAGGGTGGTAAAGAAAATCCAACAGCTACGAAGCTTACCTTTGAATTATCTCATCAGCATCAGCACGTGATTGCTTTGATGCACTAAGCCTCTCATCCAGATCTTTTATGGAATTCTGTAACTCTGTATTTAATGTACTAAGAGTATCTAGTTGTTTCTGTTTCCCCTGTAGTGCTAGCTGAAGAGATTTAGTTTGCTCGAGATAAGAACTTGATGTAGTTTCTTTGAACTCCTTCAGTTCCTGCATTATCAGATTTGCACCAAAAAATTGGTTACAGGGAAGGGCGGTCATGAGTATAATTTCATAATCATATAGTTGCTGAAAACAGATGGACAATTTTAATCGAAAAGGGAACAAAATGTTTGCATTTGAAATCAGAATACATACTAGTGTATTACATCAACAAGGCAATAAATATAAAAAACAACTTGGCAACACCAACAATCTTTCTTGCACTAGAATATGCAAGAGCATTATTGGCTTATTACGTTGACTGAAGAAAAAATAGAAATAACCCTGTGATATGCAGTACACTCATATATCTTCTAAAATCATAAGCAAGTAACTATTTGTGTTTGTACCTTTTCATGCTGCTCTTCAGCTGTTTTGCTTGCAGTTCTCAATGTCTCAATTGTCACAACATGTGCCTCGAGTTGTTCCCTGAGCTCCTGCATGGATTTTAGCTTAATAAGATAATAGAGATACAAGGGCGATTAACTATTGTCATCTTGAAGGAGCCAACTTACTGCATTAGATTTTTCTAGTCTTCGAACATCATCTAGTGAAACAGGACCATCAGATGAACCAATGCCCAGACCCTTTAGCCTCTTGCTTTCAGAACCCATCTCCCCTTTAGGATCAAATATATAAATGGACAGACGTATCTCAGAACATGCGGTGTAGTTGCAAAATGTGATGAGCAAATCATAAGACAACATATTCACACTCTTACCTGATTTTCTTTTAAGTATGGTAGTACCATTCCCTACGCAGCTGACTGCATTAACTTCCCGATAGACAAATGCATAGGAGGCATCTGTAAAATCAACATACAAGTTAAGTGGGCACCGACAGGTAAATCACTTATATAAAATTAAAAGAGTTAGCGTTCATGCAACCAAGAAGCATGACAGTGGCAACATAATAAAGTGCACAGAAGTAAATAAGGAGGGAACGGGCACAAAATGTGAGGAAACACTAAAACTGCTTATAGAGAACAGCAAGCCAGTAGCACAGACCAGGTACAGACCAATGGATAACATACCCAAAAAACCAACAAGGATCGGACTAGTAAAGGCAGAATAAGCAGAGCATTTTACCGTGATGAGGAGGTGTGGTAAATGATATGATGTCCCCATGATTAAGCTTGGTCGGAGGTGAACGTTTCATAAACTTATTCCAGTTGACGTATGTGCCATTCGTGCTGCACAGCTACAGCAAGTTAATTCAAGAAAAGGAATTATTATGGTTAGATAGAACAAGATCCAGAAGGAAAAGAAACCTCGAGTCCTTGAGGTAAACAGGCACAGGCTCATCGCGCTGCAGCTCCCCTATCACAGTGTCCTTATATATCTTGCAATGATTCCCGCTGACTGACACAGCAGAAATCCTGAAGCGAGGGTTCTCGACCGTGCGGCCTAGAATGTGCTCGTCAGCACTCAAAAGAATGTTCATCCCCTTCAGTATGGAGAAAAATAAAAGATTCCAATCAGCAAATGCATGCCTCCTTATTACAATGGTGGTATGCATAACACAAGTAAAGGCCACCATGCCTCAACTCTCAACCATTGACTAATCAACAACATATTGATGCGTTTCTGCCAAGAAAGTTCCTTGAAGGTCACATAGTTATATACTCCGTGAAAGTGAAGTGTGAAATCTTGTTTTGCACTGACAGTTAGACCAAGCTGGCTGTTCGCCACACAAACAGCTTACAAGCAGAACCAAAGCTGCCAGGCCATTGTACTGGTATCAACAATTAAGCAGATAACTTTATCAGGGCCAGAGATGCCAGGTAAAGAGTACAAATGTACAATGCTTGTCTCTGTCTATTATCCATAAAACAGATTAATGGGCAATGCAGACAGGAAGATGACACATTGACTGGAATGCCGAGTACCCCACCAAGAAAAAAGACGAAAGATTGGGTTTTAGGTCTAGGGTTTAAGAAGGGGAGGGAGTGGACCTCGGAGCGGAGGCGGGCCTTCTTGGAGATGGCGGTGAGGACGGCCCAGACGCCGGGCTCCGGGTTCTGCACGGGCTGGTCGGCGAACTTGCGCGCGACGGCGCGCATCTCGTCGGCGCCCACCGGCGAGGGCTTGGGCGGGGTCGGCGCGGAGCAGGAGACGGGCGACTCGGCCTTGGAAGCCATCTTGAGCGTCACCAGCATATCAGGCGCGCGCGTGGGGGCGCGGCCGGTCGGCGGCGGAAGGGCGGGGCGGGTTGGCGGGGAGGGAGGGGCGGGGGAGTGGGGAGCGCGGCGGCGCGAGTGGGGTGGTGGCAGTTGGTGGGCGCGGGGCCGGCGGTGGAACCCCTCGGCGTGGGGGCCGCGTGGCGTGGTCTTGGGCTGTTGGGGTGCCTCGGAGAGGGGTGAGGGAGGGGGCGCAGAAGGTTAAGATTTGCGCGGGTGAAGATTAAGATTAGTTGAGAGGATTTGCGGGAAGATGATGGTGACTGTCAGCCTGTGTTGTGTTTGAGAAGGAACCAAACTGATTGGGGATGGTTAAGACACACGGCGCGTTTGGCAACTGGAAATGGCGATTTAGTAATTAGTAGAGACAGTGCTTTAAAAGAAGTTGTAATTAGTAGAGACATTAAAACTGCGCAACTTTTCATCTCAGGTCAGTAGAATTCACAGTTGTTGGATTTTGGGTGTTAGAACATTTTCAGCCGTCCCATCAAACTATGGGGCAACAATTTTTTTTTTGCAGACCCATTGAATAAGCCTTTTCCACGAGCAAAACGTCATCAACACCAAAGCTCCATGGGTGTTAGAATCATTACTATGTAATCTAGATTATTGACTCTAGTGCAAGTGGAAGACTGAAGGAAATATGCCCTAGAGGCAATAATAAAGTTATTATTTATTTCCTTAATTCATGATAAATGTTTATTATTCATGCTAGAATTGTATTAACCGAAAACTTAGTACATGTGTGAATACATAGAAAAAACATAGTGTCACTAGTATGCCTCTACTTGACTAGCTCGTTAATCAAATATGGTTATGTTTCCTAACCATAGACATGTGTTGTCATTTGATGAACGGGGTCACATCATTAGGAGAATGATATGATGGACACGACCCATCTGTTAGCTTAGCATTATGATTGTGTTAGTTTCATTGCTACTGCTTTTCTTCATGACTTATACAAGTTCCTCGGACTATGAGATTATGCAACTCCCGAATACCGGAGGAATACTTTATGTGCTACCAAATGTCACAACGCAAGTGGGTGATTATAAAGGTGCTCTACAGGTGTCTCCGAAGGTGTTTGTTGCGTTGGCATAGATCGAGATTAGGATTTGGCACTCCGTGTTTCGGAGAGGTATCCCTGGGCCCACATGGTAACACTCATCACTATAAGCCTTGCAAGCATTGTGACTAATGAGTTAGTTGCGGGATGAAGTATTACAGAACGAGTAAAGAGACTTGCCGGTAACGAGATTGAACTACGTATGATGATACCGACGATCGAATCTCGGGCAAGTAACATACCGATGACAAAGGGAACAATGTATGTTGTTATGGGTTCGATCGATAAAGATCTTCGTAGAATATGTAGGAACCAATATGAGCATCCAGGTTCCGCTATTGGTTATTGACCGTAGACGTGTCTCGGTCATGTCTACATAGTTCTCGAACCCATAGGGTCCGCACGCTTAATGTTCGTTGACGATTGGTAATATGAGTTTATGTGATATGATGTACTGAAGGTTGTTCGGAGTCCCGGATGTGATCACAGACATGACGAGGAGTCTTGAAATGGTCGAGACACAGAGATTGATATATTGGACGACTATGTACGGACACCGGAAGTGTTTCGGAGAAGTTTCGGATAAAACCGGAGTGCCGAATGGGTTACCGGACCCCCCTCCCCCCCGGGGGAATTAATGGGCCCAGATGGGCCTTAGTGGGAGAAGAGGAAGGGCCAGGAGGGTCTGCCCCCCCCCTTGAGTCCGAATAGGACAAGGGAAGGGGGTGGCGCCCCCCCCCCTTTCCTTCCCTTCCCCCTCTTCCTTCCTCCTTCCCCCTCTTCCTTAGGTGGAAACCTACTAGGACTTGGAGTCCTAGTAGGATTCCCCTCTCTTGGAGCACCCTAGGAGGGCCGGCCGGCCTCCCCCTTGCTCCTTTATATACGGGGGAGGGGGCACCCTAGAACACACAAGTTGATTGTTTAGCCGTGTGCGGTGCCCCCCTCCACAGATTTCCACCTCGGTCATATCATCGTAGTGCTTAGGCGAAGCCCTACGCCGGTAACTTCATCATCACCGTCACCACGCCGTCGTGCTGACGGAACTCTCCCTCGACCTCAGCTGGATATAGAGTTCGTGGGACGTCACCAAGCTGAACGTGTGCAGATCGCGGAGGTGTCGTACCTTCGGTGCTAGGGTCGGTCGGATCGTGAAGACGTACGACTACATCAACCGCATTGTCATAACGCTTCCGCTTTTGGTCTACGAGGGTACGTAAACAACACTCTCCCCTCTCGTTGCTATGCATCACCTAGAGATACATCTTGCCTGATCGTAGGATTTTTTTTTGAAATTACTGCGTTCCCCAACACCCCTACCTTGCGGAGGTGCTGCGACACCCTCAAACCATTGAGATGTGTGAGGGGGTGCTGCACATCCGCGATGTTGAGGGGCCGAAGAAGACCAGAAGCATGGAGACAAGACTCGAAGCAATGGAGCAACAAGTTTTCAAGTGTCAAGGGATGGTGGAACGTGGACTCAACGCCAATCACTTGATGATCGCGGAGTTCACCAACAATCACAAGTTGGCTGCCAAGAACATCGGGGAGGCCATCTTCAAGCTTCATGAGAAAATCGAGCATCTCCAAGCCCAGATCTATGACCTGCAGAACCAAAACTGTGAGTATGAATACATATTTAAGAGGATGGGTCTGGCTGCAGATTTGAGGATCCCGGAGACTCGTTCATCTTTCTATGATGGTGAGCCTATGCCTTGGAAGATGGATGACAAACCTACTACATCAACAACTCCATCATCACCACCTCCGAAGAAAGAGACATAAATACATGGGTATGGGCACTCCCCTTGGCAACTGCCAAGCTTGGGGGAGGTGCCCCGGTATCGCATCACACCTTTACTTTCATCATTTTTCTTAGTTCTATCCTTTTGGTTATATTTTGATCTAGTAGAATAAAGTTTTAGTATGATCTAGCTTTGAGTTTTATTTTGATCTCTATCTATGTAATCGAGTCCGTGAGTTATATATAACAAAGAGTAGTTTTAAGTTGAGGGCTTTGCTTTCTTGCTATGATCTTGAGGGAATAAAATAAGAGAAAGAATAAAAAGAAATAGAAAAAGATCATATATTGATATTATGGAGAGTAATGACTCCACATATAAAGAGTATGATGAATAAAGATTGTTGAGAGTTGACAAACATAGTTTTGGTCATTGTTGCAATTAATAGGAAGTAATAAAGAAAGAGAGGTTTTACATATAAATATACTATCTTGGACATCTTTTGGAATTGTGAGCACTCATTAAAATATGACATGCTAAAAAGTTGATGTTGGACAAGGAAGACAACATAGTGGGTTATGTTTTCTTATATTCGAATAGAAGTTATACTGTCATGGATCCTCCAACATGTCGAGCTTGTTTTTTCCTCTTATGCTAGCCAAATTCTTTGCACCAAGTAGAGATACTACTTGTGCATCCAAACACCCCTTAAACCCAGTTTTGCCATGAGAGTCCACCATACCTACCTATGGATTGAGTAAGATCCTTCAAGTAAGTTGTCATCGGTGCAAGCAATAAAAAATGATCTCTAAATATGTATGATCTATTAGTGTGAAGAAAATAAGATTTATAAGAACTTGTGATATGAAAGAAATAAAAGCGACATACTGCATAATAAAGTTCATAATCACAAGCGGCAATATAAAGTGACGTTCTTTTGCATTAAGATTTTGTGCATCCAACCAAAAAGTGCATGACAGCCTCTGCTTCCCTCTGCGAAGGGTCTATCTTTTATTTTTATCTTCTACCCTTATACAAGAGTCATGGTGATCTTCACCTTTCTTTTTTACACTCTTTTCCTTTTGGCAAGCACTATGTGTTGGAGAAAGATCCAGATATATATATCCACTTAGATGTAGGTTATCATAAAGTATTATTGTTGACATTACCATTAAGCTAAAAGGTTGGGAGGCAAAACTATAAGCCCCTATCTTTCTCTGTGTCCGATTGAAGCTTTGAACCCATAAGTATCATGTGAGTGTTAGCAACTGTGAAAGACTAAATGATAGTTGAGTATGTGGACTTGCTGAAAATCTCTTAAATTGACTCTTTCCGATGTTATGATAAATTGCAATTGCTTCAATGGCCGAGATCATAGTTTGTTAGTTTTCAATGAAGTTTTTGATTCATACTTTACCTTGGGAATGAATTGTTACTTTAGATGCTACTGTTCTAAAGATGATCATGATGCCCTCATGTTCGTATTTTATTTTATCGACACCTCTATCTCTAAACATGTGGACATATTTTTTGATTTCGGCTTTCGCTTGAGGACAAGCGAGGTCTAAGCTTGGGGGAGTTGGTACGTCCATTTTGCATCATGCTTTTATATCGATATTTACTGCATTATGGGCTATTATTACACATTCTAGCACAATACTTATGCCTTTTCTCTCTTATTGACAAGGTTTACATGAAGAGGGAGAATGCCGGCAGCTGGAATTATGGGCTGGAAAAGGAGCAAATATTAGAGACCTATTATGCACAACTCCAAAAGTCTTGAAACTTCACGGAGAGTCATTTTGGAATTAATAAACAATATTGGGTGAAGTAAGCACCAGAGGGGGCCACCAGCAATCCACAAGGGTGGAGGGCGTGCCCTCCTGCCTTGTGGGCCCCCTGTCAGGCCTCCGGTGCCCATCTTCTGCTATATGGTGTGTTTTGACCTGAAAAAAAATCAGAAGGAAGCTTTTGGGACGAAGCGCTGCCGCCTCGAGGTGGAACCTGGGCAGAACCAATCTAGGGCTCTGACGGAGTTTTCCTATCGGGAAACTTCCCTCGGGGAGGGGGAAATTGAAGCCATCGTCATCACTAACGATTTTCTCATTGAGAGGGGGTCAATCTCGATCAACATCTTCACCAGCACCATCTCCTCTCAAACCCTAGTTCATCTCTTGTATTCGATCTCTGTCTCAAAACCTCATATTGGTACCTGTGGGTTGCTAGTAGCGTTGATTACTCCTTGTAGTTGATGCTAGTTGGTTTATTCGGTGGAAGATCATATATTCAGATCCTTAATGATAGTTAACACTCCTCGGATTATGAACATGAATATGCTTTGTGAGTAGTTACGTTTGTTCCTGAGGACATGGGAGAAGTCTTGTTATAAGTAATCATGTGAATTTGGTATTCGTTTGATATTTTGATGAGATGTATGTTGTCTTTCCTCTAGTGGTGTTATGTGAATGTTGACTACATGACACTTCACCATTGTTTGGGCCTAGGGGAAGGCATTGGGAAGTAATAAGTAGATGATGGGTTGCTAGAGTGACAGAAGTTTAAATCCTAGTTTATGCGTTGCTTCGTAAGGGGCTGATTTGGATCCATATGTTTCATGCTATGGTTAGATTTATCTTCATTCTTCTTTCATAGTTGCGGATGCTTGCGAGAGGGGTTAATCATAAGTGGGAAGCTTGTCCAAGGAAGGGCAGCACCCAAGCACCGGTCCACCCACATATCAAATTATCAAAGTAACGAACGCGAATCATATGAGCATGATGAAAATTAGCTTGACAGTAATTCCCATGTGTCCTCGGGAGCGCTTTGCTTTATATAAGAGTTCGTCTAGGCCTGTTCTTTGTTATAAAAAGGATTGGGCCACCTTGTTGCACCTTAGTTACTTTTGTTATTTGTTACCCGTTATGAATTATCTTATCACAAAACTATCTGTACTGATAATTTAAGTGCTTGCAGAGAAAACCTTGCTGAAATCCGCTTGTCAATTCCTTCTGCTCCTCGTTGGGTTCGACACTCTTACTTACCAGAAGGACTATGATACACCCCTATACTTGTGGGTCATCATATGGTCACAAGAAAGGGTTCAATATTGGATTCAACTTGATTGATATTAAGGACTCTAGATAGCTGACGAGAAATTTCTTGGACACTTCAAGCGGAGGTGCTTTTTTAGATGAACTCTCATTCCAATTGAACCAACAATACCATAAAGTCATGAGCAATCTACTTATTTCAATCTCATGTGGGGGATCCAACACTTGGAATAACAATTCCTTCCCAGTATTCATAACCTGGTTGACAGCCGAAAGATGCCAAACATACGGCATGTATTTCCAGTGTTCACAAGCTCTTGGGTATCTACAAGATGGCTGGAAGTTATCCTCAGGTTCGAAACCACATACAAGGCACATACTAGTAGTCTCAAGTGTTCTCTTGTGTTTATTTTTTCAGGTTGGTAGGGAGTTCGAAACAAAACGCCATGCAAAAGTTTGAACTGTAGGTGGTACTTCAGCAGACCAAATGTTCTTCCACCGCGTCTTTCGGCCATCTAGAGCTAAACTTGAGGCCGTGGCAGTGGCTCTATTTGCTTCTTTGAAAGAAAAATCATATGCACCTTTTACATAAAAAACAAGTTTGCCTGGCCCCAAGCCAAAGTATCTGCATCATGCCTTGGAGATGCTCTAATTTTCAGAACCTCACTCACATCGAAAGGCAGAAAATAATTGGTAAGTAGACCCATGTTCCATGACCCATTGTCATTTAGGAGCTCACAAACAAAGTGAATACGGCAGTGTCGTTGAGGAGATATTGGTTTAAAATAATATGGTCTCGGACTCGGAATCTAGTTATCCCTCCATACCCTTATACTTGATCCATTACAACCCTCCACACGAGGCCTTTCTTGAGCAACTCAAGACCATAAGTGACTGCTTGACACGAAGATGAGGCATTGCCAGAAAAAACTGTATCTTCAAGTTTGCCTTCAGGGTAATACCTGGATTTAAGCAACCGGGCGCAAAGGCTATTCGGCCTATCAATAAGTCTCCATGCTTGGTGCGCTAGGAGTGCTAGTAATCACGAAAACCAAGTCCGCCTTTACATTTGGCTTGAAGCAAATAATTGAAGGAAATAGGCCCTAGAGGTAATAATAAAGTTATTATTTATTTCCTTATTTCATGATAAATGTTTATTGTTCATGCTAGAATTGTATTAACCGGAAACTTAGTACATGTGTGAATACATAGACAAACAAAGTGTCACTAGTATGCCTCTACTTGACTAGCTCGTTGAATCAAAGATGGTTAAGTTTCCTAGCCATAGACATGAGTTGTCATTTGATTAACGAGATCACATCATTAGGAGAATGATGTGATTGACTTGACCCATTTCGTTAGCTGCTATTGCTTTCTTCATTACTTATACATGTTCCTATGACTATGAGATTATGCAACTCCTGTTTACCCGAGGAACACTTTGTGTGCTACCAAACGTCACAACGTAACTGGGTGATTATAAAGGTGCTCTACAGGTGTCTCCGAAGGTACTTGTTGAGTTGGCGTATTTCGAGATTAGGATTTGTCACTCCGATTGTCGGAGAGGTATCTCTGGGCCCTCTCGGTAATGCACATCACTATAAGCCTTGCAAGCAATGTGACTAATGAGTTAGTTGCGGGATGATATATTACCTAACGAGTAAAGAGACTTGCCGGTAACGAGATTGAACTAGGTATTGAGATACCGACGATGGAATCTCGGGCAAGTAACATACCGATGACAAAGGGAACAACGTATGTTGTTATGCGGTTTGACCGACAAAGATCTTTGTAGAATATGTGGGAACCAATATGAGCATCCAGGTTCCACTATTGGTTATTGACCGGAGACGTGTCTCGATCATGTCTACATAGTTCTCGAACCCGTAGGGTCCGCACGCTTAAAGTTCGGTGACGATTTATATTATGAGTTATGTGTTTTGATGTACCGAAGGTAGTTCGGAGTCCCGGATGAGATCGGGGACATGACGAGGAGTCTCGAAATGGTCGAGACGTAAATATTGATATATTGAACGACTATATTCGTACATCGGAAAGGTTCCGAGTGATTCGGGTATTTTTGGAGTACCGGGGAGTTACAGGAATTCACCGGGAGAGTATTGGGCCTTATTGGGCCATACGGGAATAGAGGAGAGAGGATAAAAGGAAGGAGGCGCGCTGTCGGAGAAATGGGCCACGGGTAGCCTCACCCGAGTCCTTGAACATGTCAAAACTTTGGGCCCGCTTCGACCCACAGTGTCCCAAGATGAAGCTCCGCCCTCCGGGGGCCGGCTGGCTCAACGGCCGGCCACCGGAGGACGGCCAACCACCAGCAGACGACACCATGAGCGGCTGGCTCCAGTCAGCCGGCCTCTAGAGAGGACGGCGTCGTGCAGGCGGCCACCTGGTGCCCTCAGAGTCTGTGCCCCCATCAAGAGGACGAGATAGGGCGTGGCAACAGTGAATCCCCTCGCCCCCAAATCTTGGGTTGGGCATGGCCACAGTGCCCCGTACAGGCAGAGATCTCCGCACGACATGGCACTGTTGCCACTCCCCCCTGACGTCATTCTGGATAGGTGGAGCCCTGTTCCCACGATGACCTGTCGGTACGGCCCGCAGGCTGCGGGCCCTATCGGGCAGTGACGTCTCGGAAGACGGTGGATGCCGAACCAGTCGGACCTAGGGAAGGCCGGCTGAGGGAGTCCTAGATTAGGGGGTGTCCGGACAGCCGGACTATGTACCTTGGTCGGACTGTTGGACTATGAAGATACAAGATTGAAGACTTCGTCCCGTGTCCGAATGATACTCCTTTGCGTGGAAGGCAAGATTGGCGATTCGGATGTTAGATCTCCTTCTCTATAACCGACTCTGTGTAACCCTAGCCCCCTCCGGTGTCTATATAAGCCGGAGGGTTTAGTCCGTAGAACAACAATCATACCATAGGCTAGCCTCTAGGGTTTAGCCTCTACGATCTTGTGGTAGATCAACTCTTGTAATACTCATATCATCAAGATCAATCAAGCAGGAAGTAGGGTATTACCTCCATCGAGAGGGCCCGAACCTGGGTAAAACATCGTGTCCCCTGGCTCTTGTTACCATCAGCCTTAGACGCACAGTCCAGGACCCCCTACCCGAGATCCGCCGGTTTTGACACCGACATTGGTGCTTTCATTGAGAGTTCCTCTGTGTCGTCGCTATAAGGATCGATGGCTCCCTCAACCTTCAACAACGCAGTCCAGGGAGAGACTTTTCTCCCCGGACAGGTCTTCATGTTCGGCGGCTTCGCACTGCGGGCCAACTTGCTTGGCCATCTGGAGCAGATCGATAGCTACGCCCCTGGCCATCAGGTCAGGTTCGACAACTTGAATTACACGACCGATATCCGCGGAGACTTGATCTTCGACGGATTCGGGCCCATATCAGGAGCGCCGGCCTTCGACGGATTTGGGCCCATATCAGGAGCGCCGGCTGTCGTGGTTCTAAGTCTGACAGTAGAATGGGGGGTAGGTATGGAGAGGCAAGATCCTAGCTATGGAGTAGTTGTACACACGAGTGTTTTACGAGTTCAGGCCCTTCTCGGAGGAAGTAATAGCCCTACGTCTCGGAGCCGGGAGGCGGTCGACTGGTTTCTGTGTATATGAGTTACAGGGGTGCGAACCCTTTACACTGAGGAGGGGGTGGCTTATATAGAGTGCGCCAGACCCCTATGGCCCTCAGTTATGTAGGGTTTAAAGTACATTAAGACAGGGGGTTACTGGTAACGCCCTCATAAAGTGCCATGAAGACTATTAAAGCTACTTAATGACAGACTGTTGCGTGCTGAGTGACTTTAGGTCTCCTGGCCGTCGAGTGGTTAGCTTCATGGTCGAGTGGCTATCTTTATTGTCGAGTGTCCTTGAGTTCGTCGAGTGAAATCCCTCTTGGTCGACTGGAAGGTAGCTTCTTCTAAGGATGTCCTTGGGTAGGGTATCGTAGATAGGTCCATGACCCTACCCTAGGTACATGACTTCATCATTAGCCCCCGAATGGATCGAGGTTCGAGTGAGGAAGGGGTTGATAATTTTCTCCGACCCATTTCCCATGCTCTGATTATGTCGTATCCTGGATCAGCGATTTTTCTTTTATGGCGTTGGCATTAACTTTTCTTTCAGTCGCCTTGATCCATTCTTTTCTTCCGTCGAGTGAACTTTTGAACTTAGTGAACTTCCGAGCGACGGATCGCAGGAAATCTATCGTCTGACAGATTGATCTGCCGTTAGCGGATTTTGTGGGATCCGAATTTTGGGAAGCGCGCGAAGTGGGGCGGACCGCGGTACTCGGATGGGATAAGGCGTGGATGCCTCGATTTCCGCGCCGCCTTTTTCGCCACGTATCATGCGTGCGCGACTGTTTCGGGATGTGACAGGACCGCCCGGGCCTACTTGTCAGCCACTCGGAAGCGTCCTTATATAAAGTGCCGGGCGAGGGTTTTTGAACAGTGCCTTCTCATTCTCCTCTCTGCCCTCTTTGCCCCCGCCCGATGTGCCTGCTCTCGCCTCCGCCTATCCACTCCTGGTGTGCTTCACCGGCGACAATGGTGAAGGAGAAGATGGCGGCCTTGGAGCGCGCGAAGAAGGCGACGGCGACGGGGAAAGCGAAGGGGAGAGCGTTCAGTCGGGGCGGATCTTCGTCAAGGTCCCGCCTGCCAAAAGGTTGGGTCCAAGGGGATTGGATCCGTTCGACCATCACCGAGACGGATCTCAATGACCTGGCCAACGAGGGTCTGATCCCCCACGGGTCAGCAAGGCTTCCGGGGACCGAGTGTCAACCGCAGCCGGAGGAGGGTGAGTGCGTTCTCCTTGCCACTCATGTAGACTGTGGATTCTCTCTACCGCCGAGTGTTTTCTTTCGAGGGTTTCTGAACTTCTTTGGGGCGCAACTCCACCATTTCACTCCCAATTCCATTGCCTATCTTGCTGCTTTCGTGTCCATGTGCGAGAACTTCCTGGGTTGTCGACCACACTGGGGTCTCTTTAAGCACATATTCACCTGTCGCTCACAGACGGTGAAAAAGGTGAGTCCGGATGATGAGAGGACTAAGGTTATCCAGATGTGCAGGGGTCTTGGGATTCAGATGAGGAATAAGAGTACTTTCCCGGCCATGACCCTTCATGAGTCGGTCAGAGGGTGGTAGTCGACTTGGTTCTACTGCCAAGACGAGTCGACGCCGGGGCAGTCGACTGGTCTCCCTCCGTTCTCCATGGACCGAGTGGACAAACCCTCTTCTCTGAAGGTGCTTCCTGAGGAGAAAGCTCAGGTAAAAATGTTGATGGAGCGCGTAGTCCAACTCGTTAGGGACGGAGTGACGGGTATGGATCTTCTGGAGGTCTTCCTTAGACGGCGCATCCAACCGCTTCAGTACCGAGGCCACCCAATGTGGCTGTACTGTGGTACCGAAGATACCACTCGTGTCCATCCAGAAGCGGTCAACGACGCCACACTGGAGAGGTGGGTGGCCGCAATCACAGGGAATAAGGACAACCCTCGAGGGGCTAGGAGGATCCCACCACTCGACTATACCTATACACCGGACACGGTATGACCACTTGTCTCTGATTATAATCTTGCTTTATTCATTCTGCTTCGCTGCAAATTGGTCGATTGATCTTTGTTTTGTTTTGTTGTCTGACAGGCCACCACTGAGTTATACTCGATGCCCAATGGAGCGCAAACACCGACTGAGGAGGAGGAAGGAAGTGGGGGCGAAAGCCCGAAGGAGTGGGATTCGGATGCTGACGACGATGATGAGGGTGATGACTCAGGTGAGGAGGAAGAGGAGGAAGAGGAGGAGGAAGTTGTACCTCCTCGCTCGGAAAGACGCTCGAAGCTTGTCCATGATCCTGGGTCGAGCGTGGTAAGGGGGTCGCAACCGTCACACAGTCGTCCAAGCGCCCTCGGACTACTTCTTCGGTGCCGACTGAGAAAGCTCCGAAGCAATCTCGAGTGGCGCCGTCGAAGTCGGCGAAGGTCTTGCCGAAGATGAAGATGGTGATCCCCACTATCTCAGGGTAATGGTGTAGCTTGAGTTTGTCTGTTCCACATGAGCTTATTCTTGGTCGACTCATGAGCTAATCGACTGACTTCTGGAACTGCAGTGCTTCTACTTCTGATACCATGGGCAGAGCTGAAGATCAGGAGATGGAGGATGCTGTTACTTCGAAATCTGGTACGGCTCTTGTAATTCCGTCCTCAGTCGATTGATTTCTTGTCTCTAATTTTGATTCTTTTTCTGCAGCTTCATCTAACGTTGTTATCGACCTTCCCGACGACGACGACGAGGAACCACTGAGGCAGAGAAGGAACAAGAAAGCGTCTGCTGGCAAGGCGACTCAGGACGTGCCGGCACCCGAGACATTGGCCGTGGAGGGAGACAATGTCACTCGACCCACCGTACCCTTTGCGGTGCCGTTGACGAGTGCTCGTCCTTCATCGTCGAGTGCTGCTCAACCCTCGCTTTTCTCAACCTACCACGTCCCAGAATACCAAGCTAGTGCTGCTAAAGAAGCAATACACCAAGCGGGGGTCATGATGGAGCAAATGAAGGCAATTCGAGAAGCCAGCCAGGCAGCCTATGATGCCAGTTCAGCTCTTCAGAGTAATGTTCAGGTCAGTCGGTCACTGCCTGTTCTGTTAGGATATGATATCTGAAAACTCTTCTTTCTGAAATTCCTAGAGTTTGTCCTACACCCAGTGGGTGTGTCGATTGAAATTCCGGGTTAGTGGGGGCACGCTGAGTGCACCCACTGGGTGTAGTCCCCAAGGCTATGGTGGACTGCTGGCAGTCGACCATAGTCTTTATGTCTTAAGTTTTTTCCTCGGGGATCAAACTAGGTCGAATAGATTCATAGACCGGTGGGGGCACGCTGAGTGCACCCACTGGGTGTAGTCCCCGAGACTGTGGTCGACTGCTGGCAGTCGACTATAGTCTGAAGAACACCTCCCATTTTTTTTGTTGGTCGACTGGTCGACTCTAACTGATGAAACTAGTGGGGGCGCGCTCAGTGCACCCACTGGGTGTAGTCCCCGAGACTATGGTCGAATGTTTGTATTCGGCCATAGTCTTAGAAACGCTATAATTTTTCTTTAGTCACTCGGAAGTGAATTGTCTTTGACATCTGTCGATTGGTTCTTTGTAGAAATCCTGCGACCTTGCGGCTCGTTATACTGAGTTGGAGAACAAACACATCCAGCTCGAGCTTGATCTGAAACTGACCCAAGAGAACCTAACGAAGGCGAAGGAGGAAGCTAAAGGTATGTTTGGTGAGGCCTCCGACGACTGCCTTTGCCTCTCGTTTGTTTCATAGTCTGATCTCACTGTAACTTTGCAGACAAAGTGAGGGATGCCCTGAAGAAAAAAGACCTTGACTTGGCTGAGATGCAGAAAGCGGCTTTAGAGAAGACCAAGCTCGCAGATGAGAAGTTGGCTTCAATCACCAAGCTTGAAGAAGAAAACACCAATCTGAAAGCTGCTCTTGATGCTGCCAACAAGGAGGTCAGTCGACTGAAAAGCGACAAGATTGCCCATAACAACAAGGCCAGTGAGTTGGTGGGAAAGAATAATGATCTGGAGGCTTATCTGGGTGGACTCGCCAAGAAGCTATTCCTCATGCTTGAAGGTAATCTTTTGTATCAAACAGACATTTTAACTGTGATCTCCGACTGTTGTCTTGACTCGGTGGTTGTGCTTGCAGAATTTTGCCAAAACTTTGAAGAGGAGACTGGTCGACTGGAAATAAACCTGGATCCCATCAAATCTCCCGTGAAAGATGAAGTCGCCATGAATGTGCTCCGGCTTGAATCTCGCGTTGCTGCTGTCGTCGATTATCTTGCAAGGCTGAAGGTCGCAACTTCTCGCATCGACGCAACACTCTGGCCAAGAGAGACGCTCCAGAACGACCTCGAGTCTCTGATGACTCGACTGAACGAGGTCCCAAGTCGAGTGCAGGAGTGGAAGAAGTCTTCTGCCAGGTGTGGCGCGGATGTTGCTCTGTCTCTGGTCCGCGTTCACTGCAAGGATGCACGAGAGGACAAGCTGGTGGCCCTTAGGGTGGCTAACACCAAGAAGCATGATTTCCGATCTTTCATGGAGACCTTCATCGCCGCTGCCACTCGGATTGCAGATGGAATCGACCTGGATGAGTTTGTTGCACCTTCCAGCCCTCCACAGGAGGGGTAAAAAAACTTCTGAGCTTGATACTTTAAATTTGCCTCGGTATGTCGAGTGAGTTTTGTAACCGACAAACCTTAACAGGCTTAGCGCCTGAGCACTTTCGGTTCCATTAGGTGTTATCCGAACTTGGATTCGACGTTGAATATGTTTGCATTTGGTTTGAGGTGTCTTTTGCAGGCTAAGGTGGAGCGCTCATTGCAATCGACCTGTTCCCCGATACACTTAGGCAAGCACTGGGTTGCAGCTAAGCCCCCGAGTGGGAGGTTTGCTCTCCACTCGGTAGGTTTTTCAAAAACTTAGGCGAGCACTAGGCTGCAGCCAAGCCCCCGAGTGGGAGGTTTGCTCTCCACTCGGTAGGATTTTCAAAAACTTAGGCGAGCACTGGGCTGCAGCTAAGCCCCCGAGTGGGAGGTTTGCTCTCCACTCGGTGGGATTTTCAAAAATTTAGGCGAGCACTGGGCTGCAGCTAAGCCTCCGAGTGGGAGGTTTGCTCTCCACTCGGTAGGATTTTCAAAAACTTAGGCGAGCACTGGGCTGCAGCTAAGCCTCCGAGTGGGAGGTTTGCTCTCCACTCGGTGGGATTTTCAAAAACTTAGGCGAGCACTGGGCTGCAGCTAAGCCTCCGAGTGGGAGATTTGCTCTCCACTCGGTAGGATTTTCAAAAACTTAGGCGAGCACTGGGCTGCAGCTAAACCCCCGAGTGAGAGGTTTGCTCTTCACTCGGTAGGATTTTCAAGGCGTACCTCTGGAGAAGGAGGTAGCAGTCGACCTGCACCTCGTCTTCCTTGCAGAGTGCATGTTGTATTTGTGGCGTAGCTCGGAAGGAGAGAGTAGCAGTCGACCTGTACCTCGCCCTCCTTGTAGAGCGCACGTTGTATTTGTGGCGTAACTCGGAAGGAGAGGGTAGTAGTCGACCTGCACCTCGTCTTCCTTGCAGAGCACACGTTGTATTTGTGGCGTAGCTCGGAAGGGGAGGGTAGCAATCGACCTGCACCTCGTCTTCCTTGCAGAGCGCACATTGTATTTGTGGCGTAGCTCGGAAGGAGAGGGTAGCAGTCGACCTGCACCTCGTCTTCCTTGCAGAGCACACGTTGTATTTGTGGTGTAGCTCGGAAGAGGAGGGTAGCAATCGACCTGCACCTCGTCTTCCTTGCAGAGCGCATGTTTATTTGAACTTAGGTGAGCGTGATGCTGCAGCTAAGCCTCCGAATGGAAGGCTAGCTTACCACCCAGTAGGATTTTGTTTAACTTAGGCAGTACTTGGACTGCAGCTAAGCTTCCGAGTGGAAGGCTGGCTTACCACTCGGTAGGATTTTGTTTAACTTAGGCGAGTACTTGGACTGCAGCTAAGCCTCCGAGTGGAAGGCTGGATTACCACTCGGTAGGATTTTGTTTAACTTAGGCGAGTACTTGGACTGCAGCTAAGTCTCCGAGTGGAAGGCTGGCTTACCACTCGGTAGGATTTTGTTTAACTTAGGCGAGTACTTGGACTGCAGCTAAGCCTCCGAGTGGAAGGCTGGCTTACCACTCGGTAGGATTTTGTTTAACTTAGGCGAAACGGATTTCGCAGCTAAGCCTTCGAGTGGGAGGCTGGATCATCACTCGGTTAGGATTTTTTTACAGACTTAGGCGAATCAGATTCGCAGCCATGCCACCCACTGGGGGATTGCTTTATGTGGACAAAAGTAATAACAATTACTGGGAAAATTATAAAGCTCTTGTCTTTGATAAATAAACTATAGAAGTACTTTTATTACAACTCATCCGAGTGAATACTTAAGTATAAAAGGGGCGGAGAAGCTCCGCGTTCCAAGCTCGGGGCTCATCGATCTGATGCTCGACATTGTAGAGACGGTATGCTCCATTGTGGAGAACCTTGGTGACGATGAAGGGACCTTCCCAAGAAGGAGCAAGCTTGTGTGGTTTCTGCTGATCCACTCGGAGAACAAAATCTCCTTCCTGGAAGGCTCGACTCTTCACGTTTTTGGCGTGGAAGCGACGCAAGTCTTGTTGATAAATGGTCAATCGGATCAGGGCCATCTCCCTTTCTTCCTCTAAAAGGTCGACTGCATCCTGCCGTGCTTGTTCTGCTTCAGCCTCGGTGTAGAGCTCGACCCGAGGAGCATTGTGGAGAAGGTCACTCGGCAAGACCGCTTCAGCTCCGTAGACCAAGAAGAACGGAGTTCTTCCAGTCGACCGGTTGGGCGTGGTTCTTAACCCCCAAAGTACCGAGGGAAGTTCGTCGACCCATGCACCAGCCGCATGCTTGAGATCACGCATCAAACGGGGTTTCAACCCTTTGAGAATCAGGCCGTTGGCTCGTTCTGCCTGTCCATTCGACTGCGGATGGGCGACTGAAGCATAGTCGACTCGTGTGCCTTGAGACGTGCAGAAAGCTCTGAATTCTTCGGAATTGAAGTTTGACCCGTTGTCAGTGATGATGCTGTGCGGGACTCCATATCTGAATATTAATTCTCTGATAAAGCTAACAGCAGTACCGGCATCGAGGTTCTTGATGGGTTTGGCCTCAATCCACTTGGTGAACTTGTCGACTGCTACCAGCACATGGGTGAAACCGCTTCTGCCTGTTCTCAAAGGGCCGACCATATCCAACCCCCATACTGCAAAGGGCCAAACGAGTGGTATGGTCTTTAAAGCTGAGGCGGGCTTGTGTGACATATTGGAGTAAAATTGACACCCCTCGCACCTGTCGACTATCTCCTTTGCCATTTCATTCGCTCTTGGCCAATAAAATCCGGCTCGGTATGCTTTGGCCACAATGGTCCGGGAAGACGCATGATGGCCACAGGTCCCCGAGTGGATATCATCAAGGATTATTTGACCTTCGTCCGGCGTTATGCATTTCTGACCAACTCCAGTCGCGCTTTCTTTGTACAGCTGCCCCCTTATCACAGTAAAGGCTTTAGATCGATGGACGATCTGTCGAGCCTCTTCTTAGTCCTCTGGGAGCTCTTTCCTCAAGATATACGCGATATACGGTACTGTCCAATCAGGAGTGATCACCAAAGCTTCCATGATCAGGTCGACCACCGCTGGAACTTCAACCTCAGTCGGATCCGTAACACTCTTAGGTTGCGGGGCTTCGTCGGTAAAAGGATCTTCTATGACTGATGGAGTATGGATATGCTCCAAGAACACATCACTGGGGATGGCTTCTCTCTTGGATCCTATCTTCGCCAAATCATCAGCCGCTTGATTTTTCAGTCGGGGTATATGGTGGAGCTCTAACCCTTCGAATTTCTTTTCGAGCTTCCTCACTGCATTGCAGTATCCAGTCATGGCTGGGATTCTAACATCCCACTCCTTCATCACCTGATTGACCACCAAATCGGAGTCGCCATAAACCATAAGGCGACGGACGCCGAGTGAAATGGCCATGCGCAACCCATACAAAAGTGCTTCATATTCTGCTTCATTGTTGGAGGAATCAAAGTGGATCTAGAGCACATATCTGAGCTTATCTCCTCGGGGGGAAACCAAAACTACCCCAGCAGCAGAACCATTTAACATCTTAGAGCCATCAAAGAACATGGTCCAATGCTCCGAGTGAACTTGAGTTGGCTGCTGTTGTTCAATCCACTCGGCAAGGAAATCTGCTATAGCCTGGGACTTAATGGCTTTCTTTGCCTCAAATTTGATATCAAGGGGAAGGAGTTCAATCACCCATTTAGCCACTCGACCAGTTGCGTCTCTGTTGTGCAGAATCTCTAACAATGGTGCGTCGCTGACAACTGTAATGTCATGATCAGAGAAATAATGAGCAACCTTCTTCATGGTCATGTAGATCCTATATACGAGCTTCTGATAATGAGGATATCTTTGCTTCGATGGAGTCAAAACTTCAGAGAGATAATACACTGGGCGCTGAACTTTGAAGGTTTTACCTTCCTCTTCCCGCTCGACCGTAAATACTGAACTGACGACCTGTCCTGTGGCTGCAATGTAAAGCAACAGAGGCTCTTTGCTGATTGGAGCAGCAAGCACCGGCTGGGTGGAGAGCAGAGCTTTCAGCTCGGCAAACGCTGCATCAGCTTCTGGAGTCCACTCGAACTTGTCTGCCTTCTTCATCAGTCGGTAAAGAGGCAACGCCTTTTCACCGAGGTGAGAGATGAATCGACTTAACGCGGCCAAGCATCCAGTAAGCTTCTGGACATCGTGCACACGCACAGGGCGTTTCATTCAGAGTATGGTGGCAACTTTTTCTGGGTTAGCATCGATTCCTCGTTCTGAAATGAGAAAACCGAGTAACTTTCCGCCAGGTACTCCGAATGTGCACTTTGATGGATTGAGCTTGATATCATATCTCCTGAGATTGGCAAATGTTTTGGCTAGGTCAGTCAGCAGGTCGGAACCCTTTCGTGACTTGACCACGATATCATCCATGTACGCTTCCACATTCTGACTGATTTGAGTGAGTAAACACTTTTGAATCATTCTCATGAACGTGGCTCCGGCATTCTTGAGACCGAATGGCATGGTGATATAGCAGAAGCACCCGAATGGAGTGATGAAAGCTGTCTTGATTTCGTCAGGTCCATACAGACGGATCTGATGATACCCGGAATAGGTGTCTAAAAAAGACAATCTCTCGCATCCCGTAGTCGAGTCGACAATTTGGTCGATGCGAGGGAGAGGAAAATGATCTTTTGGGCAGGCCCGATTGATATGTTTGAAATCAATGCACATGCGAAGTGAGTTGTCCTTCTTGGGGACCATGACGACATTGGCGAGCCACTCGGAGTGGTATATCTCTCAGATAAACTCTGCTGCAAGGAGTCGAGCCACCTCCTCGCCAATGGCTTTTTTCTTCTGAACGGCGGACCGTCGAAGATGTTCTTTAACAGGTTTCGCTTTTGAGTCGACTCTAAGGCGATGCTCAGCCAGCCCCCTGGGAACACCCGGCATGTCAGCAGGCTTCCATGCAAAGATGTCCCAGTTCTCACGGAAGAACTGGATGAGCGCTTCTTCCTATTTAGAGTCGAGTGTTGTGGAAATATGGGTCAGAGCTGCGTTGGGGTCAGTCGGGTGGATATGAACTGGCTTCGTTTCTCCTGACGACTGGAACACTGACTCTATGGCGGGCTTCTTGGCCCGCAGCAAATCACTCGGATCTGCATTTTTCTTGTATTCTTCTAGCTCTACCACTGTTATCTGGGCATCCGCAATCTTCGAGCCTTTCTGGAAACACTCTTATGCCTTCTTCCGGCTGCCAGTGATAGTGATCACGCCTTTGGGGCCACACATTTTAAATTTGAGGTACACATAACATGGTCGAGCCATGAAGAGGGCATAGGCTGGTCTTCCCAAAATAGCATGGTAAGCGCTCTAGAAATCCACGACTTCAAATGTCAGCTTCTCTTTGCGGAAATGCTTCGAGTCGCCGAACACTACATCCAGAGCTATTTGACCGAGTGACTCAGCCTTCTTTCCAGGAATGACTCCGTGAAAACTCATGTTGCTGGAGCTGAGCTTGGACATCGGAATGCCCATTCCCTTGAGCGTCTCTGCATACAGTATATTCAACCCACTGCCGCCGTCCATCAATACCTTCGTCAGTCGAGTGCCTTCGACGACTGGGTCGACCACCAGCGCTTGCCTCCCAGGGGTGGCAATGTGAGTGGGGTGATCGGATTGGTCGAACGTAATGGGAGTTTGCGACCATTTCAGATAGCTTGGTGTCGCCGGGGCGACCATATTTACCTCTCGGTTGATCACTTTCAGTCGACTTTTGCTCTCTACATCAG
Source organism: Triticum dicoccoides (assembly GCF_002162155.2). Classification (NCBI taxonomy): domain Eukaryota; kingdom Viridiplantae; phylum Streptophyta; class Magnoliopsida; order Poales; family Poaceae; genus Triticum; species Triticum dicoccoides. The sequence continues at coordinate 623,338,785 of NC_041387.1, forward strand.
CAAAAATCATCAGGGTGGAATTGACATGAGGGTACCCTCCATCACTGTCCTCCTTGTCCTCGACCTTGTCCGACTCCTTCTCTTTGTCCTTGGGCTGTTTTCCTTGAAACTGCTGGATTAAGAGCCGGCATTGGCGAGTGGTGTGTTTTGGGTAGATGAAGTTACCCTCTTCGTCTTTCTTCGTGTGGATGTGACACGGTAGATTCATCACGTCATTTCCTTCTTTATCCTTTACCTTCTTGGGGTTCCAAGATCCTTTGGGATTCCCTTTGAATTTGCCCTGAGTCACGGCTAGAGCCTCTCCAGGAGCAGCTGGCTCGGCCTTCCGCTTCTGCTTCCGACTGGAGTTCCCTTTTTCCAATTGACTTGGCTTATACTTGCCACTCCGGAGCCTGTCCTCTTCTTCACCGTTAGCGTATTTGGTGGCAATCTCCATCATTCGACTCAGGGTCATATCTCCGGTTCGACCAAACTTCAGGCTCAACTCTCTGTTCTTGACACCATCCTTGAAGGCGCAGACCGCTTGATGGTCCGACACATTCTCCACGGTATGATGCAAAGTGATCCATCTCTGGATGTAATCTCTCAATGTTTCACTCGACTTTTGTACGCAGACTTGCAGCTCTGTCAATCCGGCCGGTCGCTTGCAAGTTCCCTCGAACGTCCCGACGAACACTCGGGAAAGATCTTCCCAGGTGTAAATGCTGCTAGGAGCTAACTGATTCAACCATGCCCTGTCCGAACCCTCTAGCATGAGTGGCAAATGCTTCATGGCCACCTCATCATTACCACCACCAATCTGTACCGCCACTCGGTAGTCTTCAAGCCAAGTTTCAGGCTTGGACTCTCCGGTGAACTTACTTACCCCAGTCGCCAACCTGAAGTTGGGGGGTATCACTGCGGCTCTGATGGCTCTGCTAAAGCATTCTGGACCTGAAACATGGACTCGGCTGCTAGTTGGCACATCTCTGTCATGGCCACCTCTATGAGCTCCGTTCCGATCGACCAGACCCTGCACGATGATGGATCTCGCGTCAAAGCCTGGTTCTCTGGGGTCGACCGGAGCTCTCCGCCCAACACTGAGCTGGCGCCTGTCATCTTGCTGCCGATGGGCGTTAGACCCACTTCTCGGGGGAGGAGTGGGCACCCGATGCCTATCATCACGATCAAATCGGTCATCATAGTGGTCCCGCCGGCCTTCACGTCCCACGCGCCTCGAAGGTGACCTTGGGCTGTGAGCCGATTGAACAGTATTCGCAGCGACGGATCGACTGTGAATCCTGTTGCGCGACTGTGACACAACTGAATTCTGATCTCCTGCCGCCCGGAGCAAATCCCTGATCTGCATCAAGCCTCTTCCAGCCTCCGACTAGGAGGGCTGAATTGACTCCACTATATGGGCTGCAGCTGCCAAATTCTGAATCGGGGTTCGATATACCTGAGTCGGTTGCGGAAAGAGTTGACGTCGGCTGGAGTCAGGTACTCGTTGACGCGCACGCTCGTCGAGTGCTCGCTCGAGGTTCTCCAGTCGAGTGCGTTCAACCAAGTTGGCCAAAAGCGCCTCTTCCAAAGCACGAGCCTCAGGAGTTTCTCTTGCGATGGGAGTATGCAGGGCATCCATGTTCCGGCGGCGAAGATCTTCTCTTTGCTGAGAAGTGAGCGGCTCGGGCTGATATTCTTCATGGGCCTGAGAGGGGTCGCCTCCATCGTCCATCCCATCGATGCGGGGGAAACGGGGAGGGCTACGAGGACCGTTGACCATCAGGACCTCCACCGCTGGATCACTGCTGTCGCACTCGGATGCAGTCTCTACGGAGCCAGTCGACAGATCGAACAGGCCGTAGAGAGATTCGTCAGGCTCAATTGCCGTGACTTGGGTGGTGGCCGATTGGCGAGCCACTGCGTGTCTCACCCGTCGCTGAAGCCTCGACTGACCGGAGCGCTTGCGCTGGCGGGAGACAGGGAGGGAGGACGACACAGGAGTCGACCGGTATGGGGTCGACGGCTGCCGCAGCAGGACGCCGCAGACACACGCCCGAAAGTGCGTTGCCCCGCGGACGGGGAGCGCGTCGATGTCGAGTGGTGCCTCCTAGAGCCAAGCGGAGTCGTCGGTGATGAAAGCGAGCGCACCGAGACGGATCTCGCGGCCCTCAACCAGAGCTCCGCCAGAAACCATGATGAAGGCAATCGGACAAATTGCAACTTCTCCAAAAAGTCGCTAAGACACCTGCCCCACGGTGGGCGCCAACTGTCGTGGTTCTAAGTCTGACAGTAGAATGGGGGGTAGGTATGGAGAGGCAAGATCCTAGCTATGGAGTAGTTGTACACACGAGTGTTTTACGAGTTCAGGCCTTTCTCGGAGGAAGTAATAGCCCTACGTCTCGGAGCCCGGAGGTGGTCGACTGGTTTATGTGTATATGAGTTACAGGGGTGCGAACCCTTTACACTGAGGAGGAGGGTGGCTTATATAGGGTTCGCCAGACCCCTCCGGCCCTCAGTTATGTAGGGTTTAAAGTACATTAAGACAGGGGGTTACTGGTAACGCCCTCATAAAGTGCCATGAAGACTATTAAAGCTACTTAATGACAGACTGTTGTGTGCTGAGTGACTTTAGGTCTCCTGGCCGTCGAGTGGTCAGCTTCATGGTCGAGTGGCTATCTTCATCGTCGAGTGTCCTTGAGTTCGTCAAGTGAAGTCCCTCTTGGTCGACTAGAAGGTAGCTTCTTCTAAGGATGTCCTTCGGTAGGGTATCTTAGATAGGTCCATGACCCTACCCTAGGTACATGACTTCATCACCGGCCAGTCACAACGAGCACAACTTAAATCTGCTGTCGGACAGTATTCAGGATATCGCCCCTGCAGCTGCTCCGGACCTAAATCCGGCGCAGATCGCGTCGTCCGAGGACAGGTGGATGGACCCCGCCACAGAGGCCGCATACTCTTTGGAGATAGAGCCGAACACAGACTCCACCGTTAAGGGAATCTGCGTCACCGGACCCCCGGACCTGTGTCCGGATGTGGGTTCCGAACCGAGTGCACCCGGGCCCGCTGAGTCCGGTTGGGCTCCATTAATGGAGTTCACCACCGCGGATATCTTTCAGCACTCCCCGTTTGGCGATGTGCTAAATTCATTAAGGTCTCTCTCTCTCTCTGTCGGGAGATTCCTGGCCGAACTATGTCCGGCTCGAGTGGGAAGCAGGCGACGAAGAAATTCGTTACCCACCCACCACCCACTTAATAGCCACTGTCGGTGATTTGACCGACGTGCTTGACTTCGACTCCGAAGACATCGACGGTATAGACGATGATGTGGGAGAAGAATAGGAACCACCGCCCACAAGGCGCTAGACAACCACCTCTTCATATGATATATACATGATGGACACCCCCAATGAAAACAATGGCGATGAGGCAACAGAAGATAACCCCTTAGAGAAGAAACCAAAACATGGGCTGTTGGGGAACGTTGCAGAAAACAAAAAATTTCCTACTCGTTTCACCAAGATCATCTAGGAGTTCATCTAGCAACGAGTGATCAGATGCATCTACATACCTTTGTAGATCGCGCACGGAAGCGTTCAAAAGAACGGTGATGATGTAGTCGTACTCGACGTGATCCAAATCACCGATGACCAGCGCCGAACGGACGGCACCTCCGCATTCAACACACGTACGGAACAGCCACGTCTCCTCTTCTTGATCCAGCAAGGGAGGGAGGAGAGGTTGAGGGAGATGGCACCAGCAGCAGCACGACGGCGTGGTGTTGATGGAGCTGCAGTACTCCGGCAGAGCTTCGCTAAGCACTATGGAGGTGGAGGAGGTGTTGAGGAGGGAGAAGGAGGCAACCAAAGGCCAGGGCGTTCAGGTGTGAAGTCCCTCCTCTCCCCCACTATATATAGGGGTGCCAAGGGGGGGTGGCCGGCCCTAGGAGATCCAATCTCCTAGGGGGTGCGGCGGCCAAGGGGGGGTTTCCCTCCCCCCCAAGGCACCTAGGAGGTGCCTTACCCTCCTAGGACTCTTGCCCCCTTGAACCCTAGGCGCATGGGCCTATGTGGGGCTGGTGCCCTTGGCCCATTAGGCCAAGGCGCACCCCCTTACAGCCCATGTGGCCCCCCGGGGCAGGTGGACCCACCCGGTGGACCCCCGGGACCCTTCCGGTGGTCCCGGTACAATACCGATAACCCCGAAACTTGTCCCGATGTCCGAAACAGGACTTCCCATATATAAATCTTTACCTCCGGACCATTCCGGAACTCCTCGTGACGTCCGGGATCTCATCCGGGACTCCGAACAACATTCGGGTTACTGCATATACATATCCCTACAACCCTAGCGTAACCGAACCTTAAGTGTGTAGACCCTACGGGTTCGGGAGACAAGCAGACATGACCGAGATGACTCTTCGGTCAATAACCAACAGCGGGATCTGGATACCCATGTTGGCTCCCACATGCTCCACGATGATCTCATCGGATGAACCACGATGTCGAGGATTCAATCAACCCCGTACGCTATTCCCTTTGTCTATCGATATGTTACTTGCCCGAGATTCGATCGTCGGTATCCCAATACCTCCTTCAATCTCGTTACCGGCAAGTCACTTTACTCGTAACGTAATGCATGATCCCGTGACCAGACACTTGGTCACTCTGAGCTCATTATGATGATGCATTACCGAGTGGGCCCAGTGATACCTCTCCGTCATACGGAGTGACAAATCCCAGTCTTGATCCATGTCACCCAACAGACACTTTCGGAGATACCCGCAGTCTACCTTTATAGTCACCCAGTTACGTTGTGACGTTTGGCATACCCAAAGCACTCCTACAGTATCCGGGAGTTACACGATCTCATGGTCTAAGGAAAAGATACTTGACATTAGAAAACTCTAGCAAACGAACTATACGATCTTGTGCTATGTTTAGGATTGGGTCTTGTCCATCACATCATTCTCCTAATGATGTGATCTCGTTATCAATGACATCCAGTGTCCATAGTCAGGAAATCATGACTATCTGTTGATCAACGAGCTAGTCTACTAGAGGCTCACTAGGGACATGTTGATGTCCATTATTCACACATGTATTACGATTTCCAGATAACACAATTATAGCATGAATAAAGACAATTATCATGAACAAGGAAATATAATAATAATGCTTTTATTATTGCCTCTAGGGCATATTTCCAACAGTCTCCCACTTGCACTAGAGTCAATAATCTAGTTACATTGTGATGAATCGAACACCCATGGAATTCTGGTGTTGATCATGTTTTGCTCTAGGGAGAGGTTTAGTCAACGGATCTGCTACATTCAGGTCCGTATGTACTTTACAAATCTCTATGTCTCCATCTTGAACATTTTCACGAATGGAGTTGAAGCGACGCTTGATGTGCCTTGTCTTCTTGTGAAACCTGGGCTCCTTAGCAAGTGCAATAGCTCCAGTGTTGTCACAGAAGAGCTTGATCGGCCCCGACGCATTGGGTATGACTCCTAGGTCGGTGATGAACTCCTTCACCCATATTGCTTCATGTGCTGCCTCCGAGGCTGCCATGTACTCCGCTTCACGTGTAGATCCCGCCACGACGCTTTGCTTGCAACTGCACCAGCTTACTGCCCCACCATTCAAAATATACACGTATCCGGTTTGTGACTTAGAGTCATCCAGATCTGTGTCGAAGCTAGCGTCGACGTAACCCTTTACGACGAGCTCTTCGTCACCTCCATAAACGAGAAACATTTCCTTAGTCCTTTTCAGGTACTTCAGGATATTCTTGACCGCTGTCCAGTGTTCCTTGCCGGGATTACTTTGGTACCTTCCTACCAAACTGACGGCAAGGTTAACATCAGGTCTGGTACACAGCATGGCATACATAATAGAACCTATGGCTGAGGCATAGGGGATGACGCTCATCTCTTCTATATCTTCTGCCGTGGTCGGACATTGAGCTGAGCTCAATTTCACACCTTGTAACACAGGCAAGAACCCTTTCTTGGATTGATCCATATTGAACTTCTTCAATATCTTATCAAGGTATGTGCTTTGTGAAAGACCTATGAGGCGTCTTGATCTATCTTTATAGATTTTGATGCCTAATATATAAGCAGCTTCTCCAAGGTCCTTCATTGAAAAACTTTTATTCAAGTAGGCCTTGATGCTGTCCAAGAGTTCTATATCATTTCCCATCAAGAGTATGTCATCTACATATAATATGAGAAATGCTACAGAGCTCCCACTCACTTTCTTGTAAACGCAGGCTTCTCCATAAGTCTGTGTAAACCCAAACGCTTTGATCATCTCATCAAAGCGAATGTTCCAACTCCGAGATGCTTGCACCAGCCCATAAATCGAGCGTTGGAGCTTGCACACTTTGTCAGCATTCTTAGGATCGACAAAACCTTCCGGCTGCATCATATACAATTCTTCCTTAAGGAAACCATTAAGGAATGCCGTTTTGACGTCCATTTGCCATATTTCGTAATCATAGAATGCGGCAATTGCTAACATGATTCGGACAGACTTTAGCTTCGCTACCGGTGAGAAAGTCTCATCGTAGTCAACCCCTTGAACTTGTCGATAACCCTTAGCGACAAGCCGAGCTTTATAGATGGTCACATTACCATCCGCGTCTGTCTTCTTCTTAAAGATCCATTTATTTTCTATGGCTCGCCGTTCAACGGGCAAGTCAGTCAAAGTCCATACTTCGTTCTCATACATGGATCCTATCTCGGATTTCATGGCTTCTAGCCATTTGTCGGAATCTGGTCCCGCCATCGCTTCTTCATAGTTCGAAGGTTCACCGTTGTCTAACAACATGATTTCCAAGACAGGGTTGCCGTACCACTCTGGTGCGGAACGTGTCCTTGTGGACCTTCGAATTTCAGTAGGAGCTTGATCAGAAGTATCTTGATCATTATCATTAACTTCCTCTCTAGTCGGTGCTGGCACCTCAGGAATATTTTCTTGAGTTGCGCCATTTTCCGGTTCAAGAGGCAATACTTCATCAAGTTCTACTTTCCTCCCACTTACTTCTTTCGAGAGAAACTCTTTCTCCAGAAAGGACCCATTCTTGGCAACAAAGATCTTGCCTTCGGATCTGAGGTAGAAGGTGTACCCAATAGTTTCTTTTGGGTACCCTATGAAGACGCATTTTTCTGATTTGGGTTCGAGCTTTTCAGGTTGAAGTTTCTTGACATAAGCATCGCATCCCCAAACTTTTTAGAAACGACAGCTTAGGTTTCTTCCCAAACCATAATTCATACGGTGTCGTCTCAACGGATTTCGACGGAGCCCTATTTAAAGTGAATGCGGCAGTCTCTAAAGCATAGCCCCAAAAAGAAAGCGGTAAATCGGTAAGAGACATCATAGATCGCACCATATCTAACAGAGTGCGATTACGACGTTCGGACACACCATTACGCTGAGGTGTTCCAGGCGGCGTGAGTTGTGAAACTATTCCACATTTTCTTAAGTGTGCCCCAAACTCGTGACTCAAGTATTCTCCTCCACGATCTGATCGTAGAAATTTGATTTTCCTGTCACGTTGATTTTCAACCTCATTCTGAAATTCCTTGAACTTTTCAAAGGTTTCAGACTTGTGTTTCATTAAGTAGATATACCCATACCTACTTAAATCATCAGTGAGGGTGAGAACATAACGATAGCCACCGCGAGCCTCAACACTCATTGGACCGCACACATCGGTATGTATGATTTCCAATAAGTCGGTTGCTCGCTCCATTGTTCCTGAGAACGGAGTCTTGGTCATTTTACCCATAAGGCATGGTTCGCACGTGTCAAATGATTCATAATCAAGAGACTCTAAAAGTCCATCAGCATGGAGCTTCTTCATGCGTTTGACACCTATGTGACCAAGGCGGCAGTGCCACAAGTATGTGGGACTATCATTATCAACTTTACTTCTTTTGGTACTCACATTATGAACATGTGTAGCATCACGTTCGAGATTCATAAAGAATAAACCATTCACCATAGGAGCATGACCATAAAACATATCTCTCATAAAAATGGAACAACCATTATTCTCAGATTTAAAAGAGCAGCCATCTCGAATTAAACGAGATCCCGATACAATGTTCATGCTCAAAGCTGGCACTAAATAACAATTATTAAGGTTTAAAACTAATCCCGAAGGGAGATGCAGAGGTAGCGTGCCGACGGCGATCACATTGACCTTGGAACCATTCCCGACGCGCATCGTCACCTCGTCCTTTGCCAGTTTCCGCTTATTCCGCAGCCCCTGCTTTGAGTTACAAATGTGAGCAACTGCACCGGTATCAAATACCCAGGAGCCACTACGGGCACTAGTAAGGTACACATCAATTACATGTATATCACATATACCTTTGGTTTTGCCGGCCTTCTTATCCGCTAAGTACTTAGGGCAGTTCCGCTTCCAGTGACCGCTTCCCTTGCAATAAAAGCACTCAGTCTCGGGCTTGGGTCCATTCTTTGGCTTCTTCCCGGCAGCTTGCTTGCCGAGCGCGGCAACCCCCTTGCCGTCCTTCTTGAAGTTCTTTTTACCCTTGCCTTTCTTGAACTTAGTGGTTTTATTGACCATCAACACTTGATGTTCTTTCCTGACTTCTACCTCTGCTGATTTCAGCATAGCAAATACTTCAGGAATGGTCTTTTCCATCCCCTGCATATTGAAGTTCATCACAAAGCTCTTGTAGCTTGGTGGAAGCGACTGGAGGATTCTGTCAATGACCGCATCATCCGGGAGATTAACTCCCAGCTGAGTCAAGCGGTTATGCAACCCAGACATAGTGAGTATGTGCTCACTGACAGAACTGTTTTCCTCCATCTTACAGCTGAAGAATTTGTCGGAGACTTCATATCTCTCGACCCGGGCATGAGCTTGGAAAACCATTTTCAGCTCTTCGAACATCTCATATGCTCCATGTTTCTCAAAACGCTTTTGGAGCCCCGGCTCTAGGCTGTAAAGCATGCCGCACTGAACGAGGGAGTAGTCATCGAAACGTGCCTGCCAAGCGTTCATAACATCTTGTTCTGCAGGGAGAACGGGTGCGTCACCAAGCGGTGCTTGTAGGACATAATCTTTCTTGGCAGCTATGAGGATGATCCTCAGGTTCCGGACCCAGTCCGTATAGTTGCTGCCATCGTCTTTCAGCTTAGTTTTCTCTAGGAACGCGTTGAAGTTGAGGACTACGTTGGCCATTTGATCTACAAGACATATTGCAAAGATTTTAGACTAAGTTCATGATAATTAAGTTCAACTAATCAAATTATTAGTGAACTCCCACTTAGATTAGACATCCCTCTAGTCATCTAAGTATTACATGATCCGAGTTAAACTAGACCGTGTCCGATCATCACGTGAGACGGACTAGTCAACATCGGTGAACATCTTCATGTTGATCGTATCTTCTATACGACTCATGCTCAACCTTTCAGTCTTCTGTGTTCCGAGGCCATGTCTGTACATGCTAGGCTCGTCAAGTCAACCTAAGTGTTTGCATGTGTAAATCTGTCTTACACCCGTTGTATGTGAACGTCTGAATAAAACACCCGATCATCACGTGGTGTTTTGAAACAGCGAACTGTCGCAACGGTGCACAGTTAGGGGGAACACTTCTTGAATTTTATTGTGAGGGATCATCTTATTTACTACCGTCGTTCTAAGTAAACAAGATGCAAAAACATGATAAACATCACATGCAATCAAATAATAAACGTGACATGATATGGCCATTTTCACATAGCTCCTTTGATCTCCATCTTGGGGCTCCGTGATCATCTTGTCACCGGCTTGACACCATGATCTCCATCATCATGATCTCCATCATCGTGTCTCCATGAAGTTGCTCGCCAACTATTACTTCTACTACTATGGCTAACGCGTTTAGCAATAAAGTAAAGTAATTTACATGGCGTTTCTCGATGACACGCAGGTCATTAAAAGAATAAAGACAACTCCTATGGCTCCTGCCGGTTGTCATACTCATCGACATGCAAGTCGTGAATCCTATTACAATAGCATGAACATCTCATACATCACATATAGATCATTCATCATTCATCACAACTTTGGCCATATCATATCACAAACCACTTGCTGCAAAAACAAGTTAGACGTCCTCTAATTGTTGTTGCAAGTTTTACGTGGCTGAATTAGGGTTCTAGCAAGAAAGTTTTCTTACCTACGTTAAAGCCACAATGTGATTTGTCAACTTCTATTTACCCTTCATAAGGACCCTGTTCATCGATTCCGCTCCAACTAAAGTGGGAGAGACAGACACCCGCCAGCCACCTTATGCAACTAGTGCATGTTAGTCGGTGGAACCGGTCTCACGTAAGCGTACGTGTAAGGTTGGTCCGGGCCGCTTCATCCCACAATACCGCTGAAGCAAGAAAGGACTAGTAACGGCAAGAAAGTTGACAAATCTACGCCCACAACAAATTGTGTTCTACTCGCGCAAGAAGAACTACGCATAAACCTGGCTCATGATGCCACTGTTGGGGAACGTTGCAGAAAACAAAAAATTTCCTACTCGTTTCACCAAGATCATCTAGGAGTTCATCTAGCAACGAGTGATCAGATGCATCTACATACCTTTGTAGATCGCGCACGGAAGCGTTCAAAAGAACGGTGATGATGTAGTCGTACTCGACGTGATCCAAATCACCGATGACCAGCGCCGAACGGACGGCACCTCCGCGTTCAACACACGTACGGAACAGCCACGTCTCCTCTTCTTGATCCAGCAAGGGAGGGAGGAGAGGTTGAGGGAGATGGCACCAGCAGCAGCACGACGGCGTGGTGTTGATGGAGCTGCAGTACTCCGGCAGAGCTTCGCTAAGCACTATGGAGGTGGAGGAGGTGTTGAGGAGGGAGAAGGAGGCAACCAAAGGCCAGGGCGTTCAGGTGTGAAGTCCCTCCTCTCCCCCACTATATATAGGGGTGCCAAGGGGGGGTGGCCGGCCCTAGGAGATCCAATCTCCTAGGGGGTGCGGCGGCCAAGGGGGGGTTTCCCTCCCCCCCAAGGCACCTAGGAGGTGCCTTACCCTCCTAGGACTCTTGCCCCCTTGAACCCTAGGCGCATGGGCCTATGTGCGGCTGGTGCCCTTGGCCCATTAGGCCAAGGCGCACCCCCTTACAGCCCATGTGCCCCCCCGGGGCAGGTGGACCCACCCGGTGGACCCCCGGGACCCTTCCGGTGGTCCCGGTACAATACCGGTAACCCCGAAACTTGTCCCGATGTCCGAAACAGGACTTCCCATATATAAATCTTTACCTCCGGACCATTCTGGAACTCCTCGTGACGTCCGGGATCTCATCCGGGACTCCGAACAACATTCGGGTTACTGCATATACATATCCCTACAACCCTAGCGTAACCGAACCTTAAGTGTGTAGACCCTACGGGTTCGGGAGACAAGCAGACATGACCGAGACGACTCTTTGGTCAATAACCAACAGCGGGATCTGGATACCCATGTTGGCTCCCACATGCTCCAGGATGATCTCATCGGATGAACCACGATGTCGAGGATTCAATCAACCCCGTAGGCTATTCCCTTTGTCTATCGATATGTTACTTGCCCGAGATTCGATCGTCGGTATCCCAATACCTCGTTCAATCTCGTTACCGGCAAGTCACTTTACTCGTACCGTAATGCATGATCCCGTGACCAGACACTTGGTCACTATGAGCTCATTATGATGATGCATTACCGAGTGGGCCCAGTGATACCTCTCCGTCATACGGAGTGACAAATCCCAGTCTTGATCCATGTCACCCAACAGACACTTTCGGAGATACCCGCAGTCTACCTTTATAGTCACCCAGTTACGTTGTGACGTTTGGCATACCCAAAGCACTCCTACAGTATCCGGGAGTTACACGATCTCATGGTCTAAGGAAAAGATACTTGACATTAGAAAACTCTAGCAAACGAACTATACGATCTTGTGCTATGTTTAGGATTGGGTCTTGTCCATCACATCATTCTCCTAATGATGTGATCTCGTTATCAATGACATCCAGTGTCCATAGTCAGGAAATCATGACTATCTGTTGATCAACGAGCTAGTCTACTAGAGGCTCACTAGGGACATGTTGATGTCCATTATTCACACATGTATTACGATTTCCAGATAACACAATTATAGCATGAATAAAGACAATTATCATGAACAAGGAAATATAATAATAATGCTTTTATTATTGCCTCTAGGGCATATTTCCAACATGGGCGTCTTCGGCGCCGCTCTAAGCCCCGCCATAGCAAAACCGACACAGGAGAAGAAAACAACCCAGATGGTGCCGAAGAGGAATACAATCCTGATCAGCCTACCTTTGAACAGGCCGAACAGGAACACGGGCAGATCAGCCCAGAGGAACAGGCGGCGGACGGATACATGGAGGATGACAACTATATGCCTCCCTCCGAAGACGAGGTGAGCCTCGGCTACGATGAATTCAGCGTACCCGAAGATCCAATAGAGCAGGAGCACTTTAAGCGCCGGCTCATAGCCACTTCAAGAAGCCTGAAAAAGAAGCAGCATCAGCTCCAAGCTGATCAAAATCTGCTCGCAGACAGATGGACCGAGGTCCTGGCGTCCGAGGAATATGGACTCGAGCCCCCCACCAAGGGTTATCCAAAGCACAAGTTGCTACTTCCACTAGAGGAGGAGGCCGTAGAGCCTACACTACCAGCACAATACAAGGCTGACCGGCCACCTCGTGGCCGGGATAAAACAGTGTATCAGACCGAATACCAGCCCGCACCCCCACGCCAGTTCACTACAGCCCGGGGCAATACGCAAGACCTGCGAGACATATTGGAAAACAACGCAGGACAACCAAGATCGATCTACAGATCACGGGGGTGCGCCACAGCACATGACGATGACCGTCATGCCGGATATGCTAATAATAAGTCCGGCCAGGCCAAACATAACCGACCAGACTTAGTCAGACTGCATTTTGACATAGCCCAGCATAGAGGCGCCGCACACCCCCTCTGCTTCACCGATGAAGTAATGGATCATGAATCCCAGAAGGGTTTAAACCCGTCAACATCGAATCATACGATGGCACAACAGACCCCGCGTATGGATCGAAGATTTCCTTCTCCACATTCACATGGCCCACGGTGATGATCTACATGCCATCAAGTATCTACCGCTTAAGCTTAAAGGACCAGCCAAACATTGGCTGAATAGCCTGCCGGCGAACTCCATTGGTAGCTAGGAAAATCTTGAGGACGCATTCCTCGATAACTTCCAAGGCACTTACATGCGACCACCAGATGCTGATGACTTAAGTCACATTACCCAACAGCCCGGAGAGTCAGCTAGGAAATTCTGGACTCGGTCCCTAACTAAAGAGAACCAAATTGTCGACTGTCCGGACACTGAGGCCCTGGCGGCCTTCAAGCATAATATTCGCGACGAGGGGCTCGCCTGACACCTCGGCCAAGAAAAACCGAAGTCCATGGCGGCCCTCACGACACTCATGACCCGCTTTTGTGTGGGCGAGGACAGCTGGCTGGCTCGCAGTAGCACCACACCAAGAAACTCCGGCACTTCAGATATCCGCGACAGTAACGGAAAGCCATGGCGCAATAGACATAAGCGTCAGAATAATGGTGAAAACACCGAAGATACGACAGTCAATGCCAGATTCAGCAACTCAAAATCCAGTCAGTGGAAGAAGCCGTTCAAAAGAAAGAATCCGGGACCGTACAGTCTGGACCGCATACTCGACCGCTCGTGCCAGATTCACGGCACCCCGACAAACCAACCAATCACACTAACAGAGATTGCTGGGTGTTCAAACAGGCCGGCAAGTTGAATGCCGAAAACAAGGACAAGGGGCTGCACAGCAATGATGACAAGGAGCCCTGGTGTCCGAACACTGGGGGACAGAAGAAATTCCCCCCAGGTGAAAACGGTAAACATGATCTATGCCACCCACATTCCCAAACGGGAACGAAAACGTGCACTTAGGGACGTCTATGCGATGGAGTCAGTCGCCCCAAAGTTCAACCCATGGTCATCCTGTCCGATCACCTTCGATCGCAGGGACCTGATACGTCTCCAACGTATCTATAATTTTTGATTGCTCCATGCTACTTTATCTACTGTTTTGGACTATATTGGGCTTTATTTTCCACTTTTATATTATTATTGGGACTAACCTATTAACCGGAGGCCCAGCCCAGAATTGATGTTTTTTTGCCTATTTCAGTATTTCGAAGAAACAAAATATCAAACGAAGTCCAAACGGAATAAAACCTTCGGGCACGTGATTTTCTCACCGAATGTGATCCAGGAGACTTGGACCCTACTCCATGAAGTGCCAGAGGCGGTCACAAGGGTGGAGGGCGCGCCCCCTGGGCGCGCCCCTACCTCGTGGGCCCCCTGTTGCTCCACCGACATACTCCTTCCTCCTATATATACCTACGTACCCCGGTCAGATCAGATACGGAGCCAAAAACCTAATTCCACCGCTGCAACCTTCTATATCCGCGAGATCCCATCTTGGGGCCTGTTCCGGAGCTCCGCCGGAGAGGGCATCTACCACGGAGGGCTTCTACATCAACACCATAGCCTCTCCGATGAAGTGTGAGTAGTTTACTTCAGACCTTCGGGTCCATATCTAGTAGCTAGATGGCTTCTTCTCTCTTTTTGGATCTCAATACAATGTTCTCCCCCTCTCTTGTGCAGATCTATTCGATGTAATCTTGTTTTTGCGATGTGTTTGTTGAGACCGATGAATTGTGGGTTTATGATCCAGCTTATCTATGAACAATATTTGATTCTTCTCTGAATTCTTTTATGTATGATTGAGTTATCTTTGCAAGTCTCTTCGAATTATCCGTTTGGTTTGGCCAACTAGATTGGTAGTTCTTGCAATGGGAGAAGTGTTTAGCTTTGGGTTCAATCTTGCGGTGTCCTTACCCAGTGACAGAAATGGTTGCAAGGCACGTATTGTATTGTTGCCATCGAGGATAACAAGATGGGTTTTTTTTATCATATTGCATGAATTTATCCCTCTACATCATGTCATCTAGCTTAAGGCGTTACTCTGTTTTTAACTTAATACTCTAGATGCATGCTGGATAGCGGTCGATGAGTGGAGTAATAGTAGTAGATGCAGAATCGTTTCGATCTACTTGTCTTGGACGTGATGCCTATATACATGATCATACCTAGATAATCTCATAATTATTCGCTTTTATATCAATTGCTCAACAATAATTGTTGGAAATATGCCCTAGAGGCAATAATAAATTGGTTATTATTATATTTCCTTGTTCATGATAATTGTCTGTTGTTCGTGCTATAATTGTGTTATCCGGAAATCATAATACATGTGTGAATTTATAGACCACAACACGTCCCTAGTGAGCCTCTAGTTGACTAGCTCGTTGATCAACAGATAGTCATGGTTTCCTGACTATGGACATTGGATGCCATTGATAACGGGATCACATCATTAGGAGAATGATGTGATGGACAAGACCCAATCCTAAGCGTAGCACAAAGATCGTGTAGTTCGTTTTGCTAGAGCTTTTCCAAATGTCAAGTATCATTTCCTTAGACCATGAGATTGTGCAACTCCTGGATACCGTAGGAGTGCTTTGGGTGTGCCAAACGTCACAACGTAACTGGGTGACTATATAGGTGCACTACAGGTATCTCCGAAAGTGTCTAGGGGTTGGCACGAATCGAGACTGGGATTTGTCACTCCATATGACGGAGAGGTATCTCTGGGCCCACTCGGTAATGCATCATCATAATGAGCTCAATGTGACCAAGTGTCTGGTCATGGGATCATGCATTACGGTACGAGTAAAGTGACTTGCCGGTAACGAGATTAAACGAGGTATTGGGATACCAACGATCGAATCTCGGACAAGTAACGTACCGATTGACAAAGGGAATTGTATACGGGATTGATTGAATCCTCGACATCGTGGTTCAT
Source organism: Triticum dicoccoides (assembly GCF_002162155.2). Lineage (NCBI taxonomy): Eukaryota > Viridiplantae > Streptophyta > Magnoliopsida > Poales > Poaceae > Triticum > Triticum dicoccoides. The sequence continues at coordinate 623,354,767 of NC_041387.1, forward strand.
CCGATAAGATCATCGAGGAGCATGTGGGAGCCAACATGGGTATCCAGATCCCGCGGTTGGTTATTGACCGGAGAGTCGTCTCGGTCATGTCTGCATGTCTCCCGAACCCGCAGGGTCTACACACTTAAGGTTCGGTGACGCTAGGGTTGTAGAGATATTAGTATGCAGTAACCCGAAAGTTGTTCGGAGTCCCGGATGAGATCCCAGACGTCACGAGGAGTTGCTGAATGGTCCGGAGGTGAAGAATTATATATATAGGAAGTCAGGTTTCGGCCATCGGGAAAGTTTCGGGGGTCACCGGTATTGTACCGGGACCACCGGAAGGGTCCCGGGGGTCCACTGGGTGGGGCCACCTATCCTGGAGGGCCCCATGGGCTGAAGTGGGAGGGGAACCAGCCCCTGGTGGGCTGGTGCCGCCCCCTTGGGCCCCCATGCGCCTAGGGTTGGAAACCCTAGGGGTGGGGGCGCCTCCACCTGGCTTGGGGGGCAAGTTTCCCCCCTGGCCGCCGCCCCCCTAGGAGATTGGATCTCCTAGCCCCCCCTAGGGGCCCTATATATAGTGGGGGGAGGGAGGGCAGCCGCACCCCAAGTCTCTGGCGCATCCCTCTCCCTCTGCAACACCTCTCCCTCTCGTAGAGCTTGGCGAAGCCCTGCCGAGATCGCTGCTGCATCCACCACCACGCCGTCGTGCTGCTGGATCTCCATCAACCTCTCCTTCCCCCTTGCTGGATCAAGAAGGAGGAGACGTCTTCCCAACCATATGTGTGTTGAATGCGGAGGTGCTGTCCGTTCAGCACTAGGATCATCGGTGATTTGGATCACGACGAGTACGACTCCCTCAACCCCGTTCTCTTGAACGCTTCCGCTCATGATCTACAAGGGTATGTAGATGCACTCCTCTCTCTCATTGCTAGTCTCTTCATAGATAGATCTTGGTGATGCGTAGAAATTTTTTGAATTTCTGCTACGTTCCCCAATAGTGGTATCAGAGCTAGGTCTATTGCGTAGATTCTATGCACGAGTAGAACACAAGTTGTTGTGGGTGTTGATTTTGTTCAATATGCTTACCGTTACTAGTTCTATCTTGTTTCGACGGTATTGTGGGATGAAGCGGCCCAGACCGGCCTTACACGTACACTTACGTGAGACAGGTTCCACCGACTGACATGCACTTGTTGCATAAGGTGGCTAGCGGGTGCCAGTCTCTCCCACTTTAGTCGGATCGGATTCGATGAAAAGGGTCCTTATGAAGGGTAAATAGCAATTGGCATATCACGTTGTGGTTTTTGCGTAGGTATGAAATGTTCTTGCTAGAAACCCATAGCAGCCACGTAAAACATGCAAACAACAATTAGAGGACGTCTAACTTGTTTTTGCAGGGTATGTTATGTGATGTGATATGGCCAAAAGAATGTGATGAATGATATGTGATGTATGAGATTGATCATGTTCTTATAATAGGAATCACGACTTGCATGTCGATGAGTATGACAACCGGCAGGGGCCATAGGAGTTGTCTTAATTTATTGTATGACCTGCGTGTCATTGAACAATGCCATGCAATTACTTTACTTTATTGCTAAACCGTTAGCCATAGTAGTAGAAGTAATAGTTGGCGAGACAACTTCATGGAGACACGATGATGGAGATCATGATGATGGAGATCATGGTGTCATGCCGGTGACGATGATGATCATGGAGCCCCGAAGATGGAGATCAAAAGGAGCAAAATGATATTGGCCATATCATGTCACTTTTGATTGCATGTGATGTTTATCATGTTTCTGCATCTTATTTTCTTAGAACGACGGTAGTAAATAAGATGATCCCTCATTAAAATTTCAAGAAAGTGTTCCCCCTAACTGTGCACAGTTGCGAAAGTTCGTTGTTTCGAAGCATCACGTGATGATCGGGTGTGATATATTCTAATGTTCACATACAACGGGTGTAAGCCAGATTTACACACGCAAAACACTTAGGTTGACTTGACGAGCCTAGCATGTACAGACATGGCCTCGGAACACAAGAGACCGAAAGGTCGAGCATGAGTAGTATGGTGGATACGATCAACATGAAGATGTTCACCGATGATGACTAGTCCGTCTCACGTGATGATCGGACACGGCCTAGTTGACTCAGATCATGTAATCACTTAGATGACTAGAGGGATGTCTATCTGAGTGGGAGTACATAAGATGAACTTAATTATCCTGAATATAGTCAAAAAGGTCTTTGCAAATTATGTCGTAGCTCGCACTTTAGTTCTACTGTTTTAGATATGTTCCTAGAGAAAATTTAGTTGAAAGTTGATAGTAGCAATTATGCGGTCTGGGTCCATAAACTGAGGAATGTCCTCATTGCTGCGTAGAAGGCTTATGTCCTTAATGCACCGCTCGGTGTACTGAACCTCGAACGTCGTCTGTGGATGTTGCGAACATCTGACATACACGTTTTGATAACTACGTGATAGTTCAGTAATGTTAAACAGTTTAGAATTGAGGCATCGAAGACGATTTCAAAATGTCGCGAAACATATGAGATGTTTCGAGGGCTGAAATTGGGATTTCAGGCTCGTGCCCACGTGAAGAGGTATAAGACCTCCGACGATTTTCTTAGCCTACAAACTAAGGGAGAAAAGCTCAATCATTGAGCTTGTGCTCAGATTGTCTGAGTACAACAATCACTTGAATCGAGTGGGAGTTGATCTTCCAGATGTGATAGTGATGTTTCTCCAAAGTCATTGCCACCAAGCTGGTAGAGCTTCGTGATGAACTATAACATATCAAGGGATAGATATGATGATCCTTGAAATATTCGCGATGTTTGACGCTGCGAAAGTAGTAATCAAGTAGGAGCATCAATTGTTGATGGTTGGTGACACAACTAGTTTCAAGAAGGGCAAGGGCAAGAAGGGTTACTTCATAAAATGGCAAATCAGTTGCTGCTCTAGTGAAGAAACCCAAGGTTGAATCCAAACCCGAGACTAAGTGCTTCTGTGATAAGGGGAACGGTCACTGGAGCAGAATTACCCTAGGTACTTGGTAGATAAGAAGGCAGGCAAGGTCGACAGAAGTATAGTGGATATACATGTGTACTCTACAAGTACTCCTCGTAGCACCATGTTAATAGATACCGGTTCAGTTGCTAAGTGTTAGTAACTCGAAATAAAAGGCTACGGAATAAACGGAGACTAGCTAAAGGCGAGGTGACGATAAGTGTTGGAAGTATTTCCAAGGTTGATGTGATCAAACATCGCACGCTCCCTCTACCATCGGGATCAGTGTTAAACCTAAATAATTGTTATTTGGTGTTTGCGTTGAGCATAGACATGATTGGATTATGTCTATCGCAATACGGTTATTCATTTAAGGAGAATAATGGTTACTCTGTTTATTTGAATAATACCTTCAATGGTCTTGCACCTAAAATGAATGGTTTATTGAATCTCGATCGTAGTAATACACATGTTCATGCCAAAAGATATAAGGTAGTAATGATAGTACCACCTACTTGTGGCACTGCCATGTAAGTCATATTGGTATAAAACACATGAAGAAGCTCCATGTTGATGGATCTTTTGGACTCACTCGTTTTTGAAAAGTTTGAGACATGCAAACCATGTCTATTGGTATGTACGCATGAAGCAACTCCATGCAGATGGAGCTTGATTTTGAATCACTTGAGACATGCAAATCATACCACATGGGCAAGATGACTGGAAAAGCCTCGATGGAACAAGAAAGCAACTTGTTGGAAGTAACACATTTTTTGATGTGTGCAGCCCAATGAGTGCTGAGGCATGCAGTGGATATCGTTATGTTCTTACTTCATAGATGATTTGAGTAGATGTTGAGTATATTTACTTGATGAGACACAAGTCTGAATTATTGAAAGGTTCAAGTAAATTCAGAGTGAAGTTGAAGATCTTCGTGACAAGAGGATAAAATGTCTATGATATGATCATAGAGATGAATATCTGAGTTACGAGTTTGGTACACAGTTGAGACATTGTGGAAATTGTTTCACAACAAACACCGCCTGGAACACCATAGTGTGATGGTGTGTCCGAACGTCATAGTTGCACCCTATTGGATATGGTGCATGCCATGACGTCTCTTATCGAATTACCACTATCGTTCATGGGTTAGGCGTTAGAGACAACCACATTCACTTTAAATAGGGCACCACGTAATTCCGTTGAGATGACACCGTATGAACTATGGTTTAGAGAAACCTAAGTTGTTGTTTCTTAAAAGTTTGGGGCTGCGACGCTTATGTGAAAAAGGTTTCAGGCTGATAAGATCGAACCCAAAGCGGATAAATGCATCATCATAGGACACCCAAAACAGTTGGGTATACCTCCAGTCTCAGTTCCGGAAGCAAAAGGGATTGTTTCTAGAATCAGGTCCTTTCTCTAGGAAAAGTTTCTCTCAAAAGAATTGAGTGGGAGGAAGATAGAACTTGATGAGCTTGTCGAACCCTCACTTCAACCGAAGAGTAGTGCAAGACAGAAAGATGTTTCTATGGAATCTACGACTATTGAAGAGGAAGCTAATGATAGTGATCATGAAGCTTCGGATCAAGTTGCTATCGAACCTCGTAGGTCGATAAGGATATGTACTACTCCTGAGTGGTACGGTGATCCTATCTTAGAGGTCATGTTGTTGGACAACAATGAACCTACGAGCTATGGAGAAGCGATGGTGGGCCCATATTCCGACAAATGGTTAGAAGCCATGAAATCTGAGATAGGATCCATGTATCAGAACAAAGCATGGACTTTGGTGGACTTGCCCGATGATCGTCAAGCCATTGAGATAGATGGATCTTTAAGAAGAAGACGGACATGGACGGTAATGTCACCGTCGATGAAGCTCAACTTGTGGCGAAGAGTTTTTCACAAGTTCAAGGAGTTGACTACGATGAGATTTTCTCATCCGTAGCGATGCTTAAGTCCGTTGGAATCATGTTAGCATTAGCTGCATTTATTAAATCTGGCAGAAGGATGTCAAAACAAGTTTCCTTACCAATTTTTGTAAGGAAAGGTTGTATGTGATAAAATCAGAAAGGTTTTGTCGATCCTAAGGATGCTAAAAGGTATGCTAGCTCCAGCGATCCTTCCATGGACTACAACAAGCATCTCGGAGTCAGAATATACGCTTTTATGGAGTGATCAAAGTTTTTGGGTTTATACAAAAATTTGTTAGAAACTTGTATTTACAAAAAAGTGAGTGGGAGCACTACAACATTTCTGATAAGTATATGTAAATAACATATTGTTGATCCGAAATGATGTAAAATTTCTGGAAATCATAAAGGGTTGTTTGAAAGGAGTTTTTCAAAGGAAGACCTGGAAAGTTGCTTACATATTGGGCATCAAGATCTATAGAGATAGATCAAGACGCCTGATGATACTTTCAAAAGAACACACACCTTTGACATGATTTTGAAGGAGTTCAAAATAGGTCAGTCAAAGAAGGAGTTCTTACCTGAGTTATAAGGTGTGAAGTTGAGTAAGACTCAAAGCTTGACTGCGGCAGAAGAAAGAGGAAGGATGAAGGTCGTCCCCTATGCTTTTGTCATAGGCTCTATACGGTATGCCATGATGAGTACCGCACCTGATGTGTGCCTTGCCACATGTCTAGCAAGAGGGTACAAAGGTGATCCAGGAGTGGATCACTAGATAGCGGTCAAAATTATCCTTAGAGGAATAAGGAAATGTTTCTCGGTTATGGAGGTGATAGAGAGTTCGACGTAAAGAGTTACGTCGATGCAAGCTTAACACCTATCTGGATAGCTCTGAGTAGAGATACCGGATACATATAATGGATCAACAATTTGGAATAGCTCCAAGTGGAACGTGGTAGCAGCATCTACGATATGACATAAGGTTTTGCAAAATACACATGGATCTGAATGTTGCAGACCCGTTGACTACAACATCTCTCACAAGCATAACATGATCAAACCCAGAACTCATTGAGTGTTAATCACATAGTGATGTGAACTAGATTGTTGACTCTAGTAAACTCTTTGGATGTTAGTCACATGGCGATGTGACCTATGAGTGTTAATCACATGGTGATGTGAACTAGATTATTGACTCTAGTGCAAGTGGGAGACTGTTGGAAATATGCCCTAGAGGCAATAATAAATTGGTTATTATTATATTTCCTTGTTCATGATAATTGTCTGTTGTTCATGCTATAATTGTGTTATCCGGAAATCGTAATACATGTGTGAATATATAGACCACAACACGTCCCTAGTGAGCCTCTAGTTAACTAGCTCATTGATCAACAGATAGTCATGGTTTCCTGACTATGGACATTGGATGTCATTGAGAACGGGATCACATCATTAGGAGAATGATGTGATGGACAAGATCCAATCCTAAGCGCAGCACAAAGATCGTGTAGTTCGTTTTGCTAGAGCTTTTCCAAATGTCAAGTATCATTTCCTTAGACCATGAGATTGTGCAACTCTCGGATACCGTAGGAGTGCTTTGGGCATGCCAAACGTCACAACGTAAATGGGTGACTATAAAGGTGCACTACGGGTATCTCCGAAAGTGTCTAGGGGTTGGCACGAATCGAGACTGGGATTTGCCACTCCGTATGACGGAGAGGTATCTCTGGGCCCACTCGGTAATGCATCATCATAATGAGCCTAATGTGACCAAGTGTCTGGTCACGGGATCATGCATTACGGTATGAGTAAAGTGACTTGCTGGTAACGAGATTAAACGAGGTATTGGGATACCGACGATCGAATCTCGGACAAGTAACGTACCGATTGACAAAGGGAATTGTATACGGGATTGATTGAATCCTCGACATCATGGTTCATCCGATGAGATCATCAAGGAGCATGTGGGAGCCAACATGGGTATCCAGATCCCGCTGTTGGTTATTGACCGGAGAGTCATCTCGGTCATGTCTGCATGTCTCCCGAACCCGTAGGGTCTACACACTTAAGGTTCGGTGATGCTAGGGTTGTAGAGATATTAGTATGCAGTAACCCGAAAGTTGTTCGGAGTCCCGGATAAGATCCCGGACGTCATGAGGAGTTCTGGAATGGTCCGGAGGTGAAGAATTATATATAGGAAGTAAGGTTTCGGCCATCGGGAAAGTTTCGGGGGTCACCGGTATTGTACCGGGACCACCGGAAGGGTCCCGGGGGTCCACCGGGTGGGGCCACCTATCCCGGAGGGCCCCATGGGCTGAAGTGGGAGGGGAACCAGCCCCTGGTGGGCTGGTGCTCCCCCTTGGCCCCCCCTGCGCCTAAGGTTGGAAACCCTAGGGGTGGGGGCGCCTCCACCTGGCTTGGGGGGGCAAGTTTCCCCCCTGGCCGCCGCTCCCCTTGGAGATTGGATCTCCTAGGGCAGGCCCCCCCTAGGGGCCCTATATATAGTGGGGGAGGGAGGGCAGCCGCACCCTGTAGGACCTTGAGAAGAGGTGTCTAGAGGGGGGGGGGGGTGATTAGACACTAAGTACCAAAGTTGCAGTTTTTAACTTCTTTAAGTTTAAGTGGAGTTTAGGCACAAGTTTAACATTCACAACATATAGCAAGCAAGCATGCAAAGAGTATATGAGCAGCGGAAATTAAAGCATGCAACTTGCAAGAATGTAAAGGGAAGGGTTTTGGAGGATTCAAATGCAATTGGAGACACGAATGTTTTTGGCGTGGTTCCGATAGGTGGTGCTATTGTACATCCACGTTGATGGAGACTTCAACCCACGAAGGGTAACGGTTGCGCAAGTCCATGAAGGGCTCCACCCATGAAGGGTCCACGAAGAAGCAACCTTGTCTATCCCAGCATGGCTGTCGCCCACGAAGGACTTGCCTCACTAGCGGTAGATCTTCATGAAGTAGGCGATCTCCTTGCCCTTACAAACTCCTTGGTTCAACTCCACAATCTTGTTGGAGGCTCCCAAGTGACACCTAGCCAATCTAGGAGACACCACTCTCCAAGAAGTAACAAATGGTGCGTTGATGATGAACTCCTTGCTCTTGTGCTTCAAATGATAGTCTCCCCAACACTCAACTCTCTCTCATAGGATTAGGATTTGGTGGAAAGAAGATTTGAGTGGAAAGCAACTTGGGAAGGCTAGAGATCAAGATTCATATGGTAGGAATGGAATATCTTGGCCCCAACACATGAGTAGGTGGTTCTCTCTCAGAACTGGTAAGTTGGAAGTGTAGGTTTGTTCTGATGTCCCTCTCTACGAATGAAGAGGAGGTGGAGGGGTATATATAGCCTCCACACAAAATCTAACCGTTACACACAATTTACCAAACTCGGTGGGACCGAATTGATGAACTCGGTCGGACCAATTTAGTAAACCTAGTGACCGTTAGGATTTTCGGTGGGACCGATATGCAACTCGGTAGGACCGATATGATTAGGGTTAGGGCATAATGTAATCTCGGTGAGACCGATTACGCAAACTCGGTGAGACCGATTTTGGTAATTTGCTAACCAGAGAGTTGGTCAGGCAAACTCGGTGGGACTGATTACTCAAACTCGGTGGGACCGATTTTGGTAATAAGTTAACCAGAGAGTTTGCATTGTAATCTCGGTAGTACCGATTACACAAACTCGATGAGACCGATTTTGGTAATGGACATACACAGAGAGATTGCAATCCCATCTCGGTGAGATCGAGATCCCTATCGGTGAGACCAATTTGCCTAGGGTTTGTGGCAGTGGCTATGACATCTAAACTCGGTGGCGCCGGATAGAAAGAATCGGTATGGCCGAGTTTGACTTTAGGTTTAGGTCATATGTGGATGTGAGAAAGTAGTGGAGGGTTTTGGAGCATATGACTAAGCACATGAAGCAACAGGCTCATTAAGCAACACCTCATCCCTCCTTGATAGTATTGGCTTTTCCTATAGACTCAATGTGATCTTGGATCACTAAAATATAAAATGAAGAGTCTTGAGCTTGAAGCTTGAGCCAATCCTTTGTCCTTAGAATCTTGAAGGAGTTCCCACATCTTTTAGCCCATGCCACTCCATTGTTGAACTTGTCTGAAATGTACTAGGTAAAAGTGTTTGTCCAACAAAAGATATGGTGACATTAATTACCAAAACTACCTAGGGAGCACTTGTGCTTTCAATCTCCCCCTTTTTGGTAATTGATGAAAACATACATCAAAGCTTTGGATAAAGATGTAGAGAATAGCAAGTACAGCTTTGGAAAGATGTGTAACAAGCATAGGCTCCCCCTACATGTACGCAATCATGTGAATATAGAATATAGAAGCATGTGAGAGCATAACCATGATGGAGTTGGCAATGTGTTACATGTATCTTGGCCATATGCATCAAAGCAAAGAATGTTAAAGAAAATACCTTCATGCTTATGAGTCCTTCTTGCAAACAGTATGTACATCAGCAAGAATTCCTCATACACATGAGTGCGATGCATATACTTACCTTGTAGTCTTGAGTTGGCTTAGGATGGAATGAACCTACACAAACAAGGTTAGATAACATGGGTACATCTACTATCCAGAGCAAACAGAAGAAACCAAAAGAATACCAAGACTGGGATGACATGTAGAGAGTGAGTACTAAGTACCACATTGGATTAGACATGTCCCCAAGAGTAAGGATATGCAATGAATTTAAATGATTTCTTTCCCTTAGATGTCTTGCTCCCCCTGAATCTAGCATGGGATACTGGGAGAAGATAGGGAACAGAAAATCAGAGCTGAAAGATATAAATGAATAGAGCTAATGCAAGATAATGCAAATAAGCACATATGAACATGTCTTTTCCCCTCAATAAGACATGTGGCATCTCTCCTCTTGAACACCAAGCATCTGGGATCCTTGAGAAATACTTTCTACTTGAGTATTCTCTCCCCCTGGAGATCTCTTTCTCCCCCTGAGGAGGTGATACTCTCCCTCTCTGATGTGATCTCTCTAAGTGATAAGATTTGATGTGATCTCTCTCTCCCCCTTTGACATCAATTTCCAAGAAGGTTTTCTTGAGTCACAACACAAAGCATTTATAAAAATGTGATGCTTGTAGAGGACAAGATTCACTGAGTGGAGCTGGATCAGAAGAAACACAGAATAAGTGGCAAGCTATTTTTCCTGTTGTGAAATCGGTGGCACCGAGTGGTATGCTTCGATTGTACCGAAAGGATTCGGTTGGACCGGAAACAACAAATCGGTGAAACCGAGTTCATCACAGAGAAAACACTTGTCACCTCAGCTCACTAGACTAGTAGGATCTCACAAAGATTTGCAAGGAATTTACTGAATGATATGCAATGAATTCGATGCAGAAAATGCAGAGCAAACAAAAAGAAATGAAAGAAATCTAGATGAAGTTTTTTTTGAAAGGGGAAACAAATATGCATGAGACAAATGCAAAAACACAGAGAAGAACACAAGAGAACTTCATCTAGAGATGGTCGGAGAGAAAGTCACCTATGTTAGAGTATATTGACTTAGGAGTCAAGTGAGATCACTTGATCATAGGTCATACTCATCGTTTAAGCTCAAAATGGGATTACCATTTTTCGTTTAAGCATCTTGATGTATTCACATCTTGTCGAGTTGCTTTAGCTCATGACTCGGAGTAAAGCTTCTCTAAGATGGAATAACATACCTTGGTTGGTGGTGTTGACCATGTAGTTGAACTTGTGTGGGTTGCTCAAGGTTGATGTAGCTCATCAAGAGTTGGGAGCACCAATTGGAATTTGAGGCCATCTACCTACATGGGTTAGTTCTGGCAAGGAGTAGCACTTGTTTATCCAAAAATGATAATCATGAAGCTCAACATAGAGTTTGTCAAAGGATATGTTTGAATGATTCCGTGCTTCGTTGTCCTCAACCACCATAGTGTAGAGACTTGGTGAGGTAGAGATTACTCAAGATATGAGTAGATTACAATCTCATGAAATTTGATTCAACCAAGTGCCTACATGGGTTATATAACATGCAAGATACAAATATATCCAAGACATAAGATTTTCATCATAAGAGAAATATCCAGGATTAGTCATAAGCTCATGTCTTGCATGTATCCAATGGAGTTTCTACTCCAAGTTTGAAGCATCAATGATGTTCAATTCTCCTCTTAACCTGCAAAACACTTTCTCATCAAGAGGTTTAGTGAATATATCCGCTAATTGCTTTTCGATGCGAACATGCTTAAGATCAATGTCACCGTTGGCAACATGATCTCGAATGAAATGATGACGAACTTCAATATGCTTAGTTCGAGAATGTTGTACGGGATTATGACCAATTTTGATAACACTTTCATTGTCACAAAGCAATGGAACATGTTTCACATATATCCCATAATCTTTAAGAGTTTGGGTCATCCAAAGTAATTGAGCACAACATGAACCAGCGGCAATGTATTCTGCTTCGGCGGTGGATAAGGATACCGAGTTTTGTTTCTTCGAGGACCAAGACACAAGAGATCTACCAAGAAATTGACAAGTACCCGAAGTGGACTTTCTATCAACCTTGTCTCCGGCATAGTCCGAGTCGGAGTAGCCAACAAGATCGAAAGCCCTCTTAGGATACCAAATGCCAAAATTTGGTGTATGGATTAAGTATCTCACTATCCTTTTCACGGACTTAAGATGACATTCTTTAGGAGCAGCTTGATATCGTGCACACATGCACACACTTAGCATGATATCGGGACGTGAAGCACATAGATATAACAATGAACCAATCATAGAGCGATAAACCTTTTGATCAACCGGTTCACCATCTTTGGTCAAGTCAAGATGTCCACTAGTAGGCATGGGTGTAGACATACCTTTGCACTCTTGCATATTGAACTTCTTGAATAAGTCCTTAGTGTATTTTGTTTGAGAGACAAAAGTACCTTCCTTAGTTTGCTTGATTTGCAACCCAAGAAAGAATTTGAGTTCACTCATCATTGACATCTCAAACTTCCCTGACATTAGCTTTCCAAACTTCTGACTAAAATGAGGGTTAGTTGATCCAAATATGATATCATCAACATAGATTTGGCACACAAATAGTTCTCCATTAACCCTTTTAGTAAAAACTGTGGAATCAATTTTCCCAATTTCAAATCCCTTTTCAAGAAGAAACTTGGTCAAGCATTTATACCAAGCTCTAGGAGCTTGTTTAAGACCATAAAGGGCTTTGTGAAGTTTGTAAACATGATTAGGTTTCTTAGGATTGACAAAGCCGGGAGGTTGTTTAACATAAACTTCCTCCTCTATTTCACTATTTAGAAAAGCACTTTTAATGTCCATTTCGTACAAGGTGATATCATGGTGATTAGCATATGCAAGTAAGATGCGAATGGACCCAAGTCTAGCAACGGGAGCATAAGTCTCACCATAGTCCATACCATCGACTTGTGTGTAGCCTTGGGCGACGAGACGTGCTTTGTTGCGAACTACTTGTCCATCTTCATCTTGTTTGTTGCGAAACACGCATTTGGTACCGTTGATGTTGTGGTTGTTGTCGGGCTTCTCAACCAATGTCCAAACTTGGTTTCTCTCAAAGTTGTGTAGCTCTTCATGCATAGCATTTATCCAATCCGGATCTTCCAATGCTTCTTCGACCTTCATAGGTTCAATGCTAGAGATGAAAGAATAGTTTTCACAAAAGTTAGCTAAACGAGTTTTAGAGCGAGTGATTCTCCCGGTTTGAATATCATTGTAGATTTGCTCGATGGGATGATCTTTAGCAATTCTTGCTCGAACTCGTGAAAGCTTTTGCTTGGTTCTTGGTTGAACTTCTTCTTCATCTTGTTCTTCTTCTTGGCCTTCTTCATTGTTGGCGTTGTCATTCTCTTGTCGTGGTGGAGAAGGAGGTCATTGACGTTCATCTTGATGCACTTCCTCGTTTTCTTCATCTTGGTGTGTCCCACTTGTGGATGCTTCCGTATCAACTCTTGGTTCACCTTGTCGTGAAGTAGAAGCTTCCACTTGGACGAACGAGGTACTCTCCTTCACCTCCGTTGGACGAACCTTGCCAATTGACAAGTCTTGGATTGCTTCCGAAGGATCTTTGTCTCCTACATCAATTGGCAATTGCTCTACTTGCGAGCCGTTAGATTCATCAAACTTCACATCTACCGTCTCTTCAACCTTTCGGGTGAAATTGTTGTAGACACGATAAGTGTGAGAGTTTGAGCCATAACCTAGTAGGAAGACTTAGGAGCAAATTTAGAATGATGATGCTTATCAAGAATGTAGCACTTTGAGCCGAATACTCGAAAGTGTCCAACTTGGGGTTTGTTATTGGTGAGGAGCTCGTATGCCGTCTTGCCGAGTAGCTTGTGAAGATACAAGCGATTTTTTGCATGACAAGCTATCTCAACCGCTTCTGCCCAAAAGTGCTTCGGCGTCTTGTACTCATCAAGCATCGTTCTCGCCATTTTGATGAGCGTCCGGTTCTTACTCTCAACAACTCCATTTTGTTGAGGTGCGTACGTAGCCGATAACTCGTGTGAAATCCCTTCTTCGTCAAGAAAGGTGTCCACATTTGTGTTCTTGAACTCCGTTCTGTTGTCACTGCGAACCTTCTTGATCTTCACTTCAAACTAATTTTGGGCCTTCCTAGAGAAGTTTTTGAAGATCTTTTGGACCTGTGATTTATCATCAAGAAAGAACACCCACGTAAATCTTGAAAAATCATCAACTATAACTAGACCAAAAGAATTTCCACCGAGACTCTTGTAAGAGTTGGGACCAAAAAGATCCATGTGAAGTAGCTCGAGTGGCCTCCTTGTGGTCATAATGTTCTTCACGGGATGCCTTCCTCCAACCTGTTTACCTGCTTGACAAGCACTGCAAAGTATATCCTTATCAAATATGACATCGTTAACACCAAGGATATGATTCCCTTTAATAAGCTTGTCAAGGTTTCTCATGCCAACGTGACCTAGTCATCTATGCCATAACCAACCTTTTGAGGATTTAGCAATGAAGCAAGTTTTAGGTTGAGCCTTTTTAGTGAAATCAACAATGTATAGATCACCTCTACGCACACCGGTAAATACCATTTTATGATTATCTCTACGAAACACTTGGAAATCTACTTCAGTAAATACGACATTGAAACCGAAATCAGCAAGTCTAGATACTGAAAGTAAGTTATAGCCAAGAGATTCAACGAGCATGACATTTTGTATGGAGCTATCATGTGATATGGCCACCTTACCGAGGCCAACCACCTTACCCTTTGAGTTGTCACCGAAAGTGACATACTTTCGAGGACTATCATTTTCAGCAAGCTCACGAAACATGTCTTTATCTCCGGTCATGTGATCGGTACAACCACTATCAAGAACCTATTCCTTTCCTCCTGACATATATCCCTGAAGATTTGCCATAAGACCAAAGTGTCTCATTGCATCATCAAGATTGAAGTCACTATCATCATCCTCATCATAGTATCCATGTTCAACATCATCATGTGGTGGATCAAATCCTAGTGAGAGTGATTCATTAATATGAGTTTGACAATAATCTCCTCTATGAATTCTAGTAGCTTCGGAAATGATATCGCTAATAATTCCAACATTTCCTTTGGCACGCATAAGATTTGTAAGTTCAAATAGATAGTTTCCAAACATAGGATCATTGGAATTCATCTTACTCAAGGTAATAGACTTCTGAAGAATTTCATCCAGATTTTTCAAGGAATAATTAGGAAATCGTTCCTCAAGAAATTTCCATATAGTGTAGGCACACTCAAGAGTAGGTAATTTTCCAACCAAGTTTCTAGGCAAGCCTCTAGTGATAAGATTAACAGTTCTAACATTTCTAATCATGTCAATCGACTCATCAAGAGTAGGATGCATAGGATCAACATGAGGTGCACAAGGGCTAGCAATGTACTTGTTCAAATGATATTAATTGAAAATTACAAGCATCTTATTTTTCCACTCCTGAAAATACTCTCCATCAAGAATAGGCACTCTATGTCTAAGACTCCCCAAAGTAGACTCATCCATCTTCCTCCAAAGATGATTAAACCAAGGCAATGGAGACCAATGCTCCATCTTCTTTAAGTTTAAGTGGAGTTTAGGCACAAGTTTATCATTCACAACATATAGCAAGCAAGCATGCAAAGAGTATATGAGCAACGGAAAGTAAAGCATGCAACTTGCAAGAATGTAAAGGGAAGGGTTTTGGAGGATTCAAACGCAATTGGAGACACAAATGTTTTTGGTGTGGTTCCGATAGGTGGTGCTATCGTACATCCACGTTGATGGAGACTTCAACCCACGAAGGGTAATGGTTGCGCGAGTCCACGGAGGGCTCCACTCACTAAGGGTCCACGAAGAAGCAACCTTGTCTATTCCACCATGGCCGTCGCCCACGAAGGACTTGCCTCACTAGCGGTAGATCTTCACGAAGTAGGCGATCTCCTTGCCCTTACAAACTCCTTGGTTAAACTCCACAATCTTGTCGGAGGCTCCCAAGTGACACCTAGCCAATCTAGGAGACACCACTCTCCAAGAAGTAACAAATGGTGCGTTGATGATGAACTCCTTGCTCTTGTGCTTCAAATGATAGTCTCCCCAACACTCAACTCTCTCTCATAGGATTTGTATCTGGTGGAAAGAAGATTTGAGTGGAAAGCAACTTGGGGAAGGCTAGAGATCAAGATTCATATGGTAGGAATGGAATATCTTGGCCTCAACACATGAGTAGGTGGTTCTCTCTCAGAACTGGTAAGTTGGAAGTGTAGGTTTGTTCTGATGGCTCTCTTACGAATGAAGAGGAGGTGGAGGGGTATATATAGCCTCCACACAAAATCTAACAGTTACACACAATTTACCAAACTCGGTGGGACCGAATTGATGAACTCGGTCGGACCGATTTAGTAAACCTAGTGGCTGTTAGGATTTTCGGTGGGACCGATATGCAACTCGGTAGGACCGATATGATTAGGGTTAGGGCATAACGTAATCTCGGTGAGACCGATTACGCAAACTCGGTGAGACTGATTTTGGTAATTAGCTAACCAGAGAGTTGGTCAGGCAAACTTGGTGGGACCGATTACTCAAACTCGGCGGGACCGATTTTGGTAATAAGTTAACCAGAGAGTTTGCATTGTAATCTCGGTACTACCGATTACACAAACTCGGTGAGACCGATTTTGGTAATGGACATACACAGAGAGATTGCAATCCCATCTCGATGAGACCGAGATCCCTATCGGTGAGACCGATTTGCCTAGGGTTTGTGGCAGTGGCTATGACATCTAAACTCGGTGGCGCCGGATAGAAAGAATCGGTATGGCCGAGTTTGACTTTAGGTTTAGGTCATATGTGGATGTGAGAAAGTAGTGGAGGGTTTTGGAGAATATCACTAAGCACATGAAGCAACAGGCTCATTAAGCAACACCTCATCCCTCCTTGATAGTATTGGCTTTTCCTATAGACTCAGTGTGATCTTGGATCACTAAAATATAAAATGAAGAGTCTTGAGCTTGAAGCTTGAGCCAATCCTTTGTCCTTAGCATCTTGAAGGAGTTCCCACATCTTTTAGTCCATGCCACTCCATTGTTGAACTTGTCTGAAATGTACTAGGTAAAAGTGTTAGTCCAACAAAAGATATGTTGACATTAATTACCAAAACCACCTAGGGAGCACTTGTGCTTTCACACCCCAAGTCTCTGGCGCCTCCCTCTCCCTCTGCAACACCTCTCCCTCTCATAGAGCTTGGCGAAGCCCTGCCGAGATCGCTACTGCATCCACCACCACGCCATCTTGCTGCTGGATCTCCATCAATCTCTCCTTCCCCCTTGCTGGATCAAGAAGGAGGAGACGTCTTCCCAACCGTACGTGTGTTGAATATGGAGGTGCTGTCCGTTCAGCACTAGGATCATTGGTTATTTGGATCACGACGAGTACGACTCCCTCAACCCCGTTCTCTTGAACGCTTCCGCTCGCAATCTACAAGGGTATGTAGACGCACTCCTCTCTCTCTCGTTGCTAGTATCTCCATAGATAGATCTTGGTGATGCGTAGAATTTTTTTGAATTTCTGCTACGTTCTCCAATAGTAATTTGTTCACCCATCGTAGAATACTTATGCTCTTGAGAGAAGCCACTAGTGAAACCTATGGCCCCGGGTCTATTCTCATCATATCAATCTCCATTACTTTATTACTTGCTTTGTTTTTACTTTGCCTTTTACTTTTCACTTTGCATCTCTATATCAAAAATACCAAAAATATTATTTATCATCTCTATCATATCTCACCCTCGCAAGTGACCGTGAAGGGATTGACAACCCCTAATCGCGTTGGTTGCGAGTAGCTATCGTTTTGTGTAGGTACGAGGGACTCGTGCATGATCTCCTACTGGATTGATACCTTGGTTCTCAAAAACTGAGGGAAATACTTACGCTACTTTACTGCATCATCCTCTCCTCTTCGGGGAAATCCAACGCAGTGCTCAAGAGGTAGCAAGAAGAATTTCTGGTGCCGTTGCCGGGGAGGCTCACGCAAGCAAGTCAACCATACCAAGTACCCATCACAATCCCTATCTCTCGCATTACATTATTTGCCTCTCGTTTTCCTCTCCCCCACTTCACCCTTGCCGTTTTATTCGCCCTCTCTTTTTCGCTCGCCTTCTTCCTGTATGTATCTTTGTTTGTGTTTCCTTGTGCCTTCTATATGCTTGCATCTTTGCTTGCTAAAAATCTATTGATATGGATCCACTTAAAGTGTTCTACTTGGATCATCTTCGATCCTTATGCGCTCGTGCTGAAACCCCAACTAGCCTAGTTGATGGGAAATCTTTAGATGAGCATGCTCATTTTGTGCGTCATCGTTTGTCTAAATAAGGGAGACTCTTACGGTATCATATAAATAGTTTGCTATGCTATGCTTGGAATCTTTGTGAAATGTGTGATTTTACTTGTTGCTCTAAGAACCCTAAAAAACACCTTCCCTACCTATGTGAGTTCAATGATAATGAAATCTTGTCTTCTTATGCAAAGGGTGTTTATAGTTACTATGATATCGAACAAATTGAAGAATTTGTCGTTTTTAAGGGTGCTCATGAAGTTGCTTCTTTGATTGAAAAGTATGATTTTACTCTCAACAAATCTGAAAATTCCGTCATACTTAAATATTGCAATGAAAACCTTGCTCATAATGTCTATGTCCAAGAATTTATTGAAAGAATGACCGTTGCTTTGGAAGAAAATAATGATATGCACGAATCTATAGATAATGATGATTCCGATGATTTGATTGAAATATACCTTGATGAACATGATGCTTGCTATTCTTGTGGCCATGAAGCCAATATTTATGAAGACGAATTTGCTATAGTTCCTTATGTTAAAAATGAGATCGTTGCTATTGCACCGATGCTTGATAGCTCCCTCAACGAAAAGCATGATTTAAATGATTTTAATATAAATTCTCTTGATGTCAATTGTGCTAATAATATGCAAAACCCTAAGCTTGGGGATGCTAGTTTTGCTATGTCTACTACTTGTTGCAATGGTCATGATTGGGGTGATTCTTCTTATGATCTTGAAAATTTATTTAATCCCCATGATGAATATGAGATAGATAATATTGTTTGCAATAATATTGAAAGTGGGTTTGGAAGAGTGTCAACTCTAGATCCCACATATTTGGAGAATATTCAATCTTATGAAATTTTTGATAAAAGTGGGTTTGGATAGGTCATGACTTTAGTTAATGTTAATCCCACTATTTCGGAAGAGTGTCAACTTTGCATGCATGTAGATCATGTTGAAAATATTTTATGTGATAGCTATTTTGTTGAATTTGCTTATGATCCCACATGTAATTATTATGAGAGAGGAAAATATGGTCATAGAAATTTTCATGATAATAAATTACCTCTCGTTATGTTGAGATTGCTATTGTTTCTTTCCGCCTCCTTGCATATGCTAGTTTTTGCTTGCCTTGATAATTTGTTTGCCTATAAGATGCCTATGCATAGTAAGTATGTTAGACTTAGATGTGTTTATCACGTGTTTTATGATGTTCTCTTTGTGGTTCAATTCTTGTATTTCTTGTGAGCATCATTGAAATATTTATGCCTAGCTAGGGGCATTAAACGATAGCGCTTGTTGGGAGGCAACCCAATTTTATTTTTTATTTTTTGTTTTTGCTCCTGTTTTGGAATAAATAATCCATCTAGCCTCTGTTTGGATGTGGTTTTATGTTTTAATTAGTGTTTGTGCCAAGTAGAACCTATAGGATAAGCTATGATGATAGTTGATTTGATTCTGCTGAAAAACAGAAACTTTGCGCTCACGAGGAAAAAATCAATAAATCACAGAAACGTGTTTTTGCATTGATTCTTTTTGATGCTGATCAATAAACAAATTTTACAGTACCTCCTATTTTTGTAGAATTTTTAGAGTTCCAGAAGTTTGCGTTAGTTACAGATTGATACAGACTGTTCTGTTTTTGACAGATTCTGTTTTTCGTGTGTTGTTTGCTTATTTCAATGCATCTATGGCTAATAAATTAGTTTATAAACCATAAGGAAGTTGGAATACAGTAGGTTTAACACCAATATAAATAAATAATGAGTTCATTACAGTACCTTAAAGTAGTCTTTTGTTTTCTTTCACTAATGGAGCTCACGAGATTTCTATTGAGTTTTGTGTTGTGAAGTTTTCAAGTTTTGGGTGAATTATTTTGATGGATTATGGAACAAAGAGTGGAAAGAGCCTAAGCTTGGGGATGCCCATGGCACCCCCAAGACAATCCAAGGACACCAAAAATTCAAAGCTTGGGGATGCCCCGGAAGGCATCCCCTCTTTCATCTACTTCCATCGGTAATTTACTTGGAGCTATATTTTTATTCACCACATGTCATGTGTTTTGCTTGGAGCGTCTTGTATTATTTGCGTCTTTGCTTGTTAGTTTACCACAATCATCCTTGCTGTACAAACCTTTTGAGAGATCCATACATGATTTAGAATTTGATAGAATAATCTATGTGCTTCGCTTATATCTTTTGAACTTGATAGTTTTGCTCATAGTGCTTCACTTAAACCTTTTTGAGCGTAATAATTTTTGCTCTAGTGCTTCACTTAGATCTTTTAGAGCATGGTGGTGGATTTGTTTTAAAGAAACTATTGATCTCTCATGCTTCACTTAGATTATTTTGAGAGTTGTTAATAGCATGGTAATTTGCTTAAAGATAATATATTTGGTATTCAAGATTTGTGAAACTTTCTTTTGAGTGCGTTGAATACTAAGATAAGTTTGATGCTTGATAATTGTTTTGAGATATGGAGGTGATAATATGAAAGCAATGCTAGTTGGGGTGATTATGAATTTAAAGAATGCTTGTGTTGAAGTTTGTGATTCCCGTAGCATGCACGTATGGTGAACCGCTTTGTGATGAAGTCGGAGCACAATTTTATTTATTGATAGTCTTCCTTATGAGTGGAAGCCGGGAACGAGCGATGGTCTTTTCCTACCAATCTATCCCCCTAGGAGTGTGCGTTTAGTGCTTTGGTTTTTGATGACTTCTAAATTTTTGCAACAAGTGCATGAGTTCTTTTGATTAATGTTGAGTCCATGGATTATACGCACTCTCACCCTTCCACCATTGCTAGCCTCTCTAATACCGCACACTTTTCGCCGGTATCATACACCCACCATATACCTTCCTCAAAACAGCCACCATACCTACCTATCATGGCATTTGCATAGCCATTCCGAGATATGTTGCCATGCAACTTTCCACCGTTCCGTTCATATGACATGCATTACTTTTGTCATATTGCTTTTTTGCATGAACATGTAGTTGACATTGTATTTGTGGCAAGGCCACCTTCCTAATTTTCATACATGTCACTCTTGATTCATTGCATATCCCGGTACACCACCGGAGGCATTCATATAGAGTCATATTTTGTTCTAAGTATCGAGTTGTAATTGTTGAGTTGTAAGAAAAATAAAAGTGTGATGATCATCATTATTAGAGCATTGTCCCAGTGAGGAAAGGATGATGGAGACTATGATTCCCCCATAAGTCGGGATGAGACTCCGGACTTTATGAAAAATAAAAGAGGCCAAAGAAGCCCAAATAAAAAAAGAGGCCAAAGAAGCCCACCAAAGATTAAAAAAAATAAGTGAGAAAAAGAGAGAAGGGACAATGCTACTATCCTTTTTCCACACTTGTGCTTCAAAGTAGCACCATGATCTTCATGATAGAGAGTCTCATATGTTGTCACTTTCATATACTAGTGGGAATTTCTCATTATAGAACTTGGCTTGTATATTCCAATGATGGGCTTCCTCAAAAGTGCCCTAGGTCTTCGTGAGCAAGCAAGTTGGATGCACACCCACTTAGTTTCTTTTGTTGAGCTTTCATATACTTATAGCTCTGTTGGAAATATGCCCTAGAGGCAATAATAAAAGGATTATTATTACATTTCCTTGTTCGTGATAATTGTCTTTAATTCATGCTATAATTGTATTATCCGGAAATCGTAATACATGTGTGAATACATAGACCACAACATGTCCCTAGTGAGCCTCTAGTTGACTAGCTCGTTGATCAACAGATAGTCATGGTTTCCTGACTATGGACATTGGATGTCATTGATAATGGGATCACATCATTAGGAGAATGATGTGATGGACAAGACCCAATCCTAAGCATAGCACAAGATCGTGTAGTTCGTTTTGTTAGAGCTTTTCCAATGTCAAGTATCTTTTCCTTAGACCATGAGATCGTGTAACTCCCAGATACCGTAGGAGTGCTTTGGGTGTACCAAATGTCACAATGTAACTGGGTGACTATAAAGGTGCACTACAGGTATCTCCGAAAGTGTCTGTTGGGTTGACACGGATCGAGACTAGGATTTGTCACTCCGTATGACGGAGAGGTATCTCTGGGCCCACTCGGTAATGCATCAACATAATGAGCTCAAAGTGACCAAGTGTCTGGTCACGGGATCATGCATTATGGTACGAGTAAAGTGACTTGCCGGTAACAAGATTGAACGAGGTATTGGGATATCGACGATCGAATCTCGGGCAAGTAACGTACCGATTGACAAAGGGAATTGTATACGAGGTTGCTTAAATCCTCGACATCGTGGTTCATCCGATGAGATCATCGAGGAGTATGTGGGAGCCAACATGGGTATCCAGATCCCGCTGTTGGTTATTGACCGGAGAGCCGTCTCGGTCATGTATGCATGTCTCCCGAACCCGTAGGGTCTACACACTTAAGGTTAGGTGACACTAGGGTTGTATGAATATGAGTATGCAACAAACCTAAAGTTGTTCGTAGGGTCTACACACTTAAGGATCAAGAAGGAGGAGACGTCACGCTGACCGTACGTGTGTTGAATGCGGAGGTGCCTTCCGTTCGGCGCTAGGATCTCCAGTGATTTGGATCACGACGAGAACGACTCCCTCGACCCCGTTCTCTTGAACGCTTCCGCATGCGATCTACAAGGGTATGTAGATGCATCTCTCTCTCTCGTTGCTAGATGAACTCATAGATTGATCTTGGTGAACGTAGGATTTATTTTATTTTATGCAACGTTCCCCAACAGTGGTATCAGAGCTAGGTCTATGTGTAGTTCTCTATTGCATGAGTAGAACACAAATCTGTTGTGGGCGTAGATCTTGTCAACTTGCTTGCCACTACTAGTCTTATTTTTCTTGAGCGGTAGTGTGGGATGAAGCGGCCCGGACCGACCTTACACGTACGCTTACGTGAGACAGGTTCCACCGACTGACATGCACTAGTTGCATAAGGTGGCTAGCGGGTGTCTGTCTCTCCCACTTTATTTGGAGCGGATTCGATGAAAAGGGTCCTTATGAAGGGTAAATAGAAGTTGACAAAATCACGTTGTGGTTATTCGTAGGTAAGAAAACGTTCTTGCTAGAACCCAATTGCAGCCACGTAAAACATGCAACAACAATTAGAGGATGTCTAACTTGTTTTTGCAGCAATTGCTATGTGATGTGATATGGCAAAAAGTTGTGATGAATGATGAATGATATATTGTGATGTATGAGATCATGTTCTTGTAATAGGAATCACGACTTGCATGTCGATGAGTATGACAACCGACAGGAGCCATAGGAGTTGTCTTAATTATTGTATGACCTGCGTGTCAATGATTTAACGCCATGTAATTACTTTACTTTATTGCTAAACCGTTAGCCATAGTAGTAGAAGTAATAGTTGGCGAGCAACTTCATGGAGACACGATGATGGAGATCATGATGATGGAGATCATGGTGTCATGCCGGTGACGAAGATGATCATGGAGCCCCGAAGATGGAGATCAAAGGAGCTATATGATATTGGCCATATCATATCACTACTATATAATTGCATGTGATGTTTATTATGTTTATGCATCTTGTTTACTTAGAACGACGGTAGTAAATAAGATGATCCCTTATAATAATTTCAAGAAAGTGTTCCCCCTAACTGTGCGCCGTTGCTAAAGTTCGTCGTTTCGAAGCACCACGTGATGATCGGGTGTGATAGATCCTTACGTTCACATACAACGGGTGTAAGACAGTTTTACACATGCAAAAGACTTAGGGTTAACTTGACGAGCCTAGCATGTACAGACATGGCCTCGGAACACAGAGACCGAAAGGTCGAACATGAGTCGTATGGAAGATATGATCAACATGGAGATGTTCACCGATGATGACTAGTCCGTCTCACGTGATGATCGGACACAGCCTAGTCGACTCGGATCATGTAACACTTAGATGACTAGAGGGATGTCAAATCTGAGTGGGAGTTCATTAAATAATTTGATTAGATGAACTTAATTGTCATGAACTTAGTCTAAAATCTTTGCAAAATATGTCTTGTAGATCAAATGGCCAACGCTCATGTCAACATGAACTTCAATGCGTTCCTAGAGAAAACCAAGCTGAAAGATGATGGCAGCAACTATACGGACTGGGTCCGGAATCCGAGGATCATCCTCATAGCTGCCAAGAAAGCATATGTCCTAGAAGGACCGCTAGGTGAAGCACCCATCCCAGAGAACCAAGACGTTATGAACGCTTGGCAGTCACGTGCTGATGATTACTCCCTCGTTCAGTGCGGCATGCTTTACAGCTTAGAACCGGGGCTCCAAAAGCGTTTTGAGCAACACGGAGCATATGAAATGTTCGAGGAGCTAAAAATGGTTTTCCAAGCTCACGCCCGGGTCAAGAGATATGAAGTCTCTGACAAGTTCTATAGTTGTAAGATGGAGGGAAACAGTTCTGCCAATGAGCACATACTCAAAATGTCTGGGTTGCACAACCGCCTGTCCCAGCTGGACATTAACCTCCCGGACGAGGCGGTCATTGACAGAATCCTTCAGTCGCTCCCACCGAGCTACAAGAGCTTTGTGATGAACTACAATATGCAGGGGATGGTGAAAACTATTCCTAAAGTATTTTCAATGCTGAAGTCAGCAGAGGTAGAAATCAAGAAAGAACATCAAGTGTTGATGGTCAATAAAACTACCAAGTTCAAGAAGGGCAAGGGTAAGAAGAACTTCAAGAAGGACGGCAAAGATGTTGCCGCGCCCGGTAAGCCAGTTGCCTGGAAGAAGTCAAAGAATGGACCCAAGCCTGAGACTGAGTGCTTTTATTGCAAAGGGAAGGGTCACTAGAAGCAGAACTGCCCCAAATACTTAGCGGACAAGAAGGCCGGCAACACTAAAGGTATATTTGATATACATGTAATTGATGTGTACCTTACCAGTACTCGTAGTAACTCCTGGGTATTTGATACCGGTGCCGTTGCTCACATTTGTAACTCACAGCAGGAGTTGCGGAATAAGCGGAGACTGGCGAAGGACGAGGTGACGATGCGCGTCGGGAATGGTTCCAAGGTCGATGTGATCGCCGTCGGCACGCTACCTCTACATTTACCTACGGGATTAGTTTTGAACCTCAATAGTTGTTATTTAGTGCCAAGTTTGAGCATGAACATTGTATCTGGATCTCGTTTAATGCGAGATGGTTACTCATTTAAATCCGAGAATAATAGTTGTTCTATTTATATGAGAGATATGTTTTATGGTCATGCCCCGATGGTCAATGGTTTATTCTTAATGAATCTCGAACGTAATGTTACACATATTCATAGTGTGAATACCAATGGTAGTCCCACATACTTGTGGCACTGCCGCCTTGGTCATATTGGTGTCAAGCGCATGAAGAAGCTCCATGCTGATGGACTTTTAGAGTGTCTCGATTATGAATCATTTGACACATGCGAACCATGCCTCATGGGCAAAATGACCAAGACTCCGTTCTCCGGAACAATGGAGCGAGCAACCAACTTATTGAAAATCATACATACTGATGTGTGTGGTCCAATGAGCGTCGAGGCTCGCGGAGGATATCATTATGTTCTCACTCTCACTGATGACTTAAGTAGATATGGGTATGTCTACTTGATGAAACACAAGTCCGAGACCTTTGAAAAGTTCAAGGAATTTCAGAATGAAGTAGAGAATCAACGTGATCGAAAAATAAAGTTCTTACGATCAGATCGTGGAGGAGAATATTTAAGTCACGAATTTGGTACGCACTTAAGAAAATGTGGAATCGTTTCACAACTCACGCTGCCTGGAACACCTCAGCGTAATGGTGTGTCCGAACGTCGTAATCGCACTCTATTGGATATGGTGCGATCTATGATGTCTCTTACCGATCTACCGCTATCATTTTGGGGATACGCTCTAGAGACAGCTACATTCACTCTAAATAGGGCTCCGTCTAAATCCGTTGAGACGACACCGTAAGAATTATGGTTTGGAAAGAAACCTAAGCTATCGTTTCTAAAAGTTTGGGGATGCGATGCTTATGTCAAGAAACTTCAACCTGAAAAGCTCAAACCCAAGTCGGAAAAATGCGTCTTCATAGGATACCCTAAGGAAACCATCGGGTATACCTTCTACCTTAGATCCGAAGGCAAGATCTTTGTTGCCAAGAACGGATCCTTTCTGGAAAAAGAGTTTCTCTCGAAAGGAGTAAGTAGGAGGAAAGTAGAACTCGATGAAGTCCTACCTCTTGAACCGGAAAGTAGTGCAGCTCAGGAAAATGTTCCTGTGGTGCCTACACCGACTGGAGAGGAAATTAACGATGATGATCAAGGTACTTCGGATCAAGTTGCTACTGAACTTCGCAGGTCCACAAGGACACGTTCCACACCAGAGTGGTATGGCAACCCTGTCCTGGAAATCATGTTGTTAGACAACGGTGAACCTTCGAACTATGAAGAAATGATGACGGGCCCAGATTCCAACAAATGGCTTGAAGCCATACAATCCAAGATAGAATCCATGTATGAAAACAAAGTATGGACTTTGACAGACTTGCCCAATGATCGGCGAGCGATAGAAAACAAATGGATCTTTAAGAAGAAGACGGACGCGGATGGTAATATTACCATCTATAAAGCTCGACTTGTCGCTAAGGGTTATCGGCAAGTTCAAGGGGTTGACTACGATGAGACTTTCTCTCCTGTAGCGAAGCTGAAATCCGTCCGAATCATGTTAGCAATTGCCGCATACTATGATTATGAGATATGGCAGATGGACGTCAAAACGGCATTACTTAACGGCTATCTTAAGGAAGAACTGTATATGATGCAGCCGAAGGGTTTTGTCGATCCTAAGAATTCTAACAAGGTATGCAAGCTCCAGCGATCCATTTATGGGCTGGTGCAAGCGTCTCGGAGTTGGAACATTCGCTTTGATGAGATGATCAAAGCGTTTGGGTTTATGCAGACTTATGAGAAGCCTGCGTTTACAAGAAAGTGAGTGGGAGCTCTGTAGCATTTCTCATATTATAGGTAGATGACATACTTTTGATGGGAAATGATATAGAACTTTTGGACAACATTAAGGCCTACTTGAATAAGTGTTTTTCAATTAAGGACCTTGGAGAAGCTGCTTACATATTAGGCATCAAGATCTATAGGGATAGATCGAGACGCCTCATAGGTCTTTCACAAAGCACATACCTTGATAAGATTTTGAAGAAGTTCAAAATGGATCAGTCCAAGAAAGGGTTCTTGCCTGTATTGCAAGGTGTGAGATTGAGCTCGGCTCAATGCCCGACCACGGCAAAAGATAAAGAAGAGATGAGTGTCTTCCCCTATGCCTCGGCCATAGGATCTATTATGTATGCCATGTTGTGTACCAGACCTGATGTAAACCTTGCCGTAAGTTTGGTAGGAAGGTACCAAAGTAATCCCGACAAGGAACACTGGACAACGGTCAAGAATATCCTGAAGTGCCTGAAAAGGACAAAGGATATGTTTCTCGTTTATGGAGGTGACGAAGAGCTCGTCATAAAGGGTTACGTCGACGCTAGCTTCGACACAGATCTGGGTGACTCTAAGTCACAAACCGGATACGTGTATATGTTAAATCATGGAGCAGTAAGCTGGTGCAGTTGCAAGCAGAGCGTCGTGGCAGGATCTACATGTGAAGCGGAGTACATGGCAGCCTTGGAGGCAGCGCATGAAGCAATATGGATGAAGGAGTTCATCACCGACCTAGGAGTCATACCCAATGCGTTGGGGCCAATCACTCTCTTCTGTGACAACACTGGAACTATTACCCTTACCAAGGAGCCCAAGTTTCACAAGAAGACCAGGCACATCAAGCGTCGTTTCAACTCCATCCGTGAAAATGTTCAAGATGGAGACATAGATATTTGCAAAGTACATACGGATTTGAATGTCGCAGATCCATTGACTAAACCTCTTCCAGGAGCAAAACATGATCAACACCAGAACTCTATGGGTGTTCGATTCATCACAATGTAACTAGATTATTGACTCTAGTGCAAGTGGGAGACTATTGGAAATATGCCCTAGAGGCAATAATAAAAGGATTATTATTATATTTCCTTGTTTGTGATAATTGTCTTTTATTCATGCTATAATTGTATTATCCAGAAATTGTAATACACGTGTGAATACATAGACCACAACATGTCCCTAGTGAGCCTCTAGTTGACTAGCTCGTTGATCAATAGATAGTCATGGTTTCCTGACTATGGACATTGGATGTCATTGATAACGGGATCACATCATTAGGAGAATGATGTGATGGACAAGACCCAATCCTAAGCATATCACAAGATCGTGTAGTTCATTTTGCTAGAGCTTTTCCAATGTCAAGTATCTTTTCCTTAGACCATGAGATCGTGTAACTCCCGGATACCGTAGGAGTGCTTTGGGTGTACCAAACGTCACAACGTAACTGGGTGACTATAAAGGTGCACTACAGGTATCTCCGAAAGTGTCTGTTGGGTTGACACGGATCGAGACTAGGATTTGTCACTCGGTATGACGGAGAGGTATCTCTGGGCCCACTCGGTAATGCATCATCATAATGAGCTCAAAGTGACCAAGTGTCTGGTCACGGGATCATGCATTACGGTATGAGTAAAGTGACTTGCCGGTAACGAGATTGAACGAGGTATTGGGATACCGACGATCGAATCTCGGGCAAGTAACATACCGATTGACAAAGGGAATTGTATACGGGGTTGCTTAAATCCTCGACATCGTGGTTCATCCGATGAGATCATCGAGTTGTATGTGGGAGCCAACATGGGTATCCAGATCCCACTGTTGGTTATTGACCGGAGAGCCGTCTCGGTCATGTCTGCATGTCTCCCGAACCCGTAGGGTCTACACACTTAAGGTTAGGTGACGCTAGGGTTGTATGAATATGAGTATGCAGAAAACCAAAAGTTGTTCGGAGTCCTGGATGATATTCCGGACGTCACGAGGAGTTCCGGAATGGTCCGGAGGTAAAGAATTATATATAGGAAGTGCAGTTTCGACCATCAGGAGAGTTTCGGGGGTCACCAGTATTGTACCGGGACCACCGGAAGGGTCCCGGGGGTCCACCGGGTGGGGCCACCTATCGCGGAGGGCCCCATGGGCTGAAGTGGGAGGGAACCAGCCCCTAGTGGGATGGTGCGCCCCCCTGGGCCCCCCTTTGCGCCTAGGGTTGGGAACCCTAGGGGAGGGGGCGCCTCCACTTGCCTTGGGGGGCACTCCACCCCCCTTGGCCGGCGCCCCCTAGAGATCTCATCTCTAAGGCCGGCGCCCCCCTGGGGTCCCTATATAAAGAGGGGGGTGGGAGGGCAGCCGCACCCAACACCCTGGCGCCTCCCCCCCTCCCTGCTACACCTCCTCCTCCCGTAGTTGCTTGGCGAAGCCCTGCCGGAACCCTGCTGCATCCACCACCACGCCGTTGTGCTGCTGGATCTTCATCAACCTCTCCTTCCCCTCTTGCTGGATCAAGAAGGAAGAGACATCACGCTGACCGTACATGTGTTGAACGCGGAGGTGCCGTCCGTTCGGCGCTAGGATCTCCGGTGATTTGGATCACGACGAGAACGACTCCCTCAACCCCGTTCTCTTGAACGCTTCTGCACGCGATCTACAAGGGTATGTAGATGCATCTCTCTCTCTCTCTCTCTCGTTGCTAGATGAACTCATAGATTGATCTTGGTGAACGTAGGAATTTTTTTATTTTATGCAACGTTCCCCAACAAGCTCTAGTGCATCCGTTGCATGGCAATCCCTACTCACTCACATTGATATCTATTGATGGGCATCTCCATAGCCCATTGATACGCCTAGTTGATGTGAGACTATCTTCTCCTTTTTGTCTTCTCCACAACCACCATTCTATTCCACCTATAGTGCTATGTCCATGGCTCACGCTCATGTATTGCGTGAAAGTTGAAAAAGTTTGAGATTTCAAAAGTATGAAACAATTGCTTGGCTCGTCATCGGGGTTGTGCATGATTAAATACTTTGTGTGATGAAGATAGAGCTTAGCCAGACTATATGATTTTGTAGGGATAACTTTCTTTAACCATGCTATTTTGAGAAGACATGATTGCTTTAATCTGTATGCTTGAAATATTATTACCTTTATGTTAATATGAACTTTTGTCTTGAATCTTTCGGATCTGAATATTCATGCTAAAATTAAGAAGATTTACATTGAAATTATGCCAAAGTATCACTCCGCATCAAAAATTCTTTTTTATCATTTACCTACTCGAGGACGAGCAGGAATTAAGCTTGGGGATGCTTGATACGTCTCCAACGTATCTATAATTTTTAATTGCTCCATGCTACTTTATCTACTATTTTGGACTATATTGGGCTTTATTTTTCACTTTTATATTATTATTGGGACTAATGTATTAACCGGAGGCCCAGCCCAGAATTGCTGTTTTTTTTGCCTATTTCAGTATTTTGAAGAAACAGAATATCAAACGGAGTCCAAACAGAATAAAACCTTCGGGAACGTGATTTTCTCACCGAACGTGATCCAGGAGACTTGGACCCTACTCCAAGAAGTGCCAGAGGCGGTCACGAGGGTGGAGGGCGCCCCCCTTGGGCGCGCCCCCTGCCTCATGGGCCCCCTGTTGCTCCACCGACATACTCCTTCCTCCTATATATAACTACGTACCCCCGTCAGATCAAGTACGGAGCCAAAAACCTAATTCCACCACCGCAACCTTCTGTATCCGTGAGATCCCATCTTGGGGCCTGTTCCTGAGCTCCGCCGGAGAGGGCATCTACCATGGAGGGCTTCTACATCAACACCATAGCCTCTCCGATGAAGTGTGAGTAGTTTACTGAAGACCTTCGGGTCCATAGCTAGTAGCTAGATGGCTTCTTCTCTCTTTTTGGATCTCAATACAATGTTCTCCCCCTCTCTTGTGGAGATCTATTCGATGTAATCTTATTTTTGCGGTGTGTTTGTTGAGACTGATGAATTGTGGGTTTATGATCCAGCTTATCTATGAACAATATTTGATTCTTCTCTGAATTCTTTTATGTATGATTGAGTTATCTTTGCAAGTCTCTTCGAATTATCTGTTTGGTTTGGCCAACTAGATTGGAAGTTCTTGCAATGGGAGAAGTGTTTAGCTTTGGGTTCAATCTTGCGGTGTCCTTACCCAGTGACAGAAAGGGTTGCAAGGCACATATTGTATTGTTGCCATCGAGGATAACAAGATGGATTTTTTATCATATTGCATGAATTTATCCCTCTACATCATGTCATCTTGCTTAAGGCGTTACTCTGTTTTTAACTTAATACTCTAGATGCATGCTGGATAGTGGTCGATGAGTGGAGTAATAGTAGTAGATGCAGAATCATTTCGATCTACTTGTCTTGGACGTGATGCCTATATACATGATCATACCTAGATAATCTCATAATTATTCGCTTTTCTATCAATTGCTCAACAGTAATTTGTTCACCCACTGTAGAATACTTATGCTCTTGAGAGAAGCCACTAGTGAAATCTATGGCCCCCGGGTCTATTCTCATAATATCAATCTCCATTACTTTATTACTTGCTTTGTTTTTACTTTGCCTTTTACTTTTCACTTTGCATATCTATATCAAAAATACCAAAAATATTATTTATCATCTCTATCAGATCTCACCCTCGTAAGTGACCGTGAAGGGATTGACAACCCCTAATCACGTTGGTTGCGAGTAGCTATCGTTTTGTGTAGGTACGAGGGACTCGTGCGTGATCTCCTACTGGATTGATACCTTGGTTCTCAAAAACTGAGGGAAATACTTACGCTACTTTACTGCATCATCCTCTCCTCTTCGGGGAAATCCAACACAGTGCTCAAGAGGTAGCAGGACCATCCTACCAGCATCCGTCACGGCGGCTCAGCCGCATTGGTCCTTGACCCAATCATCGACGGATTCCATCTCACGCGAGTCCTTATGGACGGTGGCAGTAGCCTGAACCTGCTTTATCAGGACACAGTGTGCAAAATGGGCATCGATCCCTCACGGATCAAACCCACCAAAACCACCTTTAATGGTGTAATTCCAGGGGTAGAGGCCCGCTGTACGGGCTCAGTAATACTGGAAGTGGACTTCGGCTCTCCGAATAACTTCCGAAGCGAGGAATTAATCTTCGATATCGTCCATTTCCGTAGTGGCTATCATGCACTACTTGGACAAACCGCGTTCGCTCTATTCAATGCGGTACCTTACTATGCGTACCTTAAGCTCAAGATGCCAGGACCTCGCGGGGTTATAACAGTCAATGGAAACACAAACCGCTCCCTCCATACGGAAGAGCACACTGCGGCCCTCGCGGCAGAAGTACAAAGCAGCCTTCTTCGACAGCCAACCCATTCGGCAATGACAACCCCGAACATCGTCAAGCGAGTCCGGAGCACCCTGCAGCAGGATCATCAAGCACGCCAAGAGCTCGATTAGCAATCCGGCCTCCGCCCCAGCCCCATCCAGGCGGCATTTGTGCCACGCGTACACAACTACGGACTCAAAATACCATGGGCATAGGTGGAGGCGAGTCGACGATGCAGCCCACAGTGCGGTTCAGCCGCCACGAGGCCCGCATACTCTTCTTCTTTCTTTCTTTCAGGACCCTACTTTCGGGCAGCCCCTTCAGAGAACCGGACCATCGGACTCATCACAGGAGGGAACACCAAGGAGGCAAGAGGCTTTGCACACAAGGGAATACCAGGTGGTCTCTGTCAATGATTGTTATACCTGTTTTACATACCCGCATGCAGCCTGCCCTTGGACAGGACATGTCAAATACTCCTATTTGTTTCTGCTTAACGCATTAATTGTACACATACGCCTTGCCGTATTATACAAGTAACAATGGAAAATAGTATACATCATCAGCTTCTTATTACTATCTTCATATTTTCCCTTGAATATTTATTTAATATTGCACCCGTACACCTTGGTACGATTAGTTTGCCAGGGGCTTCTTATTGAGCCCCATAACATGGCAAGAAAAGTCCGAACACTTTTGACAGTGCGGCACCCCGAACTTATAGCATTATATGCATCAGCTCCGAATCATGTCTTGGGTCAATAGTTGGGTTAGCCCGGCTCCCTTATTTTGGTACCTTACGTTCTGTTTTATCGGCTAAGGTAGCGCAGGGCGAACTAAGGCGATTGTGTCCCGGTTCTTCCAGACGAGCACCTCAGTAGAGAAACCTGAAAACTAACTGTCATGATGCGGCGAGAGCTGGTCTCTGTTCGAGAGGTACTAAATCCTTAAATATTTTTTCTGCTTAAGGCGAGGAATCGGCCTTGTTCGATTTAGGCGTGTATAGCGCCCCAGTTCGGCCTTCCGAATACTAGGGGCTTCGCAGAAATTTAAAATTATAGACTTCTATGGCCAAGTGAGAGTTATAAAACCACATAGTCTGATTGCCTTGTTCGCTGCGCCAAACACCTCCTTAAGGGACCAAAAACTTGGATAAAGAGTGTTTGGGTTTTCCACGAACACCCCAGTACTAGCTACACGGGGCCGGAAGCCGACGACTGGCCTACTTTCAGAATTTCATAAACGGCCGCACAGAAGGTAATATTTTAAATCAACAAAGCGTTATATAGCGCAAACAAACACGTTCTCATATTACAAAGACGACATGAGTACATTCACTCAAAGATCATGTTCTTGGTGCATTCATCGGCCACAAGGCGAGTGCCCTTCATAACGCTATCATAATATTTCTCGGGGTAGCAATGCTCCTTACCCTCTGGGGGTCCATCCTTCACCAGCTTCTCAGCATCCAGCTTGGCCCAATGCATCTTCACGCGGGCAAAGGCCCGGCGGGCACCGTCAATGCTGATGGATTGCTTGATAACCTCAAGCCGCGGACAGGCATTTACCATTCGCTTTATAAGGCCAAAGTAGCTGTCGGGAAGAGGCTCACCAGGCCACAACTGGACTATCAAGCCCTTCATGGCCAGTTTGGCCGCCTTGTGGAGTTCGACCAATTGCTTCAGTTGGTCACTCAATGGCATAAGGTGTTTGGCTCCGGCATACTGGGACCAAAACAACTTCTTTGTTGAGCTCCCTTCTTCGGTGCGGTAGAACTCCGTGGCATTCGATATGCTGCGTGGCAGATCTGCGAATGCCCCTGGAGAGCTCCAAATTCGGTTAAGTAAAAGAAAGGTCTCCTCCACATGCTTGGTCTGCATAATGAATGCCTTACTCGCCGCTATCTTCTTGGACACCTAGATTTCCTGGAGGGCCTTTTGGGCTTCGGCCTTGGCATCTTTCACGCTCTCGAGGGCTTTGGCAAGCTCGGACGCTTGCGTCTTGAAGTCATGCTCCAAGGACTCAGACTTCTTGCCGAACTCCCGGAGCTCTTGCTGTACCTCCCCCACCCGAGCATCTTGCTTTTCATGCTCGATGCGCTCTGTGGCCGCCTTGGCTTCGGCTTCGGACAACGCTTTCTTCAGGGCCGCCACTTTGGTCGTAGCCCCTATTAAAAATCATGATGTTTTTTGTTAAGCATCATCAATTTTTCTCCTCTACATGACACACGGACGGGGTATCACTTACCTTTGTTCTCCTCGAGCTGCCTCTTCACGAGGCCGAGCTCTTCTTCGGCCCGCCTCAGGTCCTGCCTGAGCCCGGCGACCTCAGCTGTGCGTGCAGCGGCGGTCAGCAGTAACGCCTGCTTATTAACATAGACAAGTACTGTCAGACTCATGCGGATTAATAATTAACCCTCCGTTTGGCTTTTCTTTCCGAACACCAAACAGAGTATCAGGGGCTACTATCTATCGGGTGATATTTTCTCACACATTTCATTACTTACCTCAAAGCGTGTTAGGAGGCTGGTGCAGGCTTCGGTCAATCCGCTTTTGGCGGACCAGACCTTCTCAATCACCTTACTCATAAGAGTAGGGTGCTCTTCGTCAATGGAAGCGTCGCGAAGCGTTTCCAGCAAATTATCCGATGCCTCCGGCTGGGCGGAGGTCATAGGCACGACCGGCTCGCCCTCCTTAGAGAGGGGCTGCCCACTTGAATCTGGAACCTGTGGAGGCTCCGGTACAGTAACCGGTGGGGAGCCAGACTTGTTGTGGCTCCCGTCCGCATAATCCATGGGGATCTTACCCCCCATATGCCCGGCGTGTGGGATTTTGCCTTGGGGCATCTCCAGAACCATCACCCCTGCTCTGGTATCCTTTGGGACAACACCTCGGTGCCATCCGCAGGTCGTGGGGAGGTGGCCGTCGGGAGTGAATCCATCTCCGACTCACTCAAGGACCTATCCGAAGAGGATACCCCGAGATTAGACCCGGCCCGACTGCATACACGTGTTCAACGTTATTACAAACTTTGAAGTTAAAGTTGCACGAAAGATATTACAGAGTGCGGATACTTACAACCTCGCCCGGGGCTTGCCCCTGGGCAGCCACTCCTCCTCGCTGTAGGCGGCCGTGGTGGAGTGATCCGGAAGGGATGCCTTTCCCTTCTTCGGTGTCCTAGCTTCCCCCTGTGGGGAGGCTTTCCTTTTCTTCTCCTCCCCAGTGCGGGGAGGGGGCATTTGTTCATGTTTCCCCCCGTCTCCATGGGAGGAAACTGCCTCGGCATCCTCAGACGGCGAGTCTATCACGGCCCTGCGCCGGAGACCTTTCCTGGTCCCCGCGGCCGCTTTCTCGGACCGTTCGGCCTCCCTGGATGGGATGGCCTTCCTCTTCTTCTCCTCCCCTTCATGGGAGGAGTGCGCCTCATCGTCCTCGGGTGAGGCGTCCAGTGCAACCTCGCGCCGGAGACCCTTCCTGGTCCCCGTGGCCTTCTTTTCGGCCTTCTTCTCTGGCACTTTATAAGGCACCGGAGCCAGCATCTCCGTCAGGAGTGTGGTCGCTGGATCTTCAGGTAGCGGAGCCGGATAGTCGATCCGCTCTGCCGTCTCCATGTAATCCTGTTTTGTCAGTATGATGACTTAAAGTCCTCCCATGAACATATTGGGAAAGATACATCTTGTGATACTCAGAGGACTTACCGGATTGGCAAGGCTCTTTGCGCTGAGTCCGCGGTCCTCGGAAGTAGGGGGAGGAACTTTGCCGGTCTTGAACAGCACCTTCCAAACGTCCTTATGCGTCGTGTTAAAGAGCTCATGCAGCATCTGGTGTTCGGCCGGATCGAACTCCCACATATTGAATGCCCGTCTTTGACACGAGAGGATCCGACAGACAAGCATGACCTGGACCACGCTGACAAGCTGGATCTTCTTGTCCCTCATACTTTTGAGGCATGTCTTGAGTCCGGTCAGCTCCACAGGTTCGCCCGAGGCCAGGCCCTTCTTTTCCCAAGAGGTGAGCCGCACAGGGATTCCGGATCGGAATTTGGGGGCCACCACCCAATTGGCATTGCGTGGCTTGGTGATGTAGAACTACCCTGATTGCCACCCTTTCACGGTCTCCACGAAGGAGCTGTCAAGCCATGTAACGTTGGGCATCCTGCCCACCATGGCGCCTTCGCACTCCGCCTGTTGGCCGCTCACGATCTTCGGCTGCACACAGAAGGTTTGCAGCCACAGGCCAAAGTGGGGCCTGATGCGGAGGAAAGCCTCGCACACGACGATAAACGCCGAGATGTTGAGGACGAAATTTGGGGCTAGATCATGGAAATCTAGCCCATAGTAAAACATTAGCCCGCGGACAAATGGGTGAAGTAGAAATCCTAGTCCACGGACAAAGTGAGAGAGGAACACTACTCTCTCCCGAGACTTTGGAGTGGGGGTGATCTGTCCCTCCACTGGCAGCCTATGCGCGATGTTTGCGGCCAGGTATCCGGCCGCTCGAAGCTTGGTAATGTCCTCCTCCGTGATGGAGGAGGCCATCCACTTGCCTCCCGCTCCGGACATGCTGCGAATGATCCTATGGAGAAGGTGAGAAATTGGGCGCTGGGGCTCGAGAGTGCGAGAATGGATGAGCAAAGGAGGAAGAAGGCGTGGGCAAGATTCGGGGATCCTTATCCCTTTATAGAGGCCGTGAAAACTGTGCACCTCCCCACTTTTCTGTTAAAATCGCTTATTTTCCAAGCGCCATGTTAAATAACACGGTTGGGTTACCCGTACCCTTATTAATGAGAATCCCGTGACAAGGGGACACGATGTCTGCTTCGACAGGATGTGCCGAGGAAACCACCTCGCA
The DNA here is from genome assembly GCF_002162155.2 of Triticum dicoccoides. Lineage (NCBI taxonomy): Eukaryota > Viridiplantae > Streptophyta > Magnoliopsida > Poales > Poaceae > Triticum > Triticum dicoccoides. Next base: position 623,391,770 of record NC_041387.1, read on the forward strand.
ATATGTGTGGTGGCAGGCTGTGAGAAAACGGCTCGAATGATGGCTCGGCCATGGTGTGATGCCACGATGTCAGCAGATTTGATTTGTGAAATATTTATCTCTCTACGGTGGTATGTGAATTTTGTCTTGCAGAGCCGGACACGATCTTTGTGTTGGGTATTTATCTTGAAGTATTCGGAGATGGAACCCGCCTTGCAATGCCAAAGAAAATCTGCGCGCCGGACTCATCGTCATTGAAGCCTGGTTCAGGGGCTACTGAGGGAGTCCTGGATTAGGGGGTGTCCGGACAGCCAGACTATATACCTTGGTCGGACTGTTGGACTATGAAGATACAAGATTGAAGACTTCGTCCCATGTCCGGATGGGACTCTCCTTTGCGTGGAAGGCAAGCTTGGCGATTCGGATGTTAGATCTCCTTCTCTGTAACCGACTCTGTGTAACCCTAGCCCCCTCCGGTGTTTATATAAGCCGGAGGGTTTAGTCCGTAGAACAACAATCATACCATAGGCTAGCCTCTAGGGTTTAGCCTCTACGATCTCGTGGCAGATCAACTCTTGTAATACTCATATCATCAATATCAATCAAGCAGGAAGTAGGGTATTACCTCCATCGAGAGGGCCGAACCTGGGTAAAACATCGTGTCCCCTGCCTCCTGTTACCATCATCCTTGGACGCACAGTCCGGGACCCGACCCCCTACCCGAGATCCGCCGGTTTTGACACCGACACCGGCCTCCAGTAGGCGGCCGTCCCTTCCCCCGAAGCAAGTGCACCATTAACCTGATGAGACCAGGTGTGGCTACAGCGATCTCCCGCCAGGCGGCGAGACTGTAGCCACACTGAGCTGGCCAAGCCTGCGTCATAGGCAGCACGACTATAGTGAGCAGCCACCGACCAGACCCGCCAGCGGCGGGAGCGGCCTGTCGGCTCTATACCAGACCAGCCGGCGGGGCCCACCAGGCGGCGGGCCCCAATAGTCGGCGGAGAAGCCGGAGGCCGGAGACACTAATAGCCAGTCCCAGCACCCGGCCAGATTACCATTGTACCCCTGGGGGGTAGGCCTATATAAAACCCCCAGGGCACCCATGCAAAGGGGTCCCCACTCCATTAGAACTATCCACTCCCCTAGAGCAGGAGAGAGCTAGCCTTGCCTTCTCCTACCTCTAGCATACAGCTCAAGGAGCACCTTTGTATCACTTGTGCCTTAGTGATCATGCGGAGACCCTGCAGAGCAGGACTAGGGGTGTTATCTCCTAAGAGAGCCTCGAACCTGGGTAAAGTACGCCGACATTCGTGTCTACGCCTCATCCCGCTTCCAGGCACCGGCAAAGTTCTACTCGCTCCCACCATGATAAGCCATCCATTGGCATATGTCGCACCCAACCCCCGACATTTGGCGCCCACCATGGGGCGAGGTGCACCGTCTCCCGGAGACCTGCTCTGGATGGGAACCTTGTTCCTTCCTGGCGAGCAAAGCCAGCCCAGCACGCCTGATGGCGTCAGCCTCGATGCGCTGAACGGCGCGGAGATCGCCTGCGCGTCGAGCTGCCTCGCCGACCTTGTTGGTGAGATCCACCTCTCCGACGAGCCGGCCTCCGATGCAGGCACCGGTTGCCCCGAGAGCCGCCTCGTCAGCCTCCTCGACCAGCTCCATGTCACTAGCGAGCGTGTTGTGGACCTAGAGTCTGTTGGCTCCACCGACCTAGTGATCGTCGGCTCCGACACGACATAGTTTGACGCGTTCCCTACCAACATGGTGGTCTACGACGAGCCGCCTCCTCGCGAGCACAGCGGTGGGAGCACCGTCACGGAGGTGCTTGTCATCAACAGCGGCAAGCACTCGGACGGACGCGCTCGAGACCCACTCGACGCGGCTCTGCGAGACCTGTCGGCGCCCATCCCAGAGGGCGCAGATGCTGAGATGCTGGAGGCATGCCGCGTCCAACTTCTTGAGAGCGCTAGCCGACTGGCCAGCAGGCGATGCCTCTCGGACGCCTACCGGCGCGAGAAGGATCGAGCCGTTGGTGGCACGCCGGCTCCCGAGGGGCCTAGCTGCATCGGCATGATCCGACAGCGTGGCGTGACCATCGCCAGCATGTTCGGTGAAGAACGCCCCGTTTACGCCATGCCTGCAGAGAACATCCAAGCCGCCCAGGCGGTGATGGATGAGCTGGACAAATACGACGGATATGAGCGCCGCCACATGATGGAGTGAGTCCAGCGGCTCCTAGACGCGGCCGCCGCACAACACGAAGCCGGCTGCCGTGCTGAAGTGCCCGCCCAGCGGAACGATGAACCGCCCCTCACCAGGACCATGGGGCGACGTCCCGGACGCTGACTGGTGGCGCTCGCGAAAGAAGAGGGAACGAGCCGGCTGCCAGCCGTAGCCGGACACGCCTCTCCATCTAGCGAGACGAAGACGGCCGCCCTCGAGCGGTGGAGCGGCGAGGCGACCCGCCTCCTCCTCAGCCTCGTGGAGCCAGGCACCCTACTCCGCCGCCTGTCACGCACCCGACACTCGTCGACTGCCTTGGCCGCCGAGAGGGAGTCAGAGAGAATGACGCTCGCCATCGGGTCGATCATCTCAACCGATCCCTGGCACTAGAAGAAGAAGATGTATTGGGCCCGCCCTGCTTTGGCCCATGAATCCAAGATGAGCCCTTTCCCAAAGGGTTCATGCTCCCAAGAGATATGCCCAAGTACACCGGTTCCGTGAAGCCAGAGGACTGGCTGGTCGACTACTCCACAGCCGTCAGCATAGCGAACGACAACAAGTGCGTTGCCATGAAGTACGTCCCGTTCATGCGTCAAGGCACAGCCCGGACGTGGCTTAACAGCCTAAAGCCCTGCAGCATCAACAACTGGGTTGATTTCACCGAAGCCTTCATACGCAACTTCACCATCACGTACAGGCAGCCTCCCAAGCCCCGACAGCTCTCCTTGTGCATCCAAGGGCCCAGCGAATCGACTCGCGACTATCTCACGCGCTGGGCCGAGCTGCGCAACTCCTGCGAGGGCGTGCATGAGGTGCAGGCAATCAAGTACATCACCGTTGGGTGCCGAGAAGGCACCCTCCTCAAGCACCGACTTCTCTGCGACAAGCCTGCGACCCTCGACGAGCTGTTGATCATCGCTGACAAGCACGCCACGGCCAACTCCTCCATGAAGGCGGAAATCCTAGTTGACGCGTCCGACAAGGTGGCACCTTAGGCATCTCGGTCTCCGGCTGGTGACACCAGTCGGTGACAGCATCCAGGCGACAACAAGTGAAAAGCCACCCAGCCGGCAGGTGGCGACAGTCGAGGACCAACAGCCGGAGGGGCAGCCAGCGCCCAAGCGTCAGAAGGGAGGCAAGCCCAATTGGTTGCCTGCCTTCTCGTACGAGCAAACTCGTGATGCCCCCTGCAAGTTCCATAGTGGTGCGAAGCCGTCCAACCACACCACTTGGAAGTGTCATTGGCTCACCAGGATCGCCAAGGGAGATGGCCTCCTGCCTCCTCCGCCTGCCGGCCCGCCGCCTCCTCCGCCCCAGCAGCCGGCGGCCCGGCCAGTCGGCGCCATACAAGACGAGTATCCTGTGGAGCATGGAGCCTATGTTGTGTTCACTAGCGTGGCCGATGACAGATGCAGCAGACGACATCAACATCAAGAGGTGTAGGCAGTGGCCTCGAATACTCCAGAATTCATGCACTGGTCCGAGAAGCCCATCAGTTGGAGTAGGGCCAACCACCCGGAAGTGATGCCTTCCCCCGGTTCCTATGCCCTGGTCCTGGATGCTACCTTTGCAACAGAGAGGCGGGTAGCTCGTTTCTCCAGAGTCTTGATAGATGGCGGCAGGGGCATCAATATCCTATACCGTGACACAATGGAGAAGTTGGGAATCAAGCATAAGCAGCTCCTCCCCAGTCGGACTGTATTCCATGGCATAGTCCCTGGCCTTTCCTGCTCACCAATTGGCAAGACCCAAATTAATGTCCTCTTCGGAGACAAGAATCATTTTTGTCGTGAGCCAGTTTGGTTTGAAGTGGTGGACCTTGAGAGCCCCTACCATGCGCTGCTTGGCCGACCTGCCCTGGCCAAGTTCATGGCAGTCCCCCACTATGCTTACCTCAAGATGAAGATGCCAAGTACCAAGGGGATCCTGACTGTAGTCGGAGACTACAAGAAGTCGACCGCCTGCGCCGCGGATAGCAGCTGGCTGGCCGAGTCCCTCGTGATTGCAGCTGAGAAGCGGCTCCTTGACCAGGTGGTGGCGATGGCAGTCAAGAAGCCGGAAATGTCACCCATCCCCAACGAGTCGGAGGTTGAGGGCTCGTTCAAGCCGGCAAAGGAACAAGGAATATACCCTTGGACCCGGAGCACCCGGAGAGGCACGCTGTCATAGGTGCAAACCTTGACAGCAAATAGGAAAGCGAGCTCGTCGATTTCCTCCGTGAGAATCGGGACATCTTCGCATGGTCTCCCAAAGACATGTCGGGTGTTCCGACGGATTTCGCCGAGCACAAGTTACATGTCCGACCTGACGCCAAGCCGGTCAGGCAACCCTTGCGCCGCCTGACGGAAGAGAAGAGAAGAGTTGTCGGAGAAGAGATAGCACGGCTTCTGGCAGCCGGATTCATCATGGAAGTGTTCTTTCCAGAGTGTCTGGCCAACCCAGTCCTGGTGTGGAAGAAGAATAAGCAGTGGTGCATGTGTATTGACTATACCAGCCTCAACAAAGCCTGCCCCAAAGATCCCTTTGCCCTACCAAGAATTGACCAAGTGATAGACTCCACAGCCGGATGCGAGCTGTTGAGTTTCTTGGATGCATACTCAGGGCACCATCAGATAAAGCTGAACCCAGCCGACAGGCTGAAGACGGCCTTCATCACACCATTTGGAGCCTTCTACTACCTGACCATGATGTTCAGCTTGCGAAACACCGGCGCCACGTTTCAGCGTTGCATGCAGAAGTGTCTCCTCAAGCAACTCGGCAGAAATACCCATGTCTATGTGGATGATGTGGTGGTGAAGACGGAGAAGTGTGGCATGCTGCTAGAAGACCTCAAGGAAACCTTTGAGAACCTGCGCCGATTCCAGATCAAGCTCAACCCAGAGAAATGCGTCTTTGGAGTACCAGTCGGCCAGCTTCTCGGCTTCCTAGTCTCAGAGCGCGGCATAGAGTGCAACCCTGTGAAGATCAAGGCCATTCAGAAGATGGAGGTGCCCACCCGACTACTGGACGTGCAGAAATTCACCGGCTGCCTGGCATCAATTAGCCGTTTCATCAGTCGGCTGGGTGAGAAGGCTCTTCCCCTGTATGAGCTCATGAAGAAGACCACTTTTTTCGAGTTGAACGACAAGGCACATGAAGCGTTTCTCCAACTCAAGAAGATGTTGACAACCCCGCCTATCTTGGCGGCTCCGACTGAGAAGGAGCCCATGCTCTTCTACATCGCAGCCACCAGTCGGGTTGTCAGCACAGTCATAGTGGTAGAATGCAAAGAGGAGGGAAGAGCATTGCCGGTCTAGAGACCGGTATATTACTTGAGCGAAGTACTGTCCGCCTCCAAGCAAAACTATCCATATTATCAGAAGATGTGCTATGGTGTGCACTTTGCCGCCAAGAAGCTGAAGCCTTACTTTCAAGAGCACCCAATAACTGTCGTCTGCACGGCTCCGCTTGCTGAGATCATTGGAAGCCGAGATGCTTCTGGACGAGTGGCCAAGTGGGCTATTGATCTGTCCCCTTACACCATCTACTACCAGCCTCACACCGCCATCAAGTCACAAGTGCTGGCCAACTTCCTCGTCGACTGGGCCGAGACCCAGTACTTGCCGCCAATGCCAGACTCCACCCATTGGCGGATGCATTTTGATGGTTCAAAAATGCGCATCGGTCTGGGAGCCGGCGTCGTCGTCACCTCTCCCAAAGGAGACAAGCTCAGATATGTGTTGCAAGTCCATTTTACCGCCTCCAACAACGTAGCCGAGTACGAGGCACTCGTACACGGGCTCCGGCTAGCCAAGGAACTCAGCATTCGCCGGATCCTGTGCTATGGTGACTCCGACTTGGTGGTCCAGCAGTTGTCAGGCGACTAGGACGCCAAGGACACGAACATGGTAAGCTACCGCTTCCTCGTGCAGCAACTTAGTGGATACTTTGACGGGTGCGAGTTCCTCCACGTGCCAAGAAATGATAATGAGCAAGCAGATGCCTTGGCACAGATCAGCTCCACCCGACAGGCGATACCAGCCGGCGTCGCCTTGCAGCGCCTCCTCAAGCCGTCTGTCAAGCCATCACCAAAGTCCGACTCCATCTTCGTGTCGGCCCCTCCCGAAGCAGTCGGATCCGACTTGAGGACCCCAGAAGCCGGCATGGGGATTTCGGCAGGCGGCCCGGGGACTGCAGCCGTCACACCCGGCACGGGGATTTCAGAACCCGGCCCGAGGACTGCAGCAGCCGCCCTGGGGACTTCTTCAAGGCAGCAGGCGGCAGTCGCCTCCAACCCGCCGCCTCCCGGCCCAACCGCCCTTGTACAAATTGCAGTCGTGGCAGTCAGAGAGATAGCATCACCATCATGGGCTCAACCCATCCTCAACTTTTTGGTGAACAAAGAACTGCCGAGATATCAGCCCGACAAGTGCAACGACGAGCAGCAGCATACACCATCGTCAACAGAGAGCTGGTGCGGTGCAGTTTCACTAGTGTGTACCAGCGTTGCGTGGAGCCATAAAAGGGCCAAGCAATCCTCAAGGATATCCACCAAGGTGAATGCGGTCACAACGCGACCTCAAGATCACTTGTTGCCAAGGCTTTCCGCCATGGTTTTTTCTGGCCGACTACTTTAGAAGAGGCCAAGGAATTGGTCCAGAAGTGTCAAGGGTGCCAGAAGTTCCGCTCTAAGCCACATCTACCGGCTTATGCACTCAAGACCATCCCCATTGCCTGGCCCTTTGCTGTTTGGGGGCTGGATATGGTGGGGCCATTCAAGACGGCCCGTGGTGGCATGACTCATCTACTTGTCGTTGTGGACAAGTTCACCAAATGGATAGAAGCAAAGCCAATAAAGAAGCTGAACGGGCCGACTGCCATGACTTTCATCATGGACATCACCACTCGGTACGGCATACCACATAGCATCATCACCGACAACGGCACAAACTTTGCCAAAGGAGCCTTGGCTCATTTCTGCGCGACGCAAGGCATCCGACTGGACTTAGCGTCTGTTGCCCATCCGCAGTCAAACGGCCAAGTTGAGCGAGCAAACGACCTCATTCTATCTGGCATCAAGCCCCGACTGGTCGAGCCTCTAGAGCGTTCGACCGGCTACTGGCTCGATGAGCTGTCAGCCGTCCTCTGGAGCTTGCGCACATCTCCGAACAAGTCAACCAGCTTCACGCCCTTCTTCCTCGTCTATGGTGCTGAAGCCGTCATCCCGACGGACATAGAGTTCGACTCCCCAAGAGTCACCATGTACACCAAGCACTACAAAAAAAAACACTTTCGTGATGATACGTGTTTGTCAAAGTAGGTCGCGTTTTTTGTCATGCATGTACATCCATGACAATTTAATGACAGAATCAAGATAGACATACCTGTGCTGTCGTAGAAGTTGTAGGATCGGAAGTATGTCTAGAGTGGGGGGGGGTGATTAGACTACTTGACCAATTAAAAACATATCCTTCTCTCAATTTTAGTCTTTGGCAGATTTTAGCTATCTTAGCACAAGTCAAGCAATCTTCACACAATTCAAGCAAGCATGCAAAGAGTATATGAGCAGTGGAAAGTAAAGCAAGCAACTTGCAAGAATGTAAATGGGAAGGGTTTGGAGAATTCAAACGCAATTGGAGACATGGATGTTTTTTGTCGTGGTTCCGATATGTGGTGCTATCGTACATCCACGTTGATGGAGACTTCAACCCACGAAGGGTAAGGGTTGCGCGAGTCCACGGAGGGCTCCACCCACGAAGGGTCCATGAAGAAGCAACCTTGTCTATCCCACCATAGCCGTCGCCCATGAAGGACTTGCCTCACTAGCGGTAGATCTTCACGAAGTAGGTGATCTCCTTGCCCTTACAAACTCCTTGGTTAAACTCCACAATCTTGTCGGAGGCTCCCAAGTGACACCTAGCCAATCTAGGAGACACCACTCTCCAAGAAGTAACAAATGGTGTGTTGATGATGAACTCCTTGCTCTTGTGCTTCAAATGATAGTCTCCCCAACACTCAACTCTCTCTCACAGGATTAGGATTTGGTGGAAAGAAGATTTGAGTGGAAAGCAACTTGGGGAAGGCTAGAGATCAAGATTCATATGGTAGGAATGGAATATCTTGGCCTCAACACATGAGTAGGTAGTTCTCTCTCAGAAACGGTAAGTTGGAAGTGTAGGTTCATTCTAATGGCTCTCTCCATGAATGAAGAGGAGGTGGAGGGGTATATATAGCCTCCACACAAAATCTAACCGTTACACACAATTTACCAATCTCGGTGGGACCGAATTAACAAACTCGGTCAGACCGATTTAGTAAACCTAGTGACCGTTAGGATTTTCAGTGGGACCGACATGCAACTCGGTAGGACCGATATGGTTAGGGTTAGGGCATAACGTAATCTTGGTGAGACCGATTACACAAACTCGGTGAGACCGATTTTGGTAATAAACTAACCAGAGAGTTGGTCAGGTAAACTCGGTGGGACTGGTTCGCTCATTCCGGTGGGACCAAAATGTTATGAAAAGGAAACCGAGAGTTTACATTGCAATCTCGGTGGGACCGATCGCTCATCTCGGTGGTACCGAAACGTTATGAAGGGAAATAGAGAGATTACAATCCCATCTCGGTGAGACCGAGATACCTATCGGTGAGATCGATTTGCCTAGTGTTTGTGGCAGTGGCTATGACATCTGAACTCGGTGGCGCCGGATAGAAAGAATCGGTGGGGCCGAGTTTGACTTTTGGTTTGGGTCATATGTGGATATGAGAAAGTAGTTGAGGGTTTTTGAGCATATAACTAAGCACTATGGAGCAAGAAACTCATTAAGCAACACCTCATCCCTCCTTGATAGTATTGGCTTTTCCTATAGACTCAATGTGATCTTGGATCACTAAAGTATAAAATGTAGAGTCTTGAGGTTTTGAGCTTGAGCCAATCCTTTTATCCTTAGTATTTTGAGGGATCCACTTTCCTCATCCATGCCATGCCATTCATTGAGCTTTTCCTGAAATGTTCATCTTGGAATGATGTTAGCTCAATGAGCTATATGTTGTTAGAATTACCAAAACCACCTAGGGATAGTTGCACTTTCAATCTCCCCCTTTTTGGTAATTGATGACAACATATAGATCAAAGCATCGAAAAATAATAATAAGAGTGAAAAACATTTTCACTTTGAGAAGTATGTGATAAGCAAGAGCTCCCCCTAAATTTGTGCATAGTTTAAGATTTGCTTTGGACTGCAAATGCACAAGGAGTTAGGCTCATGGGTTACTCTTCCATGTCACATACATCTTGGTGGAGCGCTCAAAATAATAAAGATTTAATACATGCACTCATCACCAAGCAAAGTGAATGATCATATAGAGATAAATGAGATAATGTCATCCAACAAGCATAAAAGTAGCATATGATCAAACACATGATCATCCAGGTATCACACAGACTTAAGGTATCTCAAACAAGCAAATAAAGTTCAACCACCAAAGCAAGAGAGAACAAAAAGCAACACTCTCTCTCGAAGCCTATGATCTATACATTTTTCTCCCCCTTTGGCAACAAGTTACCAAAAAGTTCATAGAAAATGCATAGTACTAAATCGACTCTCAGGCTTGATCTTCAGGTGGTGGTGTAGAGATGGCTCCTTGGACGAAGACTTCAGTTGATGTGGATGGAGCTGAAGGTGTAGGTGCTGGAGCTGGTTGCACTGGAGCTGTAGGAGCTGTTGCTGGTGCAGATGAAGTGGCTCTGGTGTCTGTCACTGGCACTGCAACTGATCTCTGAGCTCTCGGCAAATGCATCTGTGGTTGTCTTGCCCTTCCTCTCCTGTATATCGTCCTGAAGCTGCTCAACAACAGACTGGATCTCAGTTACCTTCACATCCAAGTCATAGAACTTCTGCTCCATGATCCTCTCCAGGCTCTTCTGGTTTTGAGTCAAGGTGGCCAGCCCCTTCTCAATCCTCAGAGTGGATGCAATCAAGTAGCCTAGTTGGTCTTGTTTGCTCTTCAAAAAGTACTGAGATGCCTCTTCCATTGTTGGCATCTTGGTAGCCTTCTCTGTCCTTGCCTTCTCCTTCTTTGCTTGAGCATGCACAGAAGATGGTTCATCCTCATTCATAACCACTTGGTTATCCTCAAAGTCTGGAAAGATAGGCATGTGATCCTTGTCCAACAAGTATGTGCCTGTGCCCATCTTGGAGTTAATCAGCTCCTGGATCTGTGGGGCATACCCACAGCTTCTCTTTTGGTTAGCTGCTGTCCTCTTGATAGTCTCAACTATGAGGCTCATGACCTTGAACTTCTATGGCACATCAAATATGTGGAGCAAGTTTATTGCATGGCCTCTGATCATGTTGTGGTCACCTGACTTGGGCAAGAGAGTATGCCTGAGGATCTAGTTGATGGTTGGCAGTCCTGACAAAATATAATGTACAGATCCAAACTTATGAGTTTCAAGAGCTTTATCTGGGATCTCCTTGTACATGTGTGCCATAGAATTGTGTTCCTTCTTATTCTTGGCATAGACATCCAAGTCATCTTCATTCTCCTTAGGTGCATTGATCAGATTTGCCCATTCTTCAATAGTTGATTGGTATCTAGTACCTTCAGACATCCAAACTATCCTGCCATCTGGATAGAAGTGTGATGTGGAGTAGAATTGCATTATGAGCTCATCATTCCACTGTGTGAACTTCTGTCCAACGAAGTTTGCAACTCCACAAGCACTGAAACTGTCATACACACCAGGATAGTGTTCCTCATTCTCCTTCATGTATTTCTAGTCCACCCACATCATGTCATAAACTATAGGTTTCTTGTCCAGCAGCACAGTCTCATAGAAATCCTGTTGTTCCTTATTGTGGAACCTGTAGTCAACAGCAGTCCTTCTCCTGATAGCATAAGGATCAGACAACCTCCACTGTCTGAGTCCTGCATCCTTCCTCAGCTTCATGTTCTCGGCCACTGGATGAGCATCATTGTGGTCTGGAATATTTGGCTTCAACTTTCTCAAGATTTGCTCTTCATCATCTTCTTCTTCAGCAGTAACTTCAGGCACTGGGGCCTTGTTCTTCTCAGCAGCTGGTATGCTTCTGGTATTCCTCTTAGGTGCAGTCTTGGGCATGGAGGCAGCTTTGGGGGCTTCTTTGGGCTTTGATGATGCAGCCCCTGACCTAATAGCATCACCCATAAGCTTTTGAGCCTTGGGTGCTGGAGCAGCAGCCTCTTCTTCCTCTTCCTCTTCCATCATGGAAGGCTGTCCAACAACTCTGGCCATGGTCTTCTTGACCCTTTCCTTCCTCTTCTTCCCTTCTGCAGCAGCCTATTTGGGATCAGATTTCTCAGGTACTTGTGTTGATGCTCTGACTTTCAGCATAGGTGTCCTCTTGGCAGGGACCTTCCTGTTTAGACTTGGCTTGGTGGCTGCATCTGTGCCATATTCCTTTTTGAGCACTTTCTTCTTGGAAGTGGCCTCATCTTCAGCTGCCACATAGTCTTCATGTGGACCCACGACCCGTTAGGGCCCAATAAAAATCGGCCCAACAATGTCATGTGGGCCATCGAATATAACACCAGCCCGTTTCACTTTCGGCCCATGTATGGCCCACGACGTCTTTCGGCCCATATGAGGCCTTCGTATCTTTAGGCCCTTTAGAGGCCCACGGTGACTCTAGCCCATAATGAACAGTAAATTTCTTTGTACCCGTTAACGTCCTGTGATTCACATGAGCCATTTGCAGCCCATGTTAGCTTTCGGCCCATACTGACAGCCCATACGTTCTTGGGCTCCTTTCCGGCCGTCGATTACTTCCATCCCATTACTGGTCTGTTCCCCTAATGGGCCAAATTCGGCCCGTGGCAAGAGTCGGCCCGTTTCTGGCCTGTTAACCCGTTACGCCGTTTCCAGCCCGTCCTATATTCCGGCCCATTAACGACCCGTTATGCCTGTGACAGAATTAAGCCTTTGCTGTCCTCCGGCCTGTTAATGGCCCGCTACCATGATGGGACGATACCAATTATGCCCGTTTACGGCCCATGTAGACCCATTTATCCGACGACCCGAGGCCCACTGATTCTACGGCTCTGTTGGAGGCCCATTTATCGACGGCCCATAGGAGACCCATGGATCCTATGACCCGTAGCAGGGTCAAGGTTACCACAGTCCGTATATGGCCCATGGTTGTTGCGACCACTATCAAACCAGGGAAAAATAAGACTAGGAAATAAATAAGGCCGAAACTAACGTTAGGCTATTAAGGCGATTGCACAGATTACATCCACTCGGCATCAAAGATCGCCACCAGTGCAAATATAGGGAACACCCTACACTATACAAAAATGGCTTGCTATTTTCTTCAGCCGGTGGCTGCACATTAAGAACAAATTTTGTATCGCACCAAAACAAATTACAACTATAAAACAAAAGGAAGGTTGGCATAAAAGTTAACAGTCAGTAGATAAATGCACCACCAGAAGTTCAGAAGCTCAGTTCATTTGACCTGACTGTTATGTTTTCATGTTGTATTGTCCGATGGAGCACAATAACCTTCGCCTTCATTTCTCCTAGGCTCCCGAGCAACATAGCAAATGTCTGATAGTCTGGTTTCAAAACCATGCATATCTTGACGACATCGAACAATGTCTCTCCTTGTTTCACAAAGGGTCTCTGTTAGGGAATGGACTTGTGTCTGGAGCGCAAATACAACATTGTTTTGAGCTTGCATATCTTGATCATGAGGCAGTCTGGACGAGGTTGCCTTAACGACCAACCCAGTATTACACAGGAACGTGCTTTTGGCACTGTTAGTGGACATGTACTGACCCACTGGAGCAAGTGTAACACCCCGAGACCGGAGCTTCAGATGCCTTCCAGGGTTTCCAAGTTTTGTTGTGTGATTTTGTTTGGTTCGTGCATTCATCTCTACATCATGTGCATTGCATCATGTCATCATGCCATCATGCCATTTAATTTTTAAAACTCATCTAAATAAATCGTATGGATCTTCGATCCATTTAAATCGAGGGAAGGGTGACTTCTCTTTATAACATATCCTCCAATATTAGGGAGCTATATTAAATATTTCTTTATTTCAGAAATCATCAAAACACACTTGCAAAATAATTTCGTTCCTTTTCTGCTTCAAGTTTGGTCTCCAACCTTGCCAATAATTATTTCATCATTTTCCGGAGCTCCACCAAAAATCCGAACATTTTTGGACCTTCCTTTCATCAAGTCCTAGTTCAAACCCATTTGATTTTCAAATGAGTTTGAATTTAAATCTTGCATCCATGCCCACTCCTATTTTCTTGGTTTAAACTCATTTTTCTGAGTATGAGAAATTTAATCCTATGCCCAATTCTTTCCTAACCTTTGCTCTTCTCTCTTTTTCTCCTTCCTTTTTTTATTTCTGTAATAGAAGAGAAGTAGGGAGACAGAGAGAGAGAACCAGGCCGGTCCATCCCCACAGGCCCAGCCGTTAGCCTCTACCGCAGCTCTGCCCGATCCCCTCGATCCATCTCTCTCCCTCTCGGTCCCTGCCCGCCGCCACACACCGCATCGACAGGGAGAGCCCGGCGCTCGATCCCCTCGCCTCCCTCCTCTCGATCTCTCCCTCTCCCTCGCCCGAGTGCCTCCTCCGCAGCTCCTCACGCCCGATCCATGGCCTCTCTTTTCCTCCCGCGCGCCACTGCCCGGTGACCGGCCGCGCCTCCGGCCATCGATTCCTCTGCCGTCGTGCCGTCGTTCTGGCCGGCGAGCCCATCTCCTCCGTCCATCCCCATCGCCCCGCTACCATGCCCGACCTCCTCCTCGCCGCCTCTGGAGCCCCTCCTCTGCCTCGCCTCCTTGCCATGGCCGCGTGCCACTCGAGCCAGCAGGCCGCCGCCCTGCATCGCCGGGCCTTCTCTGCTGCCCTCCGCCTCGCCAAGTCCCGTGCCCAGCCTCCGCGTCGCCGGACCTGTGCAGCTGGGCTGCCTGCCTGCCTGCATCTCCACCGGCGCCATCAGTCCCCGTCGCCCGAGCGCTCGAGGAGAGGAGCTCCTCGAGCACCTGCGCCTGCGTCCGTCGTCCTCTGTGCCCAGCAGGAGCCCCGCGCCGCTTGTTCCCTCCGTTTGGCCGGAGTTCGTCGGAGCCCCAGCAGCCGCGCCGCCCTGTGGCTTCGCCTCCCGCAACCCCGCGGCGTCACCTCGCCCTTGTCCCGCATTGCCTCTGCCAGCCCTGTGCTACTGCTTGCATCCGCCAAGGCCATCTTCAGATTTTCACCAAGTCCGTGACTGCAGCCGGTGTGCCTTTTTTTTGTCAAGTCCGACTACACGGGTACGACTACACCCGATGATGCGACAAGTACCCCGACGTCGCGTGTACCACTACCAACGACCTGAACATCTACGTAAACGTGTACCACTACCGCCGCCGCCGTGTACCACTACTTCAACTACCGTCGACCCTCGAAGACCCCGTGGACCCCGAACATCCACGGGACATGAACAACTACTTCCACTACGAGATGTACCACTACCGTCGACACGAGTACAACTGCTTCCACGACGTCCTGTGAACGCCTACTTCCTCTACACCGCTCCGAACCCGAACCGCCCGGAAACGCTCGCTTCAAAGGTATAACCCGAGACGACCGTGAGGAGATGCCCTTGCATGTATGAGATGTACGCTATGTTTGCACCGTGCCCGTTTGTCCTCGCAAGTTCCTCCTTGCTTGCCATGCCGTCGTCCCGTGGGAACCCGGAATCCGGGATCACCCCACCATCTTGCATGTTGCGCTCATCTGCACGCTTCCTTTTGCACCGGTATCTCCGTGAGCTACCGGAACCGATATGTTGTTGTGGCACCATTTTTGGATATGTTGCCGTGGCACCATTTTCGGTTATGTTGCTGTGGAACCATTTTGGTTTCGCCGCCGTGGCACCCTTTTCGTTCCGCCATGGTGACCAAATGCCTCGTATCATGCTCTTGTTAACGTTTTCATAAAATTGCATAAACTTGTATATGTCATCCGCATCATGATAACAACATTTAATGCTTAACAATTGTGTTTGCATTAAACTACTAAATGACATGGGGACTTTCTGGAATTGTTGTTTGTTGTTCCGGCCTCATTTAAACTTGCTTAAATTGTTAGTTTAATTATGCTTCACCTCTTGCCATGCTTAACAACATTTAATATTGTTGTGTTCCTAACCGAGAAAGAACTAAATAATTGATGTGGTGTTCCGTCAATATGCAACTCGTTGCATATTGAGCTCCACTTAAATTGTTGTGTTGTTTGCTTTACTTTGCCATGCCATCCTCATTAAACCGGACATGCATCATACTTGTCTGTGCATCATGCCATGTTTATGCTTGTGTGTTTACCATGTTGTTTGCTTCTTTCCGGTTTGCTTCTCTCGTTAGCTTCGGTTTCGTTCCGGAGTTGTGAGGATTCGTTCGACTACGTTCATTTGTCTTCTTCATGGACTCGTTCTTCTTCCTTGCGGGATTTCAGGCAAGATGACCATTACCCTCGATATCAATTCTATCTTTGCTTGCTAGTTGCTTCGTTCTATCGCTATGTTGCGTTACCTATCACTTGTTTACCATGCCTCCCATATTGCCATGTCAGCCTCTAACCTTTTCACCCTTCCTAGCAAACCATTGTTTGGCTATGTTACCGCTTTTGCTCAGCCCCTCTTATAGCATTGTTAGTTGCAGGTGAAGTTGAAGATTGCTCCATGGTGGACAGGATTATGATTGGGATATCACAATATCTCTTATATTATTAATGCATCTATATACTTGGTAAAGGGTGGAAGACTCGGCCTTATGCCTGGTGTTTTGTTCCACTCTTGCCGCCCTAGTTTCCGTCATACCGGTGTTATGTTCCCAGATTTTGCGTTCCTTACGCGGTTGGGTGATTTATGGGACCCCCTTGACAGTTCGCTTTGAATAAAACTCCTCCAGCAAGGCCCAACCTTGGTTTTACCATTTGCCACCTAAGCCTTTTTTCCTTGGGTTCTGCAGACTCAAGGGTCATCTTTATTTTAACCCCCCCCGGGCCAGTGCTCCTTCGAGTGTTGGTCCGAAATGAGCCGCCTGCGGGGCCACCTCGGGGAAACTTGAGGGCTGGTTTTACTCGTAGCCTGTCTCATCCGGTGTTGCCCTGAGAACGAGATATGTGCAGCTCCTATCAGGATTTGTTGGCGCATCGGGCGGCTTTGCTGGTCTTGTTTTACCATTGTCGAAATGTTTTGCGAACCGGGATTCCGAGACTGATCGGGTCTTCCCGGGAGAAGGTCTATTCCTTCGTTGACCATGAGAGCTTGTCATGGGCTAAGTTGGGACACCCCTGCAGGGTATAATCTTTCGAAAGCCGTGCCTGCGGTTATAGGCAGATGGGAATTTGTTAATGTCCGGTTGTAGATAACTTGACACCAGATCCGAATTAAAACGCATCAACCGCGTGTGCAGCCGTGATGGTCTCTTCTCGGCGGAGTCCGGGAAGTGAACACGGTTTTCTGAGTTATGTTTGACGTAAGTAGGAGTTCAGGATCACTTCTTGATCATTGCTAGTTCACGACCGTTCCATTTGCTCTCTTCTCGCTCTTATTTGCGTATGTTAGCCACCATATATGCTTAGTCGCTGCTGTTACTCCACCTCATTACCACTTCCTACCCTTAAGCTTAAATAGTCTTGATCTCGCTGGTTTTGAGATTGCTGAGTCCTCGTGACTCACCAGATACTATCACAACAGTTGCAGGTGCCGATGATACCAGTGCAGGCGATGCAACCGAGCTCATATGGGAGCTCAACGAAGACCTTGGTTCTTGCTATGTTTTGTTTCATGTTGATCAGTAGCGGAGCCCAGTCGGGACGATCAGGGATCTAGCAGTTGGGTTATCTTCTTTTCTTTTGGCTTTGTCCGTAGTCGGACTATGTGTGTGTACTCTGATTGATGTATGATTAATTATATGTTTATTGTGTGAAGTGGCGATTGTAAGCCAACTCTTTATCCCATTCTTGTTCATTACATGGGATTGTGTGAAGATGACCCTTCTTGCGACAAAACCACAATGCGGTTATGCCTCTAAGTCGTGCTTCGACACGTGGGAGATATAGCCGCATCGTGGGTGTTACAGCAAGAGCTGACATTGCGGTTATAGTTGCCTCGCCACCTTCAGAAAGTGGCGGTTCCACCATTTTTTCCATAGCTCGCTGAAAAGTTGAGTTTTTACATTAGTAGTACCAGAACAGAAGATATTAAGGAGGCAGCAAAACCAAACAAAATAGCTTTAGTCTATATACAGAACTTATTCTGGTGAACCCATGTAAAATATTAATTGTATTTTATTGCAAAGTACATAATAAAACCAGGTTCCAAACGTATGACCATGTACCATCACTAATGTATTGTCTATTTCTTCACATTGTATTGAGGGCTAAGGATAAAGAGATGAAGTTTATGACAAGGTAAGCACAGTATGACATCATTCATATCACAAAACAACTGAGAACAGACAAACATGCAATTGTAACGTTGTGTGGGCAAGTCCAGCACAGAACTAGATTACAGGTCAAGATCAAAGGAACATCACTCCTCTCTTTTAAAACTTGTAAGGTGCAATATACTCTAAGACAATTGTGTATAAAATTGAAAAGAGTAATAGACATTGGCTGCAAACTATGCAGTTCAAGGCACAAGTTAGAGTAAGTAGTAGTTAAAAGGCATGAGGATTAAGGACTTACAACAGCGGCTTTGACTGGTGTAGTCATGCCCTTCTTCTTGCTGGTGTGACAGTCCTTGAAGATTTCCATAGCATTTGGTTCATGTACTTTTTGGTCCTTGCGGGCTTTCCTCTGCATTTGGAACAAGTCAATATAGATCTGATAATATGGTACAGCAAAAAGAGTGAAACAACAGCTAATTACAAGAGCCTCACAGTGTGCAATATAGCTACGAGATCCTGTCGTCTATTGGAATTTCACTTTCGTACGGTTGGCCTTGTTCTTTGAACAGTTCACCTACAAGAAGATAGATTTATGTGGCACATGCGTAAATAGGACTTCAACATGTGATATGATCACATATATATAATGTACCTGATACTTCGGATCAGACCAGTGTTTAACAAGGCCCCTCCAGTCTTCATCCGATATACTTTCCACTGGAGATGTTTGGGAAAGTTCACTGTTAGCCTTTCCTTCAAAGTGGGTTTTCCTCAAGTTATACCGATACTGTCGCAGAGCAGACTTGAAAACATGGGTGCAAGCTTGTCTGGTTGCATCATCTTGGCTATCCAACTTGAACATCATCTATTGAAAATTATGGGAGTCTCATTATCAGCAACCTAGAAAGTATGGGACAGAGCAAGACGATATTACTAGTTTCCATACATAACCATACTTACAGACAAATGGTCGAGGAAGGTGTTGAACTGGGTTTCGTCTTTGTCATTCCTGTACTGAATCCATGTTGGGAGGATATGTACATGACACCTAATGGCAACCGCTGCCTCTGATACTAACTTGGCTGACTCTGTAGCATCACGTGGCCTTTTTAAACCTGCCTCAAAACAGATCTCCATTCTTCCTCCTCTAGATTTAATTAACCTATTGAGCATTATCCCTGATGTTTGTTTCCTCTTGAGCCTAGGTGCTAGTCCAACAATGAACATAGGAAGTGTTAGTGTACATCAAACTATGAGACTACATATAAAGAAGCATGCAACTGTAACTTGACTCCAGCAACTACCTTCTTGCTGTTGAAGCTCACAAGGTTCATCTGATATTGCCAACTCGTCTTGTGTCAAGAGTGCTTGGGAAGTAGTGTCAGGTGGCAAGGGAGCTTGGGAACGTGCTGCTAGCTCAGCTGACGCACGAGTAAGTTGTGTAGCTGGTAGTACCGTGGTAGGTGTTGCAAGAACTAGGGCTGTCTCTGCTTGTTTGGTGGCAGCTATTTGTTTCTGTTTGGCTTTTTTTGCAACTCGTGTAGCATGGGATGTCGTGTTTGTAGAATTTTCCGCTGGACTTTGACCTTCTATTGCACCATCAGTACCAGCAGAATCTGCAGGATTCATCCGCTTCTCATTCCCTGCCATTCTGTGTTTCTTCCTCTTTCTCTGTGCCATGTTAAGTCAAGCCGACAAGAAAAACGAATAACAATTTAGTTCTTCAGAAAAAATTGATGTGTGATGCAGACGAACTGAACTTTGATGTTAGATAACCACATGATAGGAGGATGTAATATGTATGAAAAACAGGACGGAAGAGATAACCAGAACTATGATGTGTAAACTAAGAAGAAGACATTTCACCAAATTAGAAGCAATGCTATGGAAGGTAGACACCATAGGAAAGATGCTACAAATATCGCTCTGCCAAGTTAACAGTGTCTCATCATAAATGGCGTTTAAACAAATGTGAAGCAGTACAAGAAATAAATCATATGCAAGATGCAAACAACATCACACTACCATGTTAGAGGTCTCTCGTCATTAGTGCCATTGCATATCCACATCATTGCATATTCACAGCTTATGATATGTAAACTAAGGAGAAGGCATTTCAACAAATTAGAAGCAATGAAAGCTAGACACCATATGAAAGATGAAACGAATATCACTCTACCAAGTTAAAACTGTCTCGTCATAAGTGCCATTTCAACAAATTAGTAGTACAAGCTAGAAAATAATGTGAGAACATGTCTTATGATAAGTGATTGTTGCAGGTTACACAACAATAGTAATTTGATGTAAGAACACGGTGTGATAGACATATATTGTATGTTCTAGAAATAGGAACACGTGTCTTATTCAAGTATAATGTGTAAAGTAAGCAGATGGAATTCAACCAAATTAGAAGCAATACAAGCTAGACATCACACATAACATGCAACCACATATAACAGTGTCAAGTTAGAGGGAGAACCAGTGATGCTGCACTAGGGGAGACGTGCTCATCATAAACAGAACTTTGTTGAGTGTCTATGCATGTGTTGTCTTGGAAATCATCTTGGGGTTGTGGAGGAGTAGAACCTGTAGAGGCCCTCCATTCGGAAGGAGCACCTTTATCCGCTGCCTTGCTAACTTCCTTCCGCTTTATTGATTTTGAATTGTCAAGTAAAACAGACAAGAAAAAGCAATAAAATTCTCTCTTCAGAACGCATTCATGCATGATACTGACAATCACTACTTTGATGTAAGGCAAACACATGATACCAGGATGGAATATGTACGAAAAACAGGACCGCATGGCATGTTCACAACTATTTGTGTAAACTAAGCAGAAACCAGTCCAGCAAATAAGAAGCAATGCAAGCTAGACACCACATGAAGGATGCAACCAATATGACTCTGCCAAGTTAAAAGCATCCCATCATAAATGGAATTTCAACAAATTAGAAGCAGCACATGCTATAAATCATATGAAAGATGCAAATAATATCACACTGCATATACTAAAGGTGTCTCTTCATGTTGATTGATGCAGGATACAAAAAAAACAATAGTTTTATGTAAGGACATGCTTAATAGACAGATGTACTATGCTAAATACAGGAAGGCATGTCACATTAACAGTTATAATGTATAAGCTAAGCAGACTAGCACATGCAGTTTAACCAGATTGGAAGAATTACAATCTAGAAACCATATGCAACATGCAACCACATATCACGCTGCCAAGTTAGAGCAAGCACCTGCGATGCTAGTGTAGGGGAAATGTTGTAATCAACTATAGAGCTACGTTCACTATCTTCATCTAGCATTTCTGTTTCTTGAGAATCATGTCGGGAGGCTGACGCTGCATTCTTTAAACGAGGAGTAGTCCCCTTGCCTGCCTGCCTCATCATAAGTGATTGATGAGGGATACACAAGAACATTAGTTTGATGTAAGAACATGGTTAATACACAGATGTACTAGTATGTACCAAAAACAGAAAGGCATGTCATATTCAAAGGTATAATGTGTAAGCTAAGCAGATGCAATTTAACCAAATTGGAAGCAATACAAGCTAGACATCCGGCTGGAGTGGTGAGCATGATCATCTTGGACCTGAGAGCCTGGTGGGAGGCGGGCTGCTTCGCCACCATCGCAGCTTTTTAGTTGGCTTCCAGGTGATGCCTATCTTTGCTGGGCTTGTCACTGGCTCGGCCAGTGCCCTGACTAGCTATTTGTCTTCTGGTGCTCACGGGATTGTGGTTCATGTAAAAAATATCTTTCCTTATCTTAATAAAGACCGACTTCGGCCTTTCGAATACATGCTAGACACCATATGGAACATGCAACCACATATGACACCGCGAAGTTAAAGCAAGCACCTGGGATGGTGGTTCATTGCGAGCGAGGTCATCAACTCTAGAGCTACGTTTACCATCTCCATCTGCTGACACTGCACCCTTTATAACGCTGTAACATGTCGTGCCTAGCCGCGTAGAAAGCTGGCACGACTTGTCTCTTTTCTTTTTTGCTTCTCTCGAGGCAGACTCTGAAATACCCTTGCATAAAAACACAATAGTGAGAGTATGGGTGAAGTGTGTGCAGAACTAGTGCACTATAAAAGTAGCAGATAGCAAGTGGCTGAAAAATAAATGATAGGAGACATATGATAGCTCTACAACATTGCATGGCAAACAAAATTAGATTCTACTCCGTATGATTTTGTAATATATGAGCATAGGAAATGCAGGTACTCCTCCAGCACACCACCACATGTGGTCATATCTAAGATAACAGTCGACTGAAAATAAATAGGCCAGTCGATTTTTTTAATGAACCATCCGATCTATAAGGAACGGGCAGATGGCCTTCGTCTACCTCCCGCCAGTCACTGTTGCCGATCTTTCTCGAACCGCGAGCGACCACCGGCCCAGACCCCTGCCTCCGCCGCCCCGCCCTCCCATCGACCTCACACCACCGCCGTGCTTGGCAGCGCCCCCAGGCCATCCCTTTAATCCCGGCCGACCTCCAGATCGGGCGCCAGTAGCTCTAGGCCGCACATGCCCCTAAGATAAACACCAAGGCGCTGCTTCCCCTGCGTAATAGTCGTACTAGCGCCTGTTACGCCGGGGAATGCTTCCGTTAATTGGGAATCAACTGGCCAGAAATTGAAATTCAGGGGGGAGACGGACCTCTAGATAAGGTGAAATAGTATATGAGGAGAAACCTTGTGCATCGCGAGTTACTAGGAACATCTAGTATCAAGAAGAAGCGGTCCACTAGTGTCTTCTCTGGGATGAATACCGTGCAAGCAGAGACGTAAGATTTGCACGAATAAGGGAAGAGGAGTACCTTTTTCGGTTGCGATGTGGTCACCTCCACATGTCGCGCCGATCTTCATCTTTTTAACGGGGAAACCGATGTTCTGGAGGGTGCAGGCTTGGACGAACCCATGGCCAAATTGTTGATTGTTTTGCCGTGGCCGTATGTCGGCGGAGGGGAAGCAGATCCGAGGCGGCGAAGGATGGCGTAGCAGGAACAGCTCCGGTGCGGTGGAGGGTGGCGAAGTTGGAGCGGCAGCGGTGAGCCGCAGGACGACGTGGTTGAACTGGCTCGGGTACGGACGGCTCGGCCTCAGCTTCAACTACTACCCGTGGAGGGTGTTGCGGTTGAGGTTGCGATGGACGACGACCTCGGGGTATCGGCTTCGGCGTGATGGAGGAGGGCGGCGGTTGAGGGGTGGGATGGGGTGGCGTACGGAGGACACCAGGGTTTTGCGGCTGGTGGAGAGGTAGTTTTGGCGCCCACGGAGTACGAATGGGGAATCAGACGGGTGGGGGGGAACCATGTTTCGGTCTGGGATGCGCTTGTTTTTGGCTTTTTTGAACAGAAGATGGGATGCGCTTGTTTGAAATTTTGGGAAAGTACAAACTTTGCCCCCCTCTTAAATATCGGACCTATTGCGGGTCGGGGGTAGGATGGTAATCCCAGGTGTCCCAAATAGTGTGCGGGAGCGATTTCGGCCGCGCGCATGTGTTCTTAGGCGGCCATTGTGTATGAATGTTTTTCGGAGGCGGTTGCGTGGCGTCTAGATGAAGCTACAAACCTACCCCGGTTTAGACCTTTGGACGTCGGGCCGGTAGGTTTCACGGGTCGGAGTTATTAGAAAAGTAATTTCCTTGTACTACCAAACATTGGTCTCACGCGGTTTCGTACGAGTAGAGGCTCTTTTGGCGCTTCGTTTGAAATTTTGGAACACAAGCATTCACGTTTAGAGTACTCTTGAACTATGAGGATTGACCTAAATAGACAACATTATATTTGACCTTGTATGTTTGAAAACCTCATTAAATTATCCGCTTCTTTTTGAAATTTTGACACTTGAAAACCCTATAACTACGATTATTTTGGAATGGAGGAGATAAATTTGAATCTATTTTGTACACGACTACATATGCTATTATGTAAAATCAGAGCAAAGATTGGTGCCCCCATAATTTAGGTATGGTTTACAAATGCCATGATATCAAATTCAAATAATTGAATGAACTTCATGTTGAATTCGATTTTTTAAACCACCTTAAGTTGAATTCAAACGTATGCTAGTTCATAGGTAGCTATTTATAATGTCCATTGTGTGACTTTCGTATGTATAATGTGGTTTACACACACAACATGAACTATACTCACGTTTATATTCGATTGCTAAAGCGATGCATTGTATGGAGTTCAAAATACTAACTATGTGGATCAATTGTGTCGAATAATAACATAAACATGCTCAAATTCGATAGAATCTAGATGTCTGATGGATGAATGACCGCTCCTTACACGAATTGCAAATATCATGATCCCATCCTAATATTTGGATACAATTTATATCTTTAATCAATACGTAGAGCAGTATTTTACGTGTAGTTTCACTCTCCATCGGTGGTCTCTCACACATGCTCACACACTCTCTTCCGAGGTGTCTTTCTCGAACACATGCTCTAGATATAACCCTCCCTCCCTCTCGTAACCATTTACAACTGTTTTCACTAACCTTTATTACAAGCACTCTTCCTCTCGCAAACATACACATGCACAATCCTCATCGACCCTTTCTATATACATGGACCTGCCTACGCGTCTCATGTACGCACATTATCTTTACGCCTGTCTCTCACGCATTGTCTCACACCTCTCTTCCTAATCGACGAGTATGATTCTAGTAGAGCATTCTGTAGGATGCCCCTTAAAGTTAGGTTGGATGAATAGTAATATCAGACATAAAGGGGTTACCTTAGTCCGAGAACCTAGGGTTACAAATCCTAGCCGGCTTTGTCAGTGGACACAGAGTCCTTCACAATTCTGCTATCTTTGTCTTGTACGACTAGTCATCCATGGGTCTTCCTAAATGCATCACGGGCCGACCAATGTGGCGCAGGAAAGAACCGAATGAAGGGCCTCACCTCGACCCACCGGACCTCACGCGGTGACACACCCTCTGCCCCAACGTCTCATTATCTTCTCACACCCACACATACCAACACAAACACCACACACACAGAAAATTTCTCCTCGTGCCTCTATTCCCTCCCCCTTGCATATACACACTCAAGGGAATGGAACCTCTTGTCGTGACGTCATATTCATCTCTCTCTCTCTCTCGAGACCACTCTCATTTCTCGTGCTATCTCTCCCGGGCCCCCCCATCGGCCCTTCTATCCATGCCTCTCTCGAATACGTAATACACACACATACCTCTCTAGGCCCCGCCAAATGCATCAACTACACATTCACACATGTTACATCACGTACCCCATTGATCTAAAAAGCCCTCTCTTCATGTTTATTTCGCATACAACATTCCTCTTGAATAAAGTGTAGCCAAAAATTATTTTAGAGTTTCTACATATATACAACATTACAAAGTTATATGGAGGAGTACGAACGCTAATTTGCATTGCATGGTGCCCAGAATGATATTTATTCCGCACTATGAATTTGTATATTTTTATACTATATACAAAGCTATTCATAATAAAGAGAAACGAAGAGCATATCTCTCTCCATCGCATACCCCCCCTGTACGCCCCTTTCACGTATGCACACAAAACTATCTCCAGGTCCTCTAAAAGTAAGCCCCCAGAAAATTCATGCATGTTTCATCTTTCTCTCGCGATATATGCAATGACGATCATTGTATTTGAAGTGAAAGCACGATACGTACATTGGACTTCAGAATCCACTCATTACGGTCACCATTTACATTTAGTGGTTATTATACAGTCACGGGCTCACCGTACAACTCTGTATTTGCTCATGACATGACTAGTTGACCAGTTAAACGCTCCACGTGGCACCTCTATTGTTGCATCACATTATCTCACTACCATCGTGCCCACCTATCGACTTGTATCTACTCTACATCTACACTCTTATAAAATACATAAAATACACTCTTATAAAAAACAGAGTTGGTGATGATGGTGTGCCTGCCATCCTGCAATATAGGCCGTCCGATTTATATCTGATGGATAGGAAAGAAACTATGGCAATTTTGCAAAAAGGTACCCACACACCTCTCCACATTTGTAAATAAGGCCTTCCCTCATTCATCCTTTTCTCTCACAAGATAAACAAGTCATACAAATGCATCTTGACGTTACGTGCAACGCACGGGCATCTTGCTAGTAAGAATGAAAACAAACGACAAAAAAAATACTTGGACGGTGGTCCGAAGTCATGACTGCGGGCACAGCGGACAAGGTGGCCTTGTATTGGTATGCTGAGCCGTCTGTTTTAACACACAGGAGCTGGTGTGGTGATTATACACACACACACACGCATGCACACGAACTGCATCCACGCAACACTCACACAAACACATGCACCCACGCACGCACACAACACTCACACATACACATGCAGCCACGCACGCACGCAACACTCACGCGCACACGCACGCATGCATGTACACACCAGTACACCACACAACCAACACACACTATCACGCTCAAGTGCTCAACCTACACGTGCATGCGCACACATCAGGCCCTGACAGACACATACACAACCAGGTGATTCCCGCGCACGGGTTGGAGCCTTGTCGCGCCTGCGTAAATTTGTGTTTATCTGACCTTTTCCTATGCGAACTGACAGGTGGGACCCACAAGGAACATGGTTAATTTAACTAGTCAACATGGTGCCACGCAGACTATTTGGCCGGTCAACAAAGTGCAATCCGATGCTGAACTGTGAGCAAGTGACCGTATAATCACCACAAAACGTATATAGTGACCGTAATCAGCTTATTCTGAAGTTCGGTGACCATATTACGCTTTTCTCCCTGTAGGCCCTCCAAAACTACATCTCTACACGTTCTCGCATGTTACATCTAACAACTATGCAATACAGCACTAGTACTACACTCTAACACAATAAATCATATGTGTTTTTAGTTTTACTAGATATCATATTGTCTCTAGTCTTATAAAAAACTGAGTTGGTGATGATGGTGTGCCTGCCATCTTGTAATATAGACCGTCCGATCTATATCTGACGGATAGAAAGCAAACTATGGCAATTTTGCAAAAAAGATACCCGCACCTCTCTCCATATTTGCAGATAAGGCCTTCCCGCGTTCATCCTTATCTCCCACAACCTCATTGTTGAGCAATTAAAAAAGCAAGCATATGGAACAATCTGGCATGGGGGCCACTGCCGGCGTCGTCCATCCCCATGCCTTCGCTCAGTCCAACCACCAATCACCACCACGTCCCACTCCTCCTCACCTTATCTCTCTTTCTCGAGATATCATTAGTTTTTACACATGGGATTACTTCCGCATGGGTCAATCACAACATGTGTTTTATAAAAAAAATGCATCTTGATATTCCGTGCAATGCACGGGCATCTTGCTAGTTACTTATAATTACTCAGTTTGCATACATTAAAATTGCCTTTGAAATGTATGGCCAGTATCATCTACCGCGCGGGAGAAATCCCGCCCTTTCCTGTTTAATCGGGTTTGTATCGATGGATCGTGCGAAACAGCAATACTATAGTACTATACAGTACAAGTGACAGTTCACTGGGCCGTCGTGTCGTCTACTCCTCCGTCGTAAGAGTGGAGCGCTCGCTTTCATAAATCTTCTAGTCCCTTTCGCCGACATGTGGGACATCAAGCTACCGGGTCCACGTGCCATACCAGAATACAATGCAGAGCAGCCGGGGTGAAGCACCCCAGTCATGGCGCCGGCACCTTTCCCGCAGTTAAGTTGGAGGGACGAAGTAATAATGCTAAAAAAGGAAGTTAGAGGGACGAAGCAACCATCATTTCACTCGTTGCTGAATCCGCTTCTCCCTCATCTTCTTCAACTTAACCACGTGTTGCTTCTGCTGTTGTTCTGCCTCATGTGGGATGCGGATCGGCTTGGTAAAGCACTGACACGTGGGACCGCATGTTAGCAAACCGCCAGGACAACGTCCTCCGAAAATAAGAAGCCTAATCCTAGACTTACAAAGGGCTACGTAGCTGCTACGTATACTTTCCATCTAATCTATATATGCCCCCCCTGATTTTCAGGTGGGGTGGGCCTAATCCTCTCCTTTAACCCAATCAAATAGTCCCACATCACATCAGTTCGTAACTTTACATAAACCATTACGTGGATGTAGCATTGCTCAAATAAGAAACCTCCCCCGCCATCCGCGCGGAAAAATCACCTCATTTTTACTAATCTTGATTCTATAATTTTTTAGATCAATATAATTGAGATTTGTATAGATAGCACACAGGAGCAAAACCAAGTGGTACGGTTAAGGGCATCCACAATGTGTAGCCAAATGTGTAAATAGCTTTTGGCATCGTGGGAACCATTGTGGACGGTGTTGCTAAAGCCAAAAAGATGGAACCGAAGCTCCCTGATTGATTGATTGAAGGAATAGAAAAATGCAATGTCTCTCCTCTTTCTCCCATGCTTAGACGCATGTAGTACAGTATAGAGCACAAAGTCTACTCCCCTGTCCCTTCTATCACAAATCACAAAGCAGTGAGGCGTCAAATCACAAAGCACGGATGAAGCAACCATCATTTCACTCTTCGCTGACTCCGCTTCTCCATCGTCTTCTTCGAGAAACCATCTCACCGCACTAGTACTCCTAGTAGTAGTACTAGTAAAGGACTTCCTGGATGCAAATAAGGCGGTTGTCTCAGCTTGCAGGCGGCACTTGTGAACGACTTACCGTGGTCTCCCTCAATGGTGTTCTCCATTGAACGCACTTCGCCAAACCACAAAAAAAATCATCGACGTCACCGCAATGGGCAAGGAATTCAAATATAGTTACTACCTCCATTTTTTTTGTACACAAGGCTAGTATATCAAAATTACAATTTGCAAAGGGCCACTAACACTAATCGAGGCAAAATTGATGGGGTTAGCAACCAAGGACATTAATATCCCCTGCATGCATGCAGAAGTGAGAAGGTTCGTTTGCACGGCGCTGCTTTAATCAAGCGATGAGGAGTGAGATGGTTCGCTCTTTGGTCTTTCGAGAAAAAAATACGCATTAATTGACACGTGAAACGAGGATTTGTATCAAAGGAAAACACCGCCTTTCTTTTTTAACACTAGTACTCCTAGTACGTATGTACTTATCCTATTTGGGTCTAGGCCTTGCATTGCCAAACTTCACCACACATTTTTGCCAAGCTTGCCCAAAGTTTTCAAAATGAGAAGGAGGTACACTTGCGCACGGCTGTCGCGGTCGCTCCTGCACGCCGTGGTCGCACCGCACCCTCACACAGTCGCTCCTGCACGCCGCAAACCCAACCAAGGGAACGCACCCTCACTGACACGTGTTGTCGCATGTGAACAAACCAAACTCAGCCATCCTATCACTGACACATAATTTTCGTTCATAGAGTATGTTTATCCAACCTCATGTTGGGGAGTATCCGTACGGCCCGTGCGGTGGTCTGTTGGGGAAGAAGAAGAGGTGAGGAATAAGGAAAGAAGGGTTGGGATACGTAGGATATTCATCCAATCGCTTGAAATGGTAGACTGGCCCATGTCAGGCGACTTGCATAACAAATATATGTTTTTACACAGCAAAAGATCCATAAAAACAACAACATAAAGAAAAAATATCACTGCTCGCGGAAAGAGACGACCTCGTCGTCTTTGGCTGCCAGCGTGAACCAGCCGTCGCTGCCGACGTGTGTCTCCGCACCGTGGTTCTCCTCGGCCT
This sequence comes from Triticum dicoccoides, assembly GCF_002162155.2. Classification (NCBI taxonomy): domain Eukaryota; kingdom Viridiplantae; phylum Streptophyta; class Magnoliopsida; order Poales; family Poaceae; genus Triticum; species Triticum dicoccoides. The sequence continues at coordinate 623,421,130 of NC_041387.1, forward strand.
CCAGCTACTCGTTCAAGCGGAGTGTGCGGGCGCTCTGCACGGACGAGAGCATAGCCCGGTTCAAGTCGAGGATGTCCGGTTCCGCCTGCAGGAGGGCCTCAATGGCAATGGCATCCGCGCGCTCCACGTCAAGTCGAGCCTCCGCTGCCCGGTTCAAGTCCAGGACGTCCGGTTCCGCCTGCAGGAGGGCGTTGATGAGAGCCGCATCCGCGCGCTCCGCGTCGAGTCGAGCCTCCACCGCCTAGTTCAAGTCCAGGACGTCCGGTTCCACCTGTAGGAGGGCATCGATGAGAGAGGCATCTGCGCGCTCTGCGTCGAGTCGAGCCTCTGTCGCCCGGTTCAAGTCCAGGACGTCCGGTTCCGCCTGCAGGAGGGCCTCAATGGCAGCGGCATCCGCGCGCTCCGCCTCAAGTTGAGCCTCCGCCGCCCGGTTCACATCCACAACATCCGGTTCCGCCTGCAGGAGAGCCTCGATGGCAGTGGCATGCGCGCGCTCCTTGTCGAGTTGAGCCTCTGCCTCCCGGTCCTCCTTTAGTATCGCCATGTTGAACCGCTGGTTCGTCTGCACCATGGGGGACTCGGACGCCGGCACGAAGTCGACGTCCATCGTCTCATACCCATCGGGGGCCTTCTGTGCCGCGACCTCCGCCATGAACATTGGATCGGCTTCCTCCTCCTCGTAGCTTGGTTCCAGAGAACTCGGGGATTGGCCCACCGCAAAGCGAGCTTGGGAACGGAAGTCTGTGGCACCGACCGCCGCCGCGATTTCTGCGCGGCGCTCCGGCGTCAGCATCTTGTAGTAAGTGATCTTGCGGCGCACCATGGCTTTCTGGCGAACTAGGGGACGCTTGATGCGGGCTAGGGGATCGAAAGGTGGGGGAATGGGCTGGAGATTTGGTGTGGTTTTAGGGCAGTGGCTGGTGTAGGCCGAGCAGCGAAGGTTCTAGTGTGAATAGTGGTTCCGGTGATGATCGGTCAATCGGTTTTGACTGTACATCGCTCTTGTCGCGTTCGCGTTGCAGTCCGGCATGCTGGACCCTCCACGTCGCTCACCGAATGGAACGCGCTTCGTCTTGTGGGACCGCAGTTGAGAGCAAACCGACGTCCCTCCCCCTCCCCCGCCTACGTCATTTATTATACCGCCACTCCCTCTGTTTTATGTGGAGTAAATAAAACAGAGGGAGTATACTACGGATGAGGATCCCCTGATGTGGCCGAACCCATTGAGTAACTGACATGCGGGGCCTAGCAAGCATGGGGTCCGCCAGTAAGTGACCGCAAGGGAGGGTAAGGCAGGGATACCTACGTCAGAGGATCCACTTCCACTAACTTTGACCAAATGTTAGAGTAATAATATATGACATGCAACTTACACAAATGTTAGAGTAATAATATATGACATGCAACTTACACAAAGCATACAGGGTCTAATGTGTTTTTCGAGGCTAACTTTGACCAAATGTTGGAGTAATAATATATGACATGCAACTTACACAAAGCATACGATCAAATTTGTATGTGAAAGGAGTTTCCAATGATATAATTTTCACATTATACATCTCATGTACTATTAATCTTGTCAATAGTCAAATTGGAAACCATCTCGAGTACAAATCTAGGAGTACGTACAAATCTAACAATATTGGTTGGGCGTTGTTGAATGTTGATACCTTTTTGATCAAAGTAGAGATACTTTGACTACATATAAAACTTATATGTAAACTAGAAAGGATAGGAGGGAGTATATTTTACGTTCAAAAACGAAACAAACATTGAATACCGTTTATATATGATTTGCGGATGCTATGATCGCCGGTTCAAAATTTTGAATCCGCCTTAGGTATCACGTGCCCCCACTCGTTCCCTCTCGATTTCATCTCGGGGTCCGGAGATCTATTGAAAGAGGACTAGGGTGGGTACATGCGAATGATACTCGGCGGAATGTTCAAATGAGGCATGCGGGAGGATGGACTCGACTGGAGGGCGACATGATCGATGGAGAAGAGGGTTGGAGAGGAATGAGAAATAAGCAAACGCCACATGATTATACTTGAACGGCTCAAATAAACAACAAGTTGTCTCGCTTGGCCTACATAGTGAAAGGCCTAATGCGTAATGCGGAGCACTGACGCTCGAATATGGCCGGGAAAATAGGGAAACCGACATGTGGGGCACACCCATCGGGATGATGTAGCACAGACTAGTCCAATGGAGGAGCTGGCCCATGACCTCCTCGCCACCGACAATCGTTCATGTGGATCATTGGGGCCAACAACGGGGCGCAGCTCCAGAACCGCCTCTGGACACGGCGACCGCGGTGAGGGACACGCTCATATCGTCGCTAGACACGGTCGGTTTCAATGTGCCGAGGGTGGCGTTTGGTTTGTGCCCAAGGTTGCCCCATCAAAGCATTGGGTAGCCAAAATTTTGGTTGAGGTATTGGTTGCCCATGATTTGGCCGACATTGGCAAGAAAAATGAACTAGAGTTGGCTAGAGTTCATTGGCATGCCAAAGAAATGGCAACCATCTAAACAAAGACCAATCTTTTGGTCATGACCAAAATTTTGGTTGAGGTATTGGTTGCCCATAATTTGGCCGACATTAGCAAGAAAAATGAACTAGAGTTGGCTAGAGTTCATTGGCATGCCAAAAAAATGGCAACCCTCCAAACAAAGACAAATCTTTGGGTCATGACCAAAATTTTGGTAAGGTGCACTTTGGCCACAATCCAAATACACTCCAACACCCGGCTCGTCGAGGATGCACAGGGCGCCATGACGCGTCAGCGGAGTGGTGTAGCGCGGCCAAATGCATCCTATGGACCTGAGACCATGCCGGGTCGTCTTGCTTTTTCAATGACATGTGGGGATCGCATGTGAGCAAAGGGCATCTCCAACGTTGCCACGACCGGAGCTGACTACCCTGGCACACCAAAACCCTCGTCCCTCGCACCGTCGCGCGGTGCGTTCCCAGCTGGCGCCAGCTGCCCGCATTCATGCCATCCATTCGTATGTCGTCGTTAAGAGGCTCGGTGCCCGAGGACCCAACTCCGGCGACTTAATGACGCACCCGGACGCTTGGCCTCACCGGAATGCGCTACTTAAAGCGGCAATGCCCAGCTAACCTCCACACCATAGCGCATCATCCTCCTACCTGGCACCACATCCGCCATGACCGCAAGTGCGAACGCTCTGCGGGAGAGCTTGTCTTCGGGGATGAAGCTCGAGGTCGCGGCCCTCACTCAAGTCGCCTCTCGCGACGCAATAGCGGTGTAGCCGGACATGGACGCGACCGCACAAGCGGTGGCCACGCTGGTGTCCGACAATGGGAGCACCGTCAGCCACACGTCCTACTTGGCGCCGTCCAACGTCCGGTACCGCCGAGGTTGGGGACTCCTACGAGGATGAGTAGGACAAGGGAGGCGACATGGCATGGTGTGCCAATTGGCCGGTCCGTATCCCGTGTTCTACTCTTCCTCGCCGGAGACCGCACCTTCATTTCACGGGTCTTGAACCCCGCCCCCGTACATAGAGATCGCAGATGGAGGACGTCGGTCGCCGCCATAGAATAGGTTTAGGGTCAGGTTTCTTTTATTTTGCTGTCCTATAAAAGTTCGAAATGTAATGAAAATTTATCGTGTTTGCATTAATCTCGGACGGTGTATATGAACTTTCACAATAATATACATATTGTAGGAGTACTAGCAAGATGCCCGTGCGTTGCACGGAAGATCAAGATCTTGTGGGAGAAAAGGATGAACAAGGGAAAGCCGTGTCTGCAAATGTGGAGAGGGTGCGGGTAAATTGTCACAGTTTCCTTCCTATCCGTTAGATATAGATCAGACGGCCTATATTGCAGGATGACAGGCACACCATCATCACCAACTCTGCTTTTTATTGAACCGAGATAAATCTAACATGCTAAGTAAAATAAACACATAGGGTCTATACATACACAAATAATCTTAGGCACTCCAATACTACGTCCACTACACATTCACGCATTTCACATCTTTCTACATCTACGGGAACCTACGAAAGGGTTAACGTAAATTGCCCCTCTCTCTCCTCCCCTGATTTTCATGGTGGTGGGCCCCTCCCTCCCCCAATCTACAATCAACAGCTCACACGTTTCACATTATGTTAATTATGTAACTGGGATTACGTAGGTGTAGCATTACTCGTCCTAAAAAACCCAACTAAGCCAACCTACCAGCATATTGTAACGCCCCGAGATCGACGACCCAGAAGACTTCCATATATTTCGTGTTCGCTGTGTGTTTTATTTTTGTTTGTCACATTCATCATGTCATCATGATCATTGCATCGCATGTTTTCTTAAAAAAAACTTGCACCCGTGGATAGTTGCCGCTTCTTCCTCGTCTCTATTGACCTTTCTCAAGACCGACCATTCGTTTGTTGTCCGGCCATTTGAACCTCTGTGCACAGTGCACATACCTCCCCTCGCACGCGTCCAAAAACTTCTCCTGGACCCGACCCGACTATCATGACCAATGAGTCCGGATCATCCCCAAATGTCTACAAAACAACTCCGTTTTATTATTTGGACTCCCTGCCTATTTATTCTCCACCGTCCAATTTCGATCGAAGGGACGAGAATGACTCTAAGCCTACCCATTCGCTGTATATATATATAGCATCCTAACCCTAGATCCTAGGACGTTGTCCCATCCAATCCTCCACCTCGCGCCGCCACTCCTCTTGTCTCCCCTGTTCCTCGGGATCTTCCCCGAAATTTCCACCCAACCATCAGCTCCCCCGCCTCCCCTGTTTGGTCCTCGCCGCGTTCGTAGCTCCCCAGCTCCCTTCCTCATCTTGCTGCCAGCCTCCTCGTGCCCGAGTCCCTCGCGCCCGAGCGGGAGGGCTCCGCCCCGAGCTCCTGCAGCCCATGGCGCTCGTCTTCGGCCTCCCCGACGCGCCCCTTTCTCCTCTCCTACAGCCCCGTACGCTCCTCTGCCCGTCCTCCACGCTGATGGCCTGCGAGCCACCAGCGAGCAACAACCCAAGGCCGAGCAGCCCTGCGCCTATGGCCTCTCGCTCCTGCAACCGATGCCCGAGGCATCTGTTTTCTCCTGCACCACGTCGACCGCTTCAAGCAGCACCTCGAGGCCGAGAAGCTCCTCCGTGCTAATCCGCCAGGCCAGGCCGCCCGCTCCTTCTCCCTGTCCTCCTCTTCTTCTCGTTTCCTCCCTTCTCCGTTCTCTGCCTCGCCTCACATCTCTCTGTCTGTGTCTTTTCGAACAGGAGCATCACCACCTCATCCCTGGAGCCGCCCCTGCCGGACCCGCGTCCTCGCCATGCCTCGGGTCCGCCCATCGTTCCTCACCCGCCCGAGGGCGCCGTCGTCCCCCCCGTTCCAGCGCGGCCGCTGCCGGCCTCGTCTCTCTGCGAGGGAGACGAGCCCCTCGCTCGTTGACCTCGGCCTCCTCAAGCCCGGGGCCGCCAAGCCGCTTCCTCGCCAGATTCTCCTCCCCGCCATCACCTGCGCCACCCCGGTGACGCGCCATCGACCGCGAGCCCCTCCGCGCCAAGACCCTGCTGCCAGCGCCCTGCTTCCTCTGCTTCGAGCGACAAGACGAGCGCCGCCCCGTTGTTGACCCGATCTGGCGCCAGCGTGGAGAAGCGCCAAGGCCTAGCTCGCCCTCCATCTATCTCCCCGCGCCAAGCCAGCCCCACTGACCTGGCCTCAGCCCATGGGTGAGGCCACACCCCAGCACCCCTCCTCTAGTTTTTTTCCACCTATCGGGCCAGCCAGATTCAGCCCGCGTACGTTTTTTTCCAGATCTTCGATTTTAGCTATTATCCAGTGATATAACCGTTTTACAGAAAAACCCTCCTAGTTCATGCATTTAATTACTCACAAACCATGCATCTTTTGTAAATAATTTATATATGTAAAATGCTTAGAATTTTGTGTAGATTAATAATATGCCACTTTCATCCATGTTTAAGATGTTTAACTTGCTGTTTGTTTAAATTTGCTAAAATGCCATGTTAAAATGATTTATTTCATAACTAAATAACCGTAGTTCCAAATTTAATAAACTTTATATGTAAATGGGGTGGAAAAATGTCTAGTTTAACATGGTGCACTTTATTTTCCTGTTTAACAATAATAAAATATGTTTTAGGGCAGAACAGTACCAAATTCGAAATATGCATATGGGGATTTTCCGGAATTGTTGTTCGTTGTTCCGGCCTCATTTAAACTTGCCTAAATAGTTAGTTTACTTATGCCTCACCTCTTGCCATGTTTAACAACATTTAATATTGTTGGGTGCATAAACAAGAGCGAACTAATAACTCGAGGTGGTGTTTCGTCAATATGCAACTCGTTGCACTTTGAGCTCCACTTAATTTGTAGTGTTATTTGTTGCACTTTGCCATGCCATGCCTCATTAAACCGGACATGCATCATATTTGTTTGTGCATCATGCCATGTTTATGCTTGTGCATTTACCATGTTGTTTCTTTCTTTCCGGTGTTGCTTCTTAGTTCCGGTAATGTTGCGATTGTGAGGATTCGTTCGACTACTCCTGTTCGTCTTCTTCATGGACTCGTTCTTCTTCCTAGCGGGATTTCAGGCAAGATGACCGCTACCCTGGATCTCACTACTATCATTGCTATGCTAGATGCTTCGTTCTATTGCTTTGCTACGCTACCTATCCTTTGCTCTTCAAGCCTCCCAAATTGCCATGTCAGCCTCTAACCTTTTTCACCCTTCCTAGCAAACCGTTGATTGGCTATGTTACCGGTTTGCTCAGCCCCTCTTATAGCGTTGTTAGTTGCAGGTGAAGTTGAAGATTGCTCCATGGTGAACATGATTATCTTGGGATATCACAATATCTCCTATTTAATTAATGCATCTATATACTTGGTAAAGGGTGGAAGACTCGACCTTATGCCTGGTATTTTGTTCCACTCTTGCCGCCCTAGTTTCCGTCATACCGGTGTTATGTTCCCGGATTTTGCGTTCCTTACGCGGTTGGGTGATTTATGGGACCCCCTTGACAGTTCGCTTGGAATAAAACTCCTCCATCAAGGCCCAACCTTGGTTTTACCATTTGCCTCACCACCACCTATACCCTTCCCTTGGGTCGGCCAACCCGAGGGTCATCTTTATTTTAGCCCCCCCGGGCCAATGCTTGTCTAAGTGTTGGTCCGAACCGAGTAGACTGCGGGGCCCCCTCGGGGAAACTCGAGGTCTAGTTTTACTCGTAGGATGTATCATCCGGTGTTGCCCTGAGAACGAGATATGTGCAGCTCCTATCGGGATTGTCGGCGCATCGGGCGGCTTTGCTGGTCTTGTTTTACCATTGTCGAAATGTCTTATAAACCGGGATTCCGAGTCTGATCGGGTCTTCCTGGGAGAAGGTATATCCTTCATTGATCGCGAGAGCTTATCATGGGCTAAGTTGGGACACCCCTGCAGGTTATAAACTTTCAAGAGTCGTGCCCGCGGTTATGGGCAGATGGGAATTTGTTAATGTCCGGTTGTAGATAACTTGACACCAGATCTGATTTAAAATGCATCAACCGTGTGTGTAGCCGTGATGGTCTCTTTTTGGCGAAGTCCAGGAAGTGAATACGGTTTTGGGTTATGTTTGACGTAAGTAGAAGTTCAGGATCACTTCTTGATCATTGCTAGCTTCACGACCGTTCCATTTGCTCTCTTCTTGCTCTTATTGGCGTATGTTAGCCACCATATATGCTTAGTCGCTGCTGCAACCTCTCCACTTTACCCCTTCCTTACCCTTTAAGCTTTTCTAGTCTTGATATCCATGGTAATGGGATTACTGAGTCCTCGTGGCTCACAGATTACTACAACAACAGTTGCAGGTACAGGTTATGCGATGATCATGACGCGAGAGCGATGCTTGCTTGTTTCGGAGTTCTTCTTCTGCTTCTTCTTCGATCAGGGATAGGTTCCAGGTCGGCAGCCTGGGCTAGCAGGGTGGATGTCGTTTGAGTTTCTGTTTGTGTTTCATCCGTAGTCGGATGGTGATCTTATGTATGATGATGTTGTATTCGTGTGGCATTGTATGCCTCTTGTATGTATCCCCATCTATTATGTATTGTTGATGTAATGATATCCACCTTGCAAAAGCGTTTCAATATGCGGTTCTATCCTTGGTGGGACCTTCGAGTCTCTTTAGGATAGTATCGCATATTGGGCGTGACACATATCGCGCGGCAAAAGACCCGGCCGCGCTGTTTTAGTCGGGATTACCGGATTACTAGTAGTAGTATCGATGGATCGCGCGAAGCAACAATTTTTTTGAGGGGGTGAAGCACCTAGTTTAAAAGGAAAAAAGGCGGTACACTCACAGCACTCCTGCCGCGGTCGCATTGCACCCCACACACGTTTGGTCCTGCACACGGCTCACGCAAACGGAACGCGCTTCGGCTTGCCTCTTCACTAACACGTGGGACTGCACTTGGAGAAACCGACCATGCGCCAAAATCCCCCCGCCCACCGCGCGAAAATCCTCCCCCCCCCCACACACCCAAAATTCCCCCCAAATCCGATTCAACCGCCCTTCGGCCAACTAGCCAATAATATTCCCCAAACCCCGCTCCCCCTATCCCCCTCCACTCCATTCGCTCTGCCAAAGCCGCCCTCCCCGCCGCGCCGATACGTCGGCGCCGCGGTTCGGCAATCCTCTCGCTCCCACAGTACGCTCTCATAGACTGCCATCCTCTAGCCGCGCCACCACCTCTCGCTACGTTCTTGTGGAGGCGCACGGCGGTCAGCACCGCCACCGCTGGCGACGATCGTGTGGAGACGCACGGCGGTCAGCTTCTCCCACGGTACATGTCGTGGAAATATCACATCAGATGTCCTCGTGAAAGGACTTAGTCGTGGAGCCATCACAACGGGTTAGCTTAAAGGGGTTAAACCGGACAAAGGACATGAGGGTTTTTATACTAGTTTGGCTCCTTCGATGAAGGTAAAGGCCTAAGTTTAGTTGTGATGGGGTTATTGGGGTCTCGATAACCAGGGAGCTAAACACGCTATGTCTGGCTCTCGAGTTGTTGTTTCTTGTTCCTGAACCGCCACCGAGTCGTCCCCTTATATACACGGGTTGATACCCGGCCGGTTTACAGAGTCCCGAGGTTGGCTCATACAAGTGTCCAGCTCGGTCTCTCCTTTCCTATCTTACAATACAAGTTACATGACTATGGCGGTTTACCACTATGGGCCCTAATCTGCCTTTGGGCTCCGGGCCTCTAAGCTTCATTAGTAGAGCGCCATCTTCTGGGTCTTCATGGGCTTCAGTATAGTTGAGTGTGAACCGGCCCCTCCAGGGCGGTATATACTCAGTAGTTATATCCCCAACATTAGGCCCCAGATTGATTTGAACCTGTTCATGTCAATCTTCAGTACTTAGAAAAACCCTGTGAACATCTTCTTACACTTTTCATAAACCGCCATGATGTCTTCTCCTGTAAACTTTGTTAAACCGCCATGACGTCATCCTGTGGACACAACAATGGTTCATCATGACATCATCTCCATATAAAAAGATTAAAAAGATTCCCTTTATTAATGGTATCCCGAAGATCGAGGCGACAGGCGCGTCCTCTCTGCCGCTTCAGGCTCCTCGACTCTTGCACCTGCCACTTATCCCTTTCTCCTTATAAATAAAGCTGGCGGGTCTTTTCATTCTCTCCCCTTTCCTCTTCTTCTTCCTCTCGCGAAGCCCCTACCGCTCGAGCTCCGCCGCCGCCACAGAGCGCACCGTCGTCTTCGTCCCCGGCCGCTGCATCACCCTGAATCAAACCAGAGCTCACGGCATCCCTCCGCAGCAGATCTGTACTGGTAAGTTTTCCCTTTTCCGCATCTTTAGATCTATGCTAGGGTTAGCGAGTTCATCTGTACAGTTCCTCGTTCATCTCAGTTCTCCGCATTTGCTTCTGCCATGCTTTCTTTGATCCAACAGTAGCGTAGATCTCGTGCGGTAGTTGCTCCGCATCCATTTTTAGCACTAGTAGATCTTCCTTTTTGTAAAGAATCTTCAGTAGAACGCATGAACTTATCTGTTCTGCTTAACACCATTATAGGTCGCAGAAATTTTTCTTTACTGAAGCATGGTAGATCCAAAATAATTTCATCATTGTGTGAGACTTGTTTCTGCAACACTTAGCAAATTTTCAGCTCTGCTGTTTCCTTCAAAGGCGGTTTAACTTGTCGAAAATCCTAATCCGCCTGGTACCATTAGCCCTCACTTAAACCGCCATCTAACTTGAGTAGCAATAGTCGGTTTAACATGCATATTTTCCCAGTTTAACTCTGGTTGGTATGCATCAACTTTGAATCATAAACCATCCATTGTGCTTTATTTTCAGTTTGCTTTCCAATATGACAAAGCAATTCGCTGCATGCAACTGGGTTCCTTCCCGGATCACTGAAACGCAGCTTAACGGATATGTCTTGACCGACGCTTTGGCCAAGAAAGATGTTCTGCATTGGCGAATTCCTGGCCCTGAATGTCCTCCAATACCTCAAGCCGGGGAAGTGATTGTGTTCATGCAGCATCTAGACCGGGGTTTTAGCCCGCCCGGTTCAAAGTTTTTCCGGGATGTGCTCGCTAGCTTTCAACTCCATCCTCAGGATATTGGACCAAACTCTGTGTCCAACGTATGCAACTTTCAAGTATTCTGCAAAGTTTATCTTCAAGAGGAGCCAACTGTGGAGCTTTTCAGAGACTTTTTCCACTTAAACCGCTGGAGCGAATTCTCTGGCGGCCCCAACACTGAACTTGGCGGCATATCAATTCAGAAAAGGAAAGAAGTTGACTTCCCTCATGCAAAACACCACAGCCATCCAAAGGACTGGAATAATACCTGGTTTTACTGCCTGAACACTGCACCTGCTGATGAAAACCCTCTGTCGGGTTACGTGCTCAGCGGCTTAGCAATAATCATCCACTGCCTCCACGGCTCACCACTAAAGAGCAGCAAGCTTATGCACCGCAAATCATTAAGCTCCGGGCCCTCCTAGCGAACGGTTTAACTGGCATTGACCTTGTTTGATGCTGGGTTTCATGGGGTATCCTTCCCTTAAGCCACCGCTCCGGTTTGATGTATGAATATACCGGAGACGTGAAAGACCCTCTGCGGTCCAATGAGATAGAAAAGACTGATGAGGAAGTTACTGAAGCCGTGAAGAAAATGCTGGATGAACCGATCGCTCAATGCAGCAAGACTGGATTGGCTCCTTTTTGTACTTCCAACAAACCGCCAGCAGTAAGAATTTTATCCTTTTCCACCTTTATTGAGTCATTTTTGCTTTAACTTTATTCCGATAATCCTTTGTTTTGTTTTCACAGGCCAACAACTCTTTCTGGAAGAGGAAAGCTTCACACAAACCGGTGAGAACTCAACGCCCAAAGAGTAAAGTTGTAAATAAGGCGGGCAAGAAGAAAACTGGTGAGTCCTCTAATCCTCCTTAGGATGTTAATGAATCGGAAAATGAGGTAGAACTTGACTCCCTTGGCTTATTTTCCGTACATCTTATTGACAATGATTATTACCAGGATGATGCGGAAGCCAGTCGTGCGGACCATGTTGAGGTAATAATCCTTTCTTCCGATTCAGAACATGTGCCGGTTCAAAGACTTCGCCGTACAGTTCGAAAAGTAAAATATTCTCACCCTCTTGCTCATTTGGATCCACAATTTTCTTTGAAGACACAGCAACATGAAGGTCGTCGCACAACCCGGCACAGCGGCCAATAGGTCACTTCTTCCGATATACCAGATACACCAAACCGGAAACGCCATCCAGAGGTTTTTTGTTCTCCCGAAAGTCTTTATCCCTTGAAGGGTTGCTTCCGTGACCCTCTTAATCCATCTGACTCGAATTACCAGGTGTCTTCCAATTCTTCATCTGGCGGTTCATCCACCACTCAGATGCCTCCCCTTAAGACCGTCCCTGGGTAAGGATACTATCTTTAACTTTGTCTTCTTGCACCGGTTTTACCAACTGACCTCTTGTTTTAATATCACAGTGCCAAAGCTCGTCTAAGCAAGAAAGCAAAGACCACTATCCCCACTGAAGAAGTTGAACCGGACAGAGTTTCAGAAGACGCTGATAAAGAAGCTGATATTGCCATTGATGATCCTGTACCTCCAAGTCAGGATACATATGTTGAAGCGCCAGAAGTCAATCTGCTCAGTCCGCATGCTGATCCTCCAAGCCCAGTTAAGGGCGACGACGTGTCAAGCCCGGCCAGAGATACTGTCAATCCGCCAACCCCCTCAAAAGGTGGCGATGATGATGTAGTTATCACTGGTCATGGTTTCATTGCCCCTGGCAACCCAGTTATCTTGGCAAAGCATAGTGCCAACGAGGAATTTGCTGCTATGAGCAAGGGGAAAGGGAAGGCCGATTTATCCAGCTTCATGAACCTTGGTGTCGAGGAACTCCATTCCGGCTACTTAAACCGTCTATACACAAGCCGGGATTATGAGGCCGGATTGGTGAACTTGATGAAGGAACGCTATGAGGTAATCTTAAAACACTGTAATCTTTGTCTTGCAATGTATATCAACTCCATTGTAGCCCCCAAGGGCCGGTTTATCTGTTGAAGACAAACCAGGTCTTCTAATATTAAGAATTCTTCAATTGAAAAGTCCCCAAGGGCCTGTTTATCCTAAGAAGATGAACCGGGACTTTAAAGAGCAAGAACATTTCAACTGAGTAGCCCCCAAGGGACGGTTTACCTTAATAAGATGAACCGGGACTTTCTGTCCTTGTTAAATATCTTCACTGTGTATGTAACAGCTCAATAGCGCATTAGCCCCCAAGTTCCAAGCTTAATACTTTTGTTTTGAGCCTTGGGACTTTAAGATCTCTTGTTTTAAGAAGCAATCCACATTAGCCCCCAAGTGCCAAGTGTATAACTTGTTATGTGCTTGGGACTTTTGAAAGAAATTTTACCAGTTTCCTCTTCTGATTTTCGCAGACTGATATAAATACCAAAGAGTCTCAAATCGCCGATCTTCAAGAGAACATCAAGTCTCAGCAAGAAGAGACCGCAAAGGCGAAGGCAGAGCTCAAGGGTGCTTTGACAGCCATGGAACAACTTAAAGAGGGCTTTAAAACTGAATGCACCAACTGGGAAACTGAAAGGGTTGCTTTGTTGAAGCGGGCTGAAGACGCCGAAGCAGCCCTTAAACCGGTGGAGGAAGAAGTGACGGGTCTGAAACATCAAGTGAATGCCATGACAGCTGCAATTTTTGGTAAGTACTTTATAATAACCTGCTCTGAAGTACTTTCAACTCCGCCGGTTTAACATTAAGTTTTTAAACCGTCACAGGAAATCACATTGCTCATCGTGGAGCGGATATGCGGATGAAGTTGAAGGCGGCTTACACGTTGATTGAGCAACTGTATACTGGTGCACAACGAGTCATCTCTGCAGCTTCATATAACAAACCGGAACCCACCTTGATCAATGATACCTTGGCCAGGCTCTCAATGACTCCTGCTTAGATAGAGGAGGTAAAGCGATCAGCTGCTAGAGCGGGCGCTTTGCTAGCGCTGACTCATGCCAAATCATGGATAGCTGACCTGGATCCAGTTGATATCGCCAAGGGCTATCCGGATGAACAAGAAAACAGATCAGCATTCGATAATAAAGCCCTCAAGGCCCTGACCAAGGAGATGCGCCCGGTAGCAAGTCAGTTGGCTGACGAGGTGAATTTGACTTCGCACTGCTCCTTCTATGATGCCAACAACCATCGAGTTGACACTGCTGTGAAGGAAGTGCAGAGTCTTATTCCGCCAATTCGTAAGCACACTTATGCTCCTGACATTGAACCGTCAAATCTTATAAGTGAAGAGGCTATCTTTCAAGCGTTAACCCGGATTGACTGGACCACCGTTGACTTCCAGCCACTGGGTGGAGAGGAGGAGGCTGAACCGACACCTGAAGATCCATCAACATCATGTCAAGCCGGCGATGAATCTTGATCCGGCAATCTGGTTATTGTCACAGACTTTGTTCTGTAAAAGCAATCATTATTTTGGGCCTCAAAGCGCCGTGTAATAGGCTAGTTAAAACACTTTGATTTGTGGTGCTGATGCATGACTTTGTTGATCCGCCATGATATTTGCGGTGCTTGATTATACTTTGATAATTTCATGTGATCCTGATGTCTGCATATTAAAAATTGTTCGGGCGGTTTACCACCGGACGGGTCACAATGCCCAAGACAAAGCCTGGCTAATAACCAAAGCTGAAAAAATATGAAATAACTCATACCTGTGATATGAAATCACTTAGTTGGTTTACCAACTTTTATTGTAGTAAGGGTGAAGACCCAAATCTTGAGTTTTTATAACTCTCACCATGTAATGATGGTGTGTTAGAAGTCATGCCGGGTTATATTGAACACCAGATGATCAAACTGGCAACATGTAGTCAAAGCCAGGCCGGGTTTTCAAACACCGGTTTGATAATATGGTCTAACAACTTGTAGTTGAAAGCCAAGCCGGGTTAACAAACACCGGTTAGTATAATGACTGAAAAGCCATACCGGGTCAACAGACACCGGTTCAACATAAAATTCATCCAAAAAGAGAAAAATCTTGACAAAGGCAAATAGAACCGTGTAGTCGAGGCTTTTCGAGGGCTGCCAGACCCAAATACGAGGCTTCTCATGGGCTGCCAGGCGACTGAGTTAAACCATTTTGCAAAGCCTTTTAAGATGGACCTCCAACTAACCAATCGTCGTTTTAACTTTGACAAGTTCAGGGTCTGTATAAGATTGACTTGTCAAACGTTCAGCGGGTCATGCCAGGATTACCTAGATAGGAGTGGCTTACTTGATGAAGGCAGGTTAACCCGGGGTTTTAGGTGAATACACCAGGCTTCCAAGCCGTGGGTCGATACCCAATTACAAGGGTCCTTTCAGACTCTTTGTTACTTTACACAAAGAGCCCCCAAGTAACTTTGTGAGCTGTGCTCATTGGGTGCCTATGTTTGAGCTATGCATAGAATCCAGACTCTTTTTGGCCCCTTGGGTGTGAAGCTCCCAAGCTGTATTGTGGCATGATAGCCGGTTTAACAGGTAGTACTCCGCTGTGCCAGCTGAAGCCCCCATGTAACTCAAAATATATTTGAGAAAAAACAGTAGAGGCCCTGCTTATAGCAAGGATGCCGGTTTATTATATTGATCATAATATATACATTGTCGAAATATGTACATAAGAGTAGCCTATGGCTCAAGTATAGTAAGGCCGAAGGAGAGCTATGTTCCACGGCCGCCGGGTCTCCTCCTCAGAACTGCGTGAGTTGTCTCGAACGTCAATGAGGTAGTATGATCCGTTGGGAAGATTCTTGCTGACCACAAAGGGTCCTTCCCAAGGTGGGGATAACTTGTGCATATCGGTCTGATCCTGGATGAGCTGGAGCACCAAGTCGCCTTCTTGAAAGGTTCTTGTTTTAACCCGACGGCTATGATAACGCCACAGGTCTTGCTGATAAACCACCGAACGAGCCAAAGCCATGTCCCTTTTTCATCTAACAGATCCAATGCCTCCTGGCATGCTTGCTCATTGTCCGCTTCAACATAATTGGCAACCCGGGGAGAATCATGACGAATATCACTTGGGAGGACCGCCTCTGCCCCGTAAACCATGAAGAAAGGTGTGTAACCCATTGATCTGTTGAGGGTGGTGTTGATGCTCCATAACACAGAAGGCAATTCTTGCACCCAACAACCCGGCGTCCGCTTTAAAGGAACCATGAGCCGGGGCTTGATACCCTTCAAGATTTCTTGATTAGCTCTTTCAGCTTGACCATTGGACTGGGTGTGTGCCACAGACGCTAAATCAAGCCGGATGTGCTCTCTCTGACAGAAATCCTCCATCTCACCTTTAGAAAGGTTTGTGCCATTATCTGTGATGATGCTGTGTGGAAAGACAAAGCAGAAGATAATCTTTTTGAGAAATTGAACCGCCGTAGCTGCATCACACTTGCTGACGGGCTCCGCTTCAACCCATTTAGTGAACTTGTCAACCGCCACCAACAGGTGGGTCTTCTTATCCTTGGAGCGCTTAAAGGGCCCCACCATATCAAGCCCCCAAATGGCAAACGGCCAAGTGATGGGAATCATCCTTAATTCTTGAGCCGGAACATGAGCTCGGCGTGAAAACTTCTGACAAGCGGCACACCGCTTTACCAGATCCTCAGCATCAGCATGAGCTGTCAACCAGTAGAACCCATGACGAAAAGCTTTAGCAACCAGGGACTTTGCACCGGCATGGTGACCACAATCCCGTTCATGAATTTCCTGTAGAATCTCTTGGCCTTCTTTAGGAGAAACACAACGCTGGAACACGCCTGAAACACTGCAGCGGTGTAACTCGCCATTGTGAATAACCATGGACTTGGATCGCCGGATTATCTGCCGGGCTAGAACTTCATCGTCTGGTAACTCGCCCCGGTTCATATACGCCAAATACGGAATCGTCCAATCCGGAACAACATGTAAAGCTGCCACCAATTGGGCCTCCGGATCAGGAACAGCTAAATCCTCCTCTGTAGGCAACTTAATAGACGTGTTATGCAAGATATCTAAAAAGGTATTGGGAGGTACCGGTTTACGCTGAGATCCCAGTCGGCTTAAAGCGTCTGCCACTTTGTTTTTACGCCGATCAATATGCTCAACCTGATACCCTTTGAAGTGACCTGCCACAATATCCACCTCACATCTGCAAGCCGCCATGAGTGGATCCTTAGAATCCCAAGTGCCAGAAACTTGCTGGGCCACCAGATCAGAGTCTCCAAAGCATCATACCCGGCTTAAATTCATCTCCTTGGCCACACGGATCCCGTGGAGTAAAGCCTCGTACTCAGATGCATTGTTAGTACAGGGGAACATTAAATGGAGAACATATCGAATTTTATCACCTCGAGGGGAAGTAAGGACAACTCTATCCCCCGATCCCTCCAATTGCCTGGATCCATCAAAGTGAATAGTCCAGTATGTGTTATCTGGTTTGTCCTCTAGTGCTTGTAACTCGGTCCAATCATTGATGAAGTCAACAAGCGCCTGAGATTTAATGGCTGTTCGAGGCATATACTTCAACCCATGTGGACCAAGCTCAATTGCCCACTTTGCAACCCGGCCAGTTGCCTCTCTGTTCTGAATTATATCACCCAAAGGAGCTGAACTTACAACTGTAATGGGATGGCCTTGAAAGTATTGTTTGAGCTTCCGACTTGCCATAAAAACCCCATAGACCAGCTTCTGCCAATACGGATATCATTGCTTTGACTCAATGAGCACCTCACTGATATGGTAAACCGGCCGTTGAACCGGATATTCCTTGCCAGCCTCTTTGTGCTCCACCACAATTGCCACACTAACAGCACGGGCATTAGCAGCCACGTACAATAACAAGGGCTCTTTGTCAACCAGAGCAGCAAGGACCGGCGGTTCGGCCAATTGTCGCTTCAAGTCTTCAAACGCCGCATTAGCCGCATCACTCCAGACAAAGGTGTCTGTTTTCTTCAACATCTGATATAGAGGAATCGCCTTCTCTCCCAAGCGGCTAATAAACCAGCTTAGGGCTGCAATTCGACCTGCCAGACACTGAACATCATTAATGCACGCCGGTTTAGCCAAAGATGTAATTGCTTTGATCTTCTCCGGATTAGCCTCAATGCCTCTGTTGGAGACACCAGAAAACCCAGAAGCTTGCTTGCCAGAACACCGAAAACACATTTATCTGGATTGAGCATCATCTTGTAAACACGCAGATTGTCAAAGGTCTCCTTGAGATCATCTATCAATGTCTCCTTCTTCCTGGATTTTACTACAATGTCATCAACATAGGCATGAACATTGCGCCCAATCTGTGTGTGAAGAAAATTTTGCACACAACGTTGATAAGTGGCCTGGGCACTCTTGAGCCCAAAGGGCATAGAAACATAGCAGAAGGCTCCAAAGGGAGTGATAAATGCGGTCTTCTCCTGGTCCTTAACTGCCATTTTGATCTGATGATAACCTGAATAAGCATCCAAGAAACTCAAACGCTCACAACCCGCCGTCGCATCAATGATTTGATCAATACATGGGAGAGCAAAAGGATCGGCCGGACAAGATTTGTTCAAATCTGTGTAGTCCACACACATGCGCCAAGTGCCGTTTTTCTTAAGAACCAGCACCGGATTAGCCAACCACTCAGGGTGAAATACTTCCATGATAAAACCAGCAGCTAACAGCCGGGCTACCTCCTCACCGATTGCCTTGCGTCTCTCCTCGTTAAAGCGGCGAAGAAACTGTTTGACCGGTTTAAACTTGGGATCAATATTGAGAGTGTGCTCAGCGAGTTCCCTCGGTACACCTGGCATGTCAGAAGGTTTCCATGGAAAAATTTCTCGGTTCTCACGGATGAACTCGGTGAGCGTGCTTTCCTATTTTGGATCCAGATTTGTGCTGATGCTAAACTGCTTGGATGAATCGCCAGGAACAAAGTCAACAAGTTTAGTCTCATCAACCAGTTTGAATTTTAGGTTCGGGTCATGCTCAGTGGTGGGCTTCTTCAGAGAAGTCATGTCTGTCGGATCAACATTGTCCCTGTAGTGTTGCAACTCCTCTGTAGCACAAACCGACTCAGCATAAGCCGCATCACCTTCCTCACAATCCAAAGCGATCTTATGACTTCCGTGAACTGTGATGGTCCCCTTGTGACCCGACATCTTGAGCTGCAAATAAATATAACAGGGCCTTGCCATGAATTTTGCATAAGCCGGCCGTCCAAACAGTGCATGGTATGGGCTCTGGATCTTCACCACTTCAAAGGTCAATGTTTCAGACCAGGAGTCATGCTCATCACCAAATACAACCTCCAAAGCGATCTTGCCAACAGGATATGCCGATTTACCTGGTACTACACCATGAAAAACAGTGTTTGACGGTTTAAGACTCTTGTCTGTCAACCCCATGCGACGGAAGGTCTCATAATACAGAATGTTGATACTGCTCCCTCCATCCATAAGCACCTTGGTGAACTTATAACCTCCCACCTGAGGTGCCACCACTAAAGCCAGGTGACCTGGATTGTCAACCCGGGGCGGATGATCCTCTCTGCTCCACACAATGGGTTGTTCGGACCACCGCAAATAACGTGGTACTGCCGGTTCCACAACATTAACTGCCCTCTTGTGAAGCTTCTGATCACGCTTGCACAAACTAGTAGTGAACACATGATACTGCCCACTATTCAACTGCTTTGGGTGACTCTGATAACCCGACTGCTACTGATTTCCCTGATTATTCTGTTGGTTATTAACACCTTGGTTGTTCTGGTTGCCCTGATTATTCTGAAATCCAGAGTTTGAACTCCGCCACCATGAAAACCTGGACCTAAACCGCCCGATGGACCCTAATTATACCGAAAGAGATCAGAGTTTTTGAACTCCTTCATAATGTGACAATCTTTCCAAAGATGTGTTGCTGGAACCTCTTTGGTTCCGTGCTTTGGGCAGGGCTGGTTTAACAAACGCTCCAGGTTCATACCGCCGCCGCGCTGGGGCGGTTTACCCTTGCGACGCTGCATATTAGTATTAGCCACAAACTCTGAATTATCCGCTTTGCGCTTACCATTATTCCCGTGGCCTCCTTGGTTGTGTTGCTGCCCCTTTGTACCATCGTTCTTCTTTCCCTTCTCCGGTTTCTCTTCATCAGAATCAGGATCCTTGGTATTATCAGAATCGACATATTTGACCAAGGCTGCCATAAGGATTCCCATATCGTTGTAGTGGCGCTTGAGCCGTCCCAACTTCATTTTCAGCGACTCAAATCGACAATTACGTTCCAGTGTTATGATTGCTTGGCCAGCATTAATCCGGTCCGATGAATGCAAAACTTCTGAAACCCAACGCACCCAATGAGTTGTTGACTCATTCTCCCTTGAACACAGGCATCTAGATCCACAATGGACATAGGCTGTTTGCATGTATCCTTGGAATTTTCTATAAACCGGGCCTTCAATTGGTCCCATGAATCGATGGAGTTAGCTGGTAGGTTTTTCAACCATGTACGGGGCTGTTCCCTCTAACATCATCGTGAAGTACTTCGCACAAGCCGCTTCATCCACATCCAGCATCTCCATTGCCATCTCATAACTTTCCACCCATTCCTCGGGCGGTTGATCAGCGGTGTAATTAGGCACCTTGCGTGGACCCTTGAAATCTTTAGGTAGCCGCACATTACGGAGAGCCGGAATGAGACACGGTACTCCCCAGGAACTAAAGGCAAGCCCGGTGCCTCGGTCTACTGACGCTGCTGGCTGAACCGGTGCGGGTTGATAACGACCCGTATACTGTGCTACTAAAGCGGCCTCCCTTCATGCTCTGCCATTATCCACCACGTCCTGAGCGTTCACCTCACCATGTGCCGGATTGGGTCCTTGCAGGACAATACGGCACCGCGCACTGCTGGACACCTCCGGTTCATCTATATGCCTGCTATAGCTTTTGCTCGGACGTGGGGTCGTGTGAATCCTGTCTCGACTATACGAGTAAGCCTGCTGCTGTGTCATAGCAGTTTGAAGAAGATCCCTAGCTCGCCGTGTCTCGACTGCCGCTGGCGATTCACCCTCTATTGGAATAGCTGCCAACCGGGATGCTGCTGCTACCATATTATCCAAAGGGGTAGAGAAGTGACCCAGCGGGGGTGTGGTATACCGCGGAGGGTTGTCTGTTTGTCGAGGTGGACCCATCACCTGAGGTTGATCCGGCGCTCCGGTCCTTGGCGGGTAGTCCGGTTTACTGCTGCCGGATTGCTGGTCCCTGCCCCTGGCGTATCGAAGAGATTCATTGCATTGTAATCTGCCGGCAAGCGAGATCGATGTCTCCTCCTGAATACTTCATTCGAGGTGTTCTAATCCATCAAAAGTCGATAATTCTCGGCTTGAATCCTCTGCGCCTGGGCATCTAAAGCGGCCCGTTCCTCAACCATCCTGATCTCCTCAACCGCCAAATCCTCTTTGGCCTGAGTTATCTGATCCCGCAACTTAGCGACCTCCGCGCTATGCCGATCTTGAGTCTCCGGGGTAACTGTTATGGCCAATAACGTCGCCCAGGCGTCCATCAATCCGGACAAAACTTGAGCCGGCGGCGCGCGGAACCTCCTGCCCCTGCTGCCGGTCCGGATGCCGCCGCAGTAGAATTTTGTAAAGTTGGTTGTGTTCCGGCCATGAAGATTCCGACTCGGTTTGGCGGTTCAAGAAATTCCGGAATACTGGTGCCATCGGAATACCCTTCGAACACACCGTCATGAACTTGGTACAGGGACTCGGTTTCGCCGGCGGATGATTCACCGTCGGAATATGCAACCGTCTCACCTTCGGACACCGGTTCAGATCCGATCCCATGGACACATCCTACAAATGCACGCTTCATGGCACGCTGAATCCGAGCGGGGCTTGCACGCTGAGCCGTCTCGACGAGGTCGGCACAGACATCCGGCTCAGGGCCCGGTTCGCCTATCTTGCCGATGAAAACGTGAATTCCGCCAAAGGGGACCCGGTACCCATACTCAATTGAGCCGGCCTCGGGGCCCCACCCTGCATCGTCGATGTAGAGCTTGCCGCGATGACTCTTAGTCATTCGGCCCACTGCGTATCCCTTGAGTCCTTCAAAGCTGCCCTTCAAGAACTTGAAACCATCATATGATAGCCCCACGGTGGGCGCCAACTGTCGTGGAAATATCACGTCAGATGTCCTCGTGAAAGGACTTAGTTGTGGAGCCATCACAATGGGTTAGCTTAAAGGGTTAAACCAGACAAAGGACATGAGGGTTTTTATACTAGTTCAGCCCCTTCGATGAAGGTAAAGGCCTACGTCTAGTTGTGATGGGATTATTGGGGTCTCGATAACCAGGGAGCTAAACACGCTATGTCTGGCTCTCGAGTTGTTGTTTCTTGTTCCTGAACCGCCACCAGGTCGTCCCCTTATATACACGGGTTGACGCCCGGCCAGTTTACAGAGTCCCGAAGCTGGCTCATACAAGTGTCCGGCTCGGTCTCTCCTTTCCTATCTTACAATACAAGTTACATGACTATGGCGGTTTACCACTATGGGCCCTAATCTGCCTTTGGGCTCCGGGCCTCTAAGCTTCATTAGTAGAGCGCCATCTTCTGGGTCTTCATGGGCTTCAGTATAGTTGAGTGTGAATCGGCCCCTCCAGGGCGGTTTATACTCAGTAGTTATATCCCCAACAGTACGCCCATTCTAGACTGAGGCCCCGTTCATGTCGGTGTAGCGTTGAATGTTAGCTGATAGACACTGTTAATCTCACTGTTTGCCGAAGTAGTTTACTGTCAATATGCTCTGCTTAAGAAGCTTCCTTGCCCTGTTCTGCACTCAATCTGCTTAGCTGAGATGGCATGCCAAGGCCGATTAGTTGCTACAATATCCTGCCATATATTTATTGTGATGTAGATTGCCATGGTCTAGTAGCCAATCTGTTAGGTGAAATAGCTCTACACCGTTTTATACTCGATCTTTGTTGCTACGATGGCCTTCGATAGTTTGATGGTTGTGTGCTCGGCCTCATTGACTGCTGAAACAGTCTGCCATAATTTAGCACTCAAATCTGTTTGCTGAATCAACTTTACATATATTTCGTTACTTAGATCTGCTCGTCCAAATATCTTGCCATAGCTTTAGACATCGACCTAGGTATTTTTTTTCTGGACTTCATAAAAAAACATATATGTTTTTCCTGTAATATCTAGTAGAAGAACTAAATTTTATGTCTAACAGATGGACAGGACTTGGATAACTTCTGCTCGAAGATTCTCCGTTGCATATGTCGAGGGGGTTGAAAACTTCATGAACTTTATTAGAGCTGAGTACGATGGTCCGAAATCAGATGTGCTCTGCCCGTGTAGCAGTTGTATGAATTCAGTTACAAGACCCCAGTCAACTGTGCAAAATCATCTACACTTGTATGGGATGTTGGTCACATATACTAGGTGGGTTCATCATGGTGAAGCTGTGAACGTCAATGTTATTGACTACGTGGAAGCAGCAGATCACCATCTTGATCTGCCTAATGCTCAGGTGGAAGAGGAGGAGGAGGTGGTGGTGGCGGAGCCAGTGAGTTTGACCAACATTGAAACAATGCTACAAAATGCTCGTGCATTCCGTGAACTTTCACCTACAGAAGAAAAACGGTGGGCCCGCATGTTGGAACAATGCAACGTTGCTGTCACCCCAGGAAATAAGCTGTCAGTATTCTCAGCTATGGTCACCTTTCTTTAGGTGAAGACATCTAAGCGGATGACAAACAAATCATTCGATGCGATGTTGGCTGCTTTCCGCAAATCCTTCCCAGATGCGTCTGAGCTGCCACACACCTACAGTAAAATGAAGAATTTCCTTCATGCAGTTGGAATTGGATATGATATGATCCATGTTTGTAAGAATAATTGTGTTCTGTTCTGGAAGGATTATGCCAACTTAAGTGAATGCCCGAAATGCAAATCATCAAGATGGAAAGATGGCGATGTTGTGAAGAGGATTCCTCATAATGTTCTTAGACATTTTCCAATTACACCAAGATTGCAGAGGTTGTTTCATGATGCTGAAACAAGAGAGGATGTACTGTGGCATTCTAGGAACCAGGAGTACAGAGATCGGAATGTAATGAGCCATCCATCTCATGGTAGTGAGTGGAAAAGCTTCAATGATAAACACAAAGAGTTTGTTGCTGACCCGAGAAACATTAGACTTGGCTTAGCTTCAGATGGATTTAACCCATTTGGCCACCAGAGCGCCACATATAGCATGTGGCCAGTGCTTGTTATCCCTTACAACATGCCTCCAAATGTCTGCACCAAAGACTCAAACTACATGATGGCCTTGCTCATCCCAGGTCCAAAAAGTCCTGGAAAGGATTTTGGTTTGTTCATGGAGCCTCTTGTGGAGGAACTTCAACAGCTATGGAAGGGTGTTCTCACTCGAGACCTATATAGCAGCCCACCAGCTGATTTCTTTCTGCATGCTGTTGTAATTTGGTGCATCCATGATTATCCGACTTTGGGCACTATGCCAGGGCGAATGACACATGGTTACAATGCATGTTCGCTCTGACAGGAATCCGCTGTCATATGCAATACTTAGCTAGATCTGTTACATTGGACACCGTTGTTTCCTTGCCAAGGACAAGCCGCATCCTAGAAAATACCGAAGACATGTGTTCAATGCAAAGCATGAAAACCGTGATGCGCCAAAGAGGCTCACCGCCGATGAGTTGCAAGTGGAATTAGAGAAGGTCAGGCATATTACACCAGGAAACCATCCTGGTAATGGTAGAGGGAAAAGGAAGCATGGCACGGTAGAAGAGAGATTATTGTTTACCCGCAGGTCCACTTTGTGGGACTTGGAGTATTGGAAAGATTTGGATCTGTAGCATAATCTTGATGTGATGTACATCGAGAAAATATATGTGACAGCATTATCGGCACACTTCTTAACATTGAAGGCAAGACGAAAGATACCTTAAAATCTAGGATTGATTTGACACACCTGGGTATCAGAAAGGATTTGCAGGTGCAAGATGAAGGTAAACCATGGGATATGGCACCAGGTATGTACCTCTTGGACAAGGTAAAAAGAAAAGAATTCTGTGAGGTCCTGTCATGTGTGAGATTCCCACATGGATTTGCTTCCAACCCTGAAAGGAGAGTCAGTGCATATGGAAACAAGGTACAAGGATTGAAAACTCATGACTGCCACGTCCTACTTCAAAGGGTTTTACCTGTTATCCTTAGAGGATTGGGCCGCCCTGACTTATACAGAGCAGTTGCAGAGTTGGGACAATTCTTCAGGGAACTCTGCAGTAGAAATATCAGGATAGATGCTTTGGAGCGTCTTAGAGACAAGATACCAACTATCCTATGCGACCTTGAGAAGATATATCCTCCAGCCTTCTTTGATGTGATGGTGCATTTGGCTATTCATCTACCTGATGAGGCATTACTTAGAGGTCCAGTACAGTATGGCTGGATGTACCCTATTGAAAGGTGGCTAGGCACTTTCAAAGGCTATGTTAGGAACAGAGCTAGACCCGAGGGTTCCGTTGTAGAGGCCTACATTGCTACATAAGCGTTGACATTCTGCTCAAAATACATTGAAACAGCTGATCAACTTAGCAAAGAGGTGGGTGAAGACAATCCCGGGCTCAATGTTTTCGATTATTCTATTCGAGTTATAGGGAAGAGTCGACAAGAGGACAAACCTAAAGATTTGGACAAAATGGTTTGGTATGTGTTGAATAACTGTCCTGAGATACTACCTTATATCAAGTAAGTGCAGTACTGCAGCTTATAAATCGTAATCTACTAAAGTTGCAGCACATTCTTATATATTTAGATGTTTGACGCGATCACTATGTTGTGCAGCATCTACAAAGAGGAGTTATTACCGCAAAATCCAAGAAACATTGACAAACTGGTTATGGCAGGATTTGCAAAATGGTTCAAGAACCATGTAAGCTTTTGAAGTGCACTGTCAGTTTTTTTAATATATTGAGTACATAAGATGATCAACTTGTCTATTTTCTAACCATAGGTTAAGAAGATGCGGGAGGATGGGCAAGCAGTTGTTGATGCCCTTTACTCACTAGCAATGGGTCCTGATACTCGGGTCAGACATTATGAATCTTGCATTGTTGAGGATGTGTGCTACAACACCCTTGCACGAGACGAAGGCAGGAAGACACAAAATAGTGCCATCATTAGCACGGATACGTATGACAAAGAGACAACTGAAATGTATGCTAACATAACAGACATTGTTCAGTTGCAGTATATCTCCAGTTTCGAGGAACATCAGTGTGTGGTTCTGTTGTGCTGTCGTTGGTATAACCTATTTTCCAGGATCGCAAAACCCAGAGTTGATGATTATTTCAAATCCATCAATGTCAAGGCAGCATACCAGACAAACGAGCCTTTTATTTTGGCAAATCAAGCAACACATATATTTTTCTTGGAAGACACATTTGCACGTAGCGATGACTGGAGAGTATTGCAAAGGTTTGAGAAGAGGAATTCGTTTAATGAAGTTGTATAACAAGATGATGCTTACACTGCTCCTGATGTACAAGATAACACAGATGTTCCTAATATCTTGGAGAACCATCACATCAATGACGTCGGTGAAAAGATTGCCTGTCGTGCTGTGGACATACAAGAGTTGATCAAGAAGAAGCCAACGTTCGAGGACGTTGAGGACGAAGAAGAAGATGACACCGTGGGGAATTACGATTCAGACTGATACACATGGCAAAGATGTTGACGCTGCTGCTGCGGATGATGATTACATTGCTTTTGTCGTATTTGCCTGTCAGAAGATGTTTTTTTATCTACTATGTGAAATTGTGTTTGCTATGACAACTGAAGCCTGATGAACATGTTGTTTAGTATTTTGGTATGAGAACATCACTTGTTATGTATGCTGATTTGTGTTTGGTGATTGTGTGATAACTAAAACATGATGACATTGTTGTGTAGTTGTACTCATATTTGGCTGTGAAACTTGAATTTGATGACATAGTTTGTTGTTGGACTGCAATTTGCTCGACGTCTTCGAATGAGAACAAAGCTGACCCAACAAGGCCTCTGCTATTTATTTATTTATATGAGCAAAAGGGGATACCCCCTGATTTCCGTTAATAGAAATCATTAGATGTTCACAACACTACGCCCAGCCTGCTACACAGGTTTCATTCGTTACTAGTTTCAGCAAAGTGCTCATGTCGTAGCCACTGAATACATCATGAGTGCTACATACACTGCAAATAAAGAGACAATCATCCTACAGAGCACATCGATTTTTCCCATTATCTTCACAAGATCTTTCATCTCCTCATTGCTGTCAAGGCCGTTCAGCAGCTGTTGCTTGGCCATGATCAGAGGAACTGCATCTTTAACCTTCTGCTCTGGATCTTCCTCTTCTGCCGTTCCTTCAGTTACTTGTCCAACACCCCAACCTGCTGGTATTGGGATCCCTCGGCTAACCAAATAATCAGCGTAGTTGCATTCCCCCACATCAGCAACTTCCCAGAAATACAAATCACACGAATCTTCCCTTTTTCTGCACGAATCAAATTGGAAGATCATCAACCAAACTATTAAAAAAATCAGCAACTAAAAGCAACAGAACAACACTTAAACATATTATTACCCCATGATTCGGGCATTTGTAGAAGACTCGGCCAGGGTTGCGGATTGTGGTTGAGACGCGACAGATGACTCTGCGTGATTTGCAACAGTGGCACCACACCAACGGCAGCGGGTTGCGATGAGCAATAGGCTGCGGTGCGCGTGCCGGTGGGGGTGTGATGAGACCCACAGGCGATGGTACGGGTGGCAACTTGGCGCATATCTGGTTGTTGCCTGCTGAAGAGTAGGTGGACGAGCAGCCAGCGGACATGGTTGCTGTGGCCAGAGCTTCTGATGCTAGGCAGAGTAAGTAGAGAAGAGGAGAAGCGAACGTTGGATATGTAAGTTTCATTACTTACAGAGTAGCATAGAACCATATATAGAATATAGTCATAGTCTAGGTTTGTATTCGAACCAGCTATAGGAGCACGTCTTTCTTTTTTCTAAAACTCGGCAACGTCTCTTTACTGGTACACTAGCTTGTTCTGTACGCCTTCCCAAGTCTTTGATTTTCTTTCCCTTTTTTGCAAGGAAGGAAGGAGGACAAAATTGAGAGTTCCTCGGACTCGAACCCAAGACCTCTCGGTTGAAAACCAAGGGTGCTAGTCACTTATGTGGCGAACGTTCCCTGTGAGGAGGACGGCAGACGAACGCATTTTCCTCGCAGTTTTCTTCCTATATATAAAAAAGTATGCTACTTGGTGTCCGCTTAGTCAAAAAACAATTGTGCCAACCTTGACCGTTGGATTGACATTCAACGTCTATCACGTTTCTTCAGTCTCTTCTTCCTCGAGCCGCTAAAGGCAAACCAGCGTCGGCGGGACCGCCTGCTCCCGCCTCCCATGGCTGGTTGTGATCTTCCCCGGCTCCTATTCGTTCCCGTCCGAGGCCTCACCATCGTCCTATGCCTTGGTTTGCTCGCCGCGGCGCCGCCCTCCGGTGTTGTCAACATGGTCAACAACCGAGAGGAATAAGGAGATGACTGTACATGGTGAGGATGACAGTAGGGACCCAGGAGCGCGCACAGTAATTTTGTTTTTTCGGGACGGAGAAGGGTATCAACTGGGTTGTGCGGGACCCGTGGCCCGTCTAGCCCTGGCTTTTATTTCATATGTTTAGCACATGACCAGCCCAGTTTGTTTTTTTCCTTTCTGAAAAATGGCTAGCCAGCTATTTTGTTTTTTGCAGAATAACCAACATAGGCCTACTTGCTTTTCTACGCCCTGCTGGGCCGGAAATCTTTCAAGACGAGGAGGGATGCATTTTGCCCAGAAAATGGGCTATAAGTAATAAGAAATGGGCTATAAGTAATAAGAAATGGGCTATAAGTAATAATAAATGGGCTGTAAAATGAAAAAAATACAGCAAACAGGCAATTAGTTCCAAAATACTGTTTTCTTTCGGATTTTGATATTTTAAATTTCATTGTTTTTGTGCGGGTAAAATTTCATTGAATTTAAATTAAGGTATATTTAGATTTAAAATTAATTTGAATCTGGCTAGAAATTTTGGGCTGTATGCTGTTTGGGATAGATTTGGAGGCTGACTTGTGGGTCTACTAGGTTGACGTGTACTTTGGATTTGTCAACTTGGTCCACAAACAATTCTAGCAGCAGTGACTGTTGGATGTTAATCCAATGGCCTTGCTGCTTCTTCAATATCTGATGTTCTTGCTCCAGCCGCCCAAACCAGCTCCGGTGGGACTGCCTGCTCCTGCCTCCCGTGGTCGGCTGTGCTGCCGCACAAGCCGCACCGCCCCACCCTACTTCATTGCTGGCCAGGCCATTCCTCTACTCACCCACAGCTCCTGTTATTTTCTGGCGACGGCAGCCAGACCAGTAAACCCTCGTACTCCCCAACGCGTGGGCAACCATTGCCGAGTCTTCTCCGGCTCCGTGTCGTTCCCTTCCTAGGCCTCGTCATCGTCCACCGCCATGGTGCTCTCGGCGCGGCCTGGTCCCATGGTCAACGAACGACATCCCTCGGTCGCGGACTGTACACGCAAAATAATGATTCCTCCACCTGATAGCTGGGACCCACCGGAAGGGCCTCTGTATTTCGTGAAAAAAACGTTCCCCCCGCTGACATGTCGGACCCACCAGCTATATCTTCGCACACAAGGAAGTGCCTCCTTATTACGCACAAAAAATGAATACCCCCTACTAGCTGGGACCCACCATAGTGGGAGGATGACTTGTGGGCCAACTAAGTTGACGGGGACGGAGGGCTTTGTCAACTTAGTCAATATGAACAATTCTAGCTCCAGTGACCGTACGATGTCCATCCAACGGCCGTAGTGCTTCTTCAACCTCTGGTCTTCTTGCTCCAGGCGCCCAAAGCAGTGCCGATCGTGCCGCATGCTCCTACCTCCCGTGGCCGGCTGTGCTGCCGTGGAGGCCTCACTGCCCCGTACTATTCCCATCGCTGGCCAGGCCCTGTGGCGACGACAGCCTCACACCGCAGCCGAACCAGTGAACCCTCGTACTCCTCTCCGCGCGGGCTTCCACTGTCGTGTCTTCCCCGGCTCCGCGTCGTCCCCTTCCTAGGCCTCGCCGTCATCCACCGCCGTGGTGCTCTCGGCATGGCCTGGTCAACGTGGTCAAGGAACGACTTCCATCGGACGTCGACTGTATGTGGAGAGGCTGACGGCTAGGTCCACGGCCGCAGCAAGGAAGTGCCTCCTTATTACGCGGAAAATAATGATTCCTCCACCTGACAGCTGGGACCCACCGGATGGGCCACTGTATTTCGCGGAAAAAACATTTCGCCCTGACTGCTAGGACCCACCAGCTTCATCTTCGCACGCAAGGAAGTGCGTCCGGGCAAAAAAAACGATTCGCCCCCTGACTGCTGGGACCCACCAGCTACACCTTCGCACGCAAGGAAGTGCGTCCGGGCAAAAAAAAACGATTCGCCCCCTTGACTGCTGGGACCCACCGGCTACATCTTCGCATGCAAGGAAGTGCATCCGGGCAAAAAAATGATTCACCCCCCTGACTGCTGGGACCCACCAGCTACATCTTCGCACGCAAGGAAGTGCCTGATAGTCAGGACCCACCTGGTCGAAGCATACATAGCGTTGTCATTCTGGTCGTGAACCTGTACATACATATATACTGGTGGATGTAGAGGCGCGCGCGTGTCGTAGTAGAGGCGCGCACGTAGCATGTACACGTACGTACAGCGGCCAGGGTGCAAGAAAGAAAATACGGCCACGTATGTGTACATACAAGCAGGGTCTCGAACGCCTACTCGTGCATACGTACGGCGAGGGCTCGTGTACATGGCTGGGTCGGAATAGAGAAACAACATCGTTATCGTGTTCATGGGGAGGCAACGAAATGCGTCGTGTTCATGGGGAGGCAATGGAATGCGTCGTGTTCATCGGGAGGCAACGGAACGCGTGGGAGCCAACCGGCTGGGTCGGAACGAAATGCATGGTCGTGTTCATCGGGAGGGCTTGGACAGAACAGGCGATGGAAACGAGGCCTAGCGTACCGCACAACGGAGGAAACGGACCTCCTACATTCGGAACGGGGTCCTGTTGATCGGGAGGGGTGTGGCGTACCGCAAAACGGAGGAAACGGACCTCCTACGGTCGAAACGGGGGTTATGTTGATCGGGAGGGGTGTGGCGTACCGCAAAACGGACAAAACGGACCTCCTAC